>NC_052948.1:57443199-58043199 GCF_013358895.1 Oreochromis aureus | reverse complement strand
CAGTTCTTATTGTTTCTATTCTTGATACTAAGCAGCTTATTACGCTTAATCTTGTCAGCCACTGATGATGCTAGTACTAAGCCTGCTTATTCAGCTATACTTTTTCACTGGTCAATGAAAGCAGATGAAGCACATGATGGACATTTTTTCCTACATGTTTAAAAAGCTTTCACCCCTATCTCTCTATGTCCTTTTTTCACAATACCAACTGTGAATAACTACCTCCTTTTTGCTCAAAGATTCCTGTAATTATTTATTTTCTTTTAATGTTTATATTACACTTTGCAGAACCAACACGAAATTTTGAGTTTCACTAAAAAGACTATTGCCTTTTTGACGAAGGTGCTAAACCTCATAAGTATGGGTGCCTCTAAAGAGAAATAGGATCATAACAGAACACTTATATTAGCAGGAGTCATGTAGGACATTCGTTGTAATTAAAAGAATTTTAAATTCAATTCTGAATTTCAACAAAGGTCAGCAAGAATGATGACCTTAGACCTTAGTTGCTGCAATCTAAACAAACTGAAGATGGGCTACAGATTTTAGATCAGTTGGAGAGAAAGGAACCAGGTCAGAGCAGCTTCCACTTCGGGTAAGGAGACCAGACAATACAAGCATGCAACCTCTGCTTTTTACTTCATAAAACATTCCAAAAGGTAAATCTGGCTTCCTCACACAGAAATGGAATTAGTGGGGTTAGGTCAATTGGTTATTCTAAGTGTCCAAAGGTGTTAATGTGAGTGTGAATAATTGGCTGTCTCTCTTTGTTAGCCCTGGGTCAGATTAGTGACCTGTCTGGGGTGTACCCTGCCTCTCATCCTATTGTAGCCCCCCGTGACCTTGAAGGATAAGTAGAAGAGAATGGATCAATGGATGGAAAAGTACGAAGCCTTCGTCACACACAAAGGTTAATTATGGAATTCCACAGGATCCACAGGCTTACAATTCTGTTTATATTATGTGTTTCTCTTAGGCATTTGTAGATGAAGCTCTCTCTGTCAATGAAGCCAGATGACACAGACCAATTACTTAAACTGCAGGAATGTCTTAAAGACATTATACCTGGCTTACCTCTAATCTCCTTCTTCTAAATTTAAATAAAACTGAAATTATTGTAGTCTGCCCTGAAAATATTAGAAATATTATGTCTTACAAGATACTTAATCTGGATGGAATTATTTCCAGTAGCGAGCTTATCCAGCTCCCTATTTAAATGGAGAGCTGGTTCTGGACCTTGCTATATTTGGGGGTGCCTGGTCAAAATTCCACATTATTAAACAAACACTGTAGGAGTGCTTTCTTGATTTTGTGCAAGAAAACATCCTGTCTCAGAGTGATGATCAAAAACTAGTTCGTGCATTTATTACTTATAGACTGGAATATTGTAATTTATTATTATCGTCCTGTCCTAAAACCAGACTACACGAACAGAGTGGGAATACAAAATAAACCTAACAAAAGCAAGTAGACTAACCAAGAAGAGGAGTAGAAGCTAAGATAACAAACTCAAGGGTACTATGGAAAGAATATCGAACTCATAAGACTTAATATATATCTTGAACATAATATATTAAAAGGAAAACATAATTATTGGGCCGGTAGTACCAAAATCCACCAATCCTTCTCTGCTCCTTTGTGATAACCATCTCTCACCAGCTCAGAGTGCAGCTGTTGCTGAGCTGTAGTGTTGCTTTGCTGATGTGCCCGTCTCCTCTGCCTCCTTGTAGCTACTCTTTGACAAGTTAGGCACCGAACCTTTTAGATATTACCAAGAGTTACTGTTAGAGTGCCTTGTCTTCAGATTTCAAAGAATATGTTGGGCTCCCTGGCCTAAGTTGTTGTTTTCAATAAATTGCATGCTCAAAAAATGTTTTGTCTCACTCCCATTTCTTCTTGTTAAATGTTGAAGCTCTACTTGGAACATTGTTAAGATCCAACGCTGCAAAATATGATTTTTTGTTGTTGTTGTTGTTGCCATTTTTCAAGTGGTCTTCAACTTTTGATTGGGACTGTATCTACTTCCCACTTGTCCACTTGATCTGGGTAGCTGTGGCTTAGGAGATCTGGGGAGCAGTGCCAATTAGGAGGGTGGTACATCTGTCAGAAATAAATAATTACCTATCCTCTGATAGTAGGTGTGGATCCATAGACAAGAGTGTGACAAGATGCCCAGCAGTGAGCTTGGCAGAGAGCACTCCACAACCAGCCATAAAGAAGTGAAGTACAAGATTGTGGATATGCGTGGGAAATAAAAACTGTGTGGGGAACTTTGTGTTCTCCCATGTCTTTACTGAGGAGTACTAAAGATCGCAGGGGCAACTGCTACTCTCCGTCATTCTTGCAAAAGGCGATCAATCTGAATCAAACTTCTCAAAAGGAGTCACTATGTTTGTTTCCTACTGTTACCAGTTTGGCTCAAGTTGGCAAAATCAAACTACAGTCCACACACACACCTTTTTCCAGTTTATTTAATTGAACAGGCAGTAAATTGTTAAAGTGTTAGGTATCAGTAGTGCATGGATGAGGGTAAGTACATGCAAGGTGTTGAATAAGGATGCAAGAACCAAAAGATAACCTAACAAACCAGCACAATGGTGGTTCGGTAGATGGCGCCCAGAGAGAGTGAATAAACCAAGAGCAGGCTTTTTGCCCTTGGCCACTTCTGATGACCCAAACAAGCTGTTCCTGAAAGTAAACAAGGGAGACAGATCATTATTATCAGGATGTCCTAAAAACTCCCCGAAAAGCCTTCAGTTAATCCAAAATGCTGCAGCAAGAGTACTGACAAGAACTAGAAAGAGAGAGCATATTTCTCCTATATTGGCTTCCCTTCATTGGCTCCCTGTCAACTCCAGAATTGAATTCAAAATCCTGCTCCTCGTATACAAGGTCTTAAATAATCAAGCCCCATCTTATCTTAATGACCTTATAGTACCATATCACCACATTAGAGCACTTCGCTCTCGCACTGCAGGCCTAGTTGTTGTTCCTAGAGTATTTAAAAGTAGAATGGGAGGGAGAGCCTTCAGTTTTCAGGCCCCTCTTCTGTGGAACCAGCTTCCAGTTTGGATTCGGGAGACAGACACTATCTCTACTTTTAAGATTAGGCTTCAAACCTTCCTTTTTGCTAAAGTGTATAGTTAGGGCTGCCCTTAGTTATGCTGCAATAGGTGTAGGCTGCTGAGGGATTCCCATGATTTACTGAGTATTTCTTCTTCAGTCACCTTTCTCACTCACTATGTGTTAATAGAACTCTCTGGACTGAATCATACTTGTTATTAATCTCTGGCTCTCTTGCACAGCATGTCTTTTATCCTGTATTCTTTCTGTCACCCCAACCAGTCGTGGCACATGGCGCCCCTCCCTGAACCTGGTTCTGCTGGAGGTTTCTTCCTGTTAAAAGGGAGTTTTCCCTTCCCACTGTTGTCAAAGTGCTTGCTCATAGGATCATATGATTGTTGGGTTTTTCTCTGTTTGTATTATTGTAGGGTCTACCTTACAATATAAAGTGCCTTGAGGTGACTGTTGTTGTGATTTGGTGCTGTATAAATAAAATTGAATTTAATTTCCTCTGCTAACTGGCTTCTACTTCCTCAGATTTTCTAAAGCTGTTCCCCTATTTGTTACTGCTCACCTGCTTCCCTCTGCTGCCAATTCGCTACTCACTTGAAATCTGAAAAGCACAAAGATCTCACTTACCTGTTGTCCTGCCAGCTGACATTCACATCCACTCTGATTCTAAAGAGAGGATGAACATCTTGGTATCTCACTTGGATAATTCCACTGACTCTGCGTTCTAACAGAAAAGCAATATCCCTTGGAAATTAAATTCCCCAAGAATAGAGTAAAATTTTGAATATTCTCAAAGTTAAAATCCACAGGAAAACAGCGGAAGTTGTAATCCAGCGGGAAATCAATGAAAATACAAATTATTTTGAATTTATAATCTAACATGACAAAAATGAGCAAAGAAAAAGCCAAAAAAATATCAAACCAAATTATAAATCCACAGTTCAGGCAGCAGATGATCCCTCTGACATCTCTGTAGGAGACAAAAGATGAACAACTTATCTCTTCTCCCCCTCTCTTTCTGGACATTACATCTTCTGAGATGACATCTGTCCTCACTGTGACTGTGACACCCAATCAACATTGTTGACATTTAATCACTGGATGTCCAGTCACAACTTATCATCCTCTCCCTCTCTCTCTGTCTCTTTCTGTGACGTTACTTCAACATGATTTAACCCTCTAAAGCTTAATCTGTCCTGTGTCAGTCAGGTGTTTTGCTATGGTTTTTTAAACATCTGTAATTTGCCTAAATCCTGAACCATTTGTCAACTGAAAGAATTCCAAAACTCCAACAGCTACACCCTAGCAAGGGGCAGGTGAAGATGGACCCTGCAAAGGTGAAGGCAGTTATGGAATGCCTGATTCCCACCTCTAGGAAGCACCTGCAGCGATTCCTCAGCTTTGCTAACTTCTACCGTCGCTTCATCTGTAACTACAGCCAGGAAGCAGCATCTCTCACACATCTAACCTACACAAAACTCTCATTCACCTGGTCCCCTGAGGCTAATACAGCCCTTACTAAACTCAAAGACATGTTTTCCACGACTCCAGTCGTAGTCCATCCGGATGTCCAAAAGCCGTTTTCTAATTCATATCAACCAGGTTCATGCAATGTCAAACCGGATGCGCTCTCCCTGTAGTTTGCTCCCAGCACTGAACCGGAGGAGGCCCCTTCCATGCTTCCTGCCAGCTGCAAAGTGGGGGCGGTCATTTGGGAGGTGGAGGAGGAGATCAATCGGGCCTTGGAGACAGAGCCCGATCCAGGCACAGGGGCCCGCGAACCGGCGGTTCATTCAAGCTGCAGCCCACTCCAAGGTACTGGACTGGCTTCATAAGGCGAGTTTTGCATGCCATCTGGGAAGAGGCAGGACCAGTTCATTAACTAAGAGGTATTTCTGGTGGGACACCCTGGAGAAAGATGTCAGAGAGTACGTGGCTGCTGCGCAACAAGTTAGTACTCAACGCCCAGTGGGGTTATTTCAACCAGGATGTCGACCAGTACCGCTGAACCGCACACAAGGACCGAAGGTATGGCTGGTGGCCAAAGTCATTCCACTCAGGTCACGACAGTACATTGGTCCATTTGAGACTGACAGAGCAAATAGCCCCTCTGCAGTCCGATTGAAGTTGACTGCCTTACTACTAATCCATCCGACTTTCCATGTTTCACAGCTTAAGCCAGTGGTCTCAAGTCCCGCCATTGCCTCTGGCCTCTGCCATCTCACATATTCATGAATATTCATTTCAGCATGGTCCATAGGAACCTTTTCTCTTCATGACTCTGTCCTTTTCAATCACAATATACTCAATTTAACTTCTTTTTAAATCATGCATGTTAAAGTCAGTTAACACTGATGGTTAGCGTGATGGATGCCAGCCAGCCTCCCCTGATACTGTTCCCTGAACACACTGCTCCACCCCTCCCTTGCAGCTACAAGCCACACCGCAGGATGACTAAGGATGACTTTGCTTAGTCATCCTGACCAAACACTGAAGGCTTTTCTCCCCCACACAAGATCTGGGCTGTGTGCCATGTGTGCATTCTCCTTTGGTACAAAAGGAGAATGCACACACACACACACACACCCACACACATGCGCGCACACGCACGCACACACACACACACACACGCACACACACACACACACACACACACACACACACACACACACCTAAATCCCAGTAAAATGTCAGGATAACATTTTATTACTAAGGTTAAAATGTCTTGATGCATGCTGAATCATCCAGGTAAAGTGAATCCCAAAAGGTTGATACTGTTCATCTGGACATATCATCTTCAGTGGGAAAAACGTTTTGTCACTCATCCAAGTGACTTCTTCCGTCTCAGCTGACTGCAGGTTTCCCCAATCTTATAAACAGTAATTTGCATTTGCATAATGACTGAAACCAGCCCATGAAATGAACAATGGGCTGTGAGGTCAGTTCCAGGGACCTAGGGTCCATGAACAGTGTGGACTCATATTATATTACATGTGTTTTTGCTGCACTGTGCTGCTGTTCCTGTGTTCCCATGTTTGTATTTAGGTGTGTGTAGGTGTGTGTGTGTGTGTGTGTGTGTGTGGGTGCGGCTGTATCTGATAGGCTGGGTGACAGGCACCTTCAGGCCTGGTGGGTGTGGCTCTGCCAGGTGGCTGGCCAAACCTGAAGATCATGCCACGCACCTGCAGCTGATCAGCCTCGTCGGGGGAGCTATTTAAGAGTGTGATTGAGCTCCCATCGATGCTGGATCGTTGTGTGAATCTCCATGTAAGTTGTCCTAGTGAGCCAAGTTTAGCGAGTGCCTCTGCCCCCCCCGGAGGCAGCGGGGGGGCAGAGTCCGTGCCCCCCCCTCCATGTGCTCCACTTGGAGCACATGGAGGGGGGGAACATGGACTTCGGGAGTAGAAAACACGACACAGGACTGCATGGGGATTTATTGTGTAATATTTACAGCACTGAAAATAAACGCACTGCTTTCATCACAAGAGTTCTGCATTTGGGTCCTTCTTCCCCACACCCCCACGGCCTGCCACCGCAGACTATGACACAACCAGTGATCAAAGACCACTGATCAATGGCCATGAGTACCATTCACAGAGAGCTGGGGAATGGTTGCAATCACAGCATTGTAAGATGGTGAAAGATGTACCCCTCCTCAATTCAGAGATGGTCTTTCCCTTTTCACATAAATGGCCTCCTTGACTCCCCGCTCAAACCAGCATTCCTTCCTGTCCAGGATGTGTACATCCTAAATATTGAAAGAGTGTCCAATGGCCTGTAGGTGTAAATACACTGTGGAGTCGTGGCGGACGAGTTAGCACTTCTGTGTTGTGCCATCCACTTCATCAGAAGTTGTTTGGTGTCCCTGATGCATATATCATGGGAATCATCCTGGCACTGGAGGTGTGGTCCTAAACTTTTGATCAGCTGTAAAACAGCCTGTTTCAGTTTAAGCGTTGTTTTCAACAAATTGCAAGCTCAATAAAATGTTTTGTCTCACTCCCATTTCTTATTGTTGTATGTTGAAGCTCTACTCGGAACCTTGTTAAGATCCAACCATGCAAAATATGATTTCTTTTTGCCACTTTATTAAATGATCTTAAACTTTTAATCGGGACTGTACTTTTGTGTGCATAAACCCATCAGCTAACACATCTGCTTTTTCAGCTTCTATCTCAAGCCTATGGATCTGCAGCCAGAGATCATAATCTGCTTCACACAGCTTATCCTTCTCCTGTGTCTCCTACTGTAAACAAATTTCAAGTTTTGCATCACTGCTAGGCCCATGGGATTCTGGAAAGAAAAGCTTAAAGCGAGGCAGGGTTGCTGGAGCTGCATTGGGCTTGATTTGGGCACCTGGAGGTGTAGCAAGTACAGCATGGTGTTCAGTTCTATCAAGTGAAACAGGATAAGCACTGCTTCCAGGAGGAGCTGAAGCTTCCTGAAAGGCGACATCAATCACAGTCACAGCAGGGTCAATAAAGACATCTAACTCGATTAGTCTTTCCAGCAACACCTGCTCACTGTCTTTTATTTTTATTTTTACACCATATTTTGGCATTGAAAGTTTGTAGTGATCACAAATACTTGGTCCCAACCTATTAAAAGATTGTGTTGTCTATATAATGTCTTCTTTGTTTTATCTATTGACAAAAAAAAAAAAACACAAAGTCACACGCAAACACAGAATGGCCTCGATTAAACATGTTAATCATCAAAATTATTTATTAATCAAATTGATATGTGTATTTTTTCCACACAAACAAAAAGAAGTTCAAAGCAACACAAAAGTACCCTGATATTTTACTGAACTCTCACATGATATTAAACAGAAGCTGAACACCCAGCTTTGTAGAGTGGGCAATCATACTGAAGCGGTTCAAGTTGTAGATTCAAGTTGCACTTCATATTTTTGGCCACCAGATGTCACCAAAGAGGACTAGTTTCTAGCAGTTGTTGCTGGAAACTATATTGTTGCATGTATACAGGGTACCTAAACTTACCTGTGCAGCCTTCCACCATAAACACTCTATTCACATACAGAAAGTGCGAAACAAAGGTCAGAGAGAGAGTAAGACGCAGCCACAGCTGGTCAGGGAGCTCCCGTTTTGTAATGATCCCTGGGGTGTGATTGGCCTACTGTCCCCAGATCAGCCTAATAGATACTAATTAAATTTGAATTTGACTGGGAGTACTCTAGCAAGCCATTCAATTCAATTCAATTTTATTTATATAATGGCAAATCACAACAACTGTTGGGGATGAGGGAAGGAAGACAGGACAAAGACACACTGTGGAAGAGAGCCAGAGATAATAACTAATAACTAAAAATTAAATGTAGAGAGGTGCATAAACACATGAGTGAAAGCAGGATTTTGAATTCAATTCTGGATTTAACACGGAGCCAATGAAGGGAAGCCAATATAGGAAAAACATGCCTTCTCTTTCTAGTCCATGTCAGTACTCCTGCTGCAGCATTTTGGATTAACTGGAGGCTTCAATTTAGTGAGGCATTTGATTGATAATCTAAGTAACAATCTAGTTTGGAGCTTTGTTTTGAAGGGCTTTTTTTCAATAAAAATTGGCTGCTGAGTCCTTGATAACTGTTTTTGTTGTTTGTTCTTTATTCTGTTTGTCTGAATTTACAAAATATCTGCTTCAGTTCAACTGAACTCTTGGAGTACAGTCAGCTTCTTCAGTCAGTGAGCATTGCTGTTATGGGTTGCGTCCTTCTCCCACATACTCTACCAGTGCTGTTTCGTCCCCAGCTTTGGTGGGGCTGTTCTCATTCCCCTGACACTGGTAGTATACCTCAGATGATTCTGTGGAGCACAGCTGGTTTCTCCTGCCTTCTAGCTGCCTGGTACACCTCTTCAAGCAGCTGGCCAAGGCTGTGAGTCTTTTCTGGCAGTTTCCAAGGCCTCAGGTATGGGCCGCTTGCTGTACTTCGTAGCTTACTACACAGTCAGAAATAGGGGTACGGAAGGGGTACATTACTGTGCCCCAAGGTACAAAAATGACATTAAGACAGTCTAAGGACAAATATTGGACCTCGGGGTAACTATCTGTACCTTTTTTAGCGTCTGAAAGGTACATACATGTTCCTTAATTGTGAAAAGTACTTATTTGTACCCATTCTTTCAAAAGATAAAGTACAGGTTGATTAAGCTCTTTTGATTAGAGGTTGGTTTTTTTAAATTCTTTTTGACAGTAATTTATTTGCAACTGTATTGATTTAAGCATATATTTTAGTGTTTTTATTTTATTTTTATTATTTTCATTGCTGTTGTTGTTTTTGTATTCCCTGAACCCCCCTTATTTTTAAGCTGCTTTAAGAACAATGAATTTATTTGAAAGAAAAAAAGTAAAAATGCATTTAAACATTTTTTTTAAGAGTGATTTTTTTAAAGTATAACTATTTGGATGAATTGCAAAAAAGCACCCTTATTGAACTCTGAGTGCGAGTTGAGCCCATCCTCACAACATCAAACAAAAAGTAGAAGAAGAAACTCAACGAATAGCTGGTGGATTCTAGAACTTTCTGTAAATGCAGCAGGTGCCATTTTTGTTTTTATCAACGGACGGAGATGGATTACGAACTTGCAAGTCCTGGTGTGCTCTGTTCACTTTCAACCGAGGAACTCTTAACAAAAATACAAGAGTGGGGCTTAGATGTCACCGAAGCTGAAGCTCAGCGTTTCAGAGGTAAGTTTTATTTAAAGAAAAATGTAGCGTAATTACTAATTATTGGTTTAGCCTAGCTTAACGTATATTAGCAATTTAGCTAGTTTCGGCACTTTCTTAGCTCAAATTATGTCTTTTTACAAACGTTTTTACAAACGTTTCATGTGTAAAGTTGAGGTCACAGTTCTGAAAAATGAAAAATGTGTACACATAGTATTTGTATAAGTCTGAACTTATATATGTGGTTCGGCCACAGTCTATGGGTTCGGTAACCCCTGCGCAGCGGAACGGCGCGAAATTTGATTCCCTGGTAGCTGAATGCAGTTTACCGTTAGTGTATTAATGGTTTAATAAAATCACGTTTTTACATCCATTCCAAGGCCATCAACACACATGGGCGGCTGAATATAACGTTTAAAGGAAATATCTTGACGCCGCACTTGTTTAAAATATAACAAGGGTGTCGCAGCTGGGGTTTGATAGTCGCGTTTTAAGCAATGTGGGAACTTTTTCAGCATGTAATCTGAGCTTGTAATACAGTCCTGCGGGTGTTATCGCTATAAGTAATCGGTCTGAAAGAACAGACGGCAGAAACTGTCGGAAATCTGGAGAAAGGAGTCACCTTAGTAGTGAATATTAACAAATTACAGCATTCTAGTCTTTTTTTTTCTTCCAAACTTGAAAGGGCACAAAAGCATGCTCAGACTCTGCTCTCCTGTGTCCAGTAGTCCCAAACAAACATCTAAATTTAAAAATGAAAACTTTGTATATCGAGAGGATTCACTCTAAAAATTTGGTTTATTTTATTTAATTTACTGATTTTTTAATGAATATTTCTTTGAACTGAAAGAAGTTGTACAAAAGGTTTTAATGTGTGTGATATATGGTTTTACCCATGTAAAAATGTGGTGATAAATATCCTTACATGGAATTTAGAGTTTGTACTACCATTTATCTTGCAGACAATGAGGTTGATGGTGACACAGTTGACTGCGGTCTTACTGAGACTATGGTTGCATACCTTTTCCAAGGATCCTTCAAAAAGCAGGTTAAATTCAACCAATTTGTGTCAAGGATGAAGGAATCTTCAGTGACGCTGACTCTACAGACTGTCTCTCCAGAAGACTGGCAACCATCTACTTCGTCAACTTCAATAAGGTATGTTCTTATTTATAATGAAGTTAGTATGTCTGAAGCATACATGTTGGCCGTTATGCACTTTTAGGATTTAGTTAATATGATCATTGTTTCTACCATATGTATTGTTACTGTAGTGTTTTATACTTCAATTCATGCAATAAATCAAACACTTAACTGTTTTCACAGCAATGAAAATACTTTGAGACTGCCAGCCTCTTTTGAAATTCCAAGATTTCCCAAAATCTGCAACTAAAACTGGACAACAAAGAACCGTGCCATAAAAATCCGAGGGACAGACACACAATAATCAGAGTTCTATATGAAGCTGTGGCACAGTATACTATGTAAGTTAATCAGGGTAATGTTAGCTTGTTGCTTTAGAAAAAGCTGAATCTGTCATATTGAAAATAAACGCTACATTACTAAGAAACAATAACTGACACTTGATAAAGTTTGTTTGTCAGCAGTTGCTCTAACACTTATGTTTCTTCTGATATTACAGGTATCCCACAAATTCTGAATATGTGCAAGCTGTGAAGACGCTGGTAATGAAGTATCCTTTCCTCAAGGATCGTGAGGGAAATGGTTATGTAAGTTAAATTTAAAATTTGCACAAGGTTCCTTCAAGATTACAAAGTAAAGTGAAGCTTTTTTCGATCTTGTTTTGTTAGTAAGACAATCTGTAGCCTCTCAGTAGGTTTGTATGAAGTATGTTTACTGATTCTTTGTTGGGTGTATTTTGTGTAGATTGTTTTACAGTAACTTATGTTTCTGTTCAACAAGCACACATGGCATATGTCTTTGAGACGTAAATTCAAATCAGAGCGGGCACCACTAGTCGACAGTGAGGCAGTGAGGCGTTGTAAGGAGAAGTTTGGTTCTACGAGGAGAGGGCAGCCTAATAAATGTCAACGAACAAGTCAGAGAAATGTTTGTCAGGTTGGTGTGAGGGACATCTTGAGCTATAAAATGTTCTTACATCTGTTATTACATCTAAAACTAAGGATTAGGGATGCAACTGTACCCCTTTTTTCAAACTGAAACAATACCAATACTTGGATTAGAGCACTTGCTAATACAAAGTACCAGTGCTAATACTTCTACCTCACAAAAAATTATTAATTGGAAGGCGCTAAAAGAGGGTGAACTAGATTAAAAAAAAAATATTTTTTTTTAAATATGACTCCAAAACTAAAATTTCAAGTTAACAATTAAGATTTTATGTGAAATTATTTCAGAGTTTCCATATTTTAAATATTGGTTCATGGTATCGGTTAACTTTAACCGATACAAGTTCTTTGTGATGCACAGATCGTGTCAGCTCTAATTGTATATTTAGTCTTATGTTGGGTTTCTAATCTGTTTTGACTTTCTCTTCTCACTCTTGCTTTCTTTCAAGGGACCATGCGTCCAAGGAGAGGATTTATTATCCATAGACGCCCACTTAAAGGTCTTACAGTGCCAATATCAGAAGATGCAACCAGATACCATGGTGGTTCATAACCGTATGCAGCAAACGTTTGCTTGGTGGCAAAAAAGAAATTGCAGATGGTATGCCTGTGGAGGATGTGTTGAAGAAGTACCCTTCTTAGGGATGCCTACTGGTGTAAGTCAGAAAGCTGAATTGAACTTTGAAATAGCTGTCACATTTAACATGTTTATAGTAGTAAATTTTATTTGCCCTTGACCTTGCTTTCTTCATCTGTCCCTCTTTCCTTTTTTTTTTAGTATGTTCATGTAACTTCTTACAGTATTGTTGTTAAATTCTATAAAAAATAATTATGCAGCACCATACATAATTAATATCAACTTTAGATTATTTCATTTTCATACACTGTTATTTTGTACTGAAAATGAATTTTTACTTGTAGCTGTGCAACGAACTCGGGTGGATCCAACCAACAACGGGTAATGTAAGCCAGCGATTTCGTGAAGGGCTCTCATGTGTTGCAGCAAAGGTGATTGACCTTACACGAGGAAAACCCCACTCTACCAGCTCTACCTTGATGCAAGAGAGGAGGCTCTCACTGATGACCTACCAGGTATTTGCTTTTTTTTTTTTAACTTCAAGGCTTCCATTTTATATAATTTTTATAGGTAACTGGAAATGCCAGATAAAATGCATGGGTGATATTGTGGGGTTTTTTTGTTTTGTTTTTTTTGGCAGATCTTGACACAAGGGCTGCACTTTTATTCCTGCCATACGTCTTCAAGGAGAAACTGGATCTCTTTGTCATACTTGGAGAGGTGTGTGTATTAAAATATTTAGTCTATATAAAAGGAAAACAAATGTATCTTTTGTTAAGAGACTAAGATATTGCTTTCCTCTACCTTCTCTTTTGACTTCAAAGGTTCATCCTAAAACCCCCTATCCAACTGTTCAGCTACTTCATGAAGACTGGAAACCAGTGTTCTCCAGAAGCGCTCCAAACATTGTGAAGTTGGATGGCAGTGAAGTGTGCAGAACCTCGTGTATTTTTGAAGGAATCATCTCTTCTTTCTGCTTGTATTTTGTCTTCAACCTTGCTTACCCAAAACATCTGAAGAACACCCTGATTTTTCTCCAAAAGTACATTGTGAAAATAGATGAGGGTGAGGACCGGCCTCTGCCAATCACAGTCACCAGACAAATAAACCTTCTGTATTGACCACCATGCCTCAGCCATATCAGTGCTCCAAATGTGGCAGAAGAACCTTTAGTTTGATAAAGCTTATTCAGCACATAGGACTTATTCATTCCCATGATGTCAATTTTGACATAACTTGTGGACTCAGTGACTGCTGTTCTTCTGTTACACAAGTGTCATTATTTAATCCACTATGCAAGACTGATTGAAATGTTCGGCCCTCACGTTTGTTATGGTGTATGAGATTTGAAAGTAAGCACCAGTATTTCAAAACGTTGTCCCGCAATTGTAGAAATTTTATGAACATTGCTACAACTTTGAGCAACAGACATCAGTTCAGACAGTGCTGGGAGTTTTCTAACAAAAGTTTACTTGGTGAATTTGAAAATGTTTTTGGAAAAAGTGTGACTACACCATTTTTGTCATTACCACTGGAACTGCAACAAGCACTGACAGTCTATTGTGGCTTTTCTGAAGTTGATAGTGCTAAGACCTAAGAAAGCTTTCCAGCGTGTGTCAGAAGTAATTGTGAACAGTGTCAAATACTGTGTAAGAGATGTGTTTGTCATTGATGTACTGCATTCAGAGAAGATTCCTCTGTTCTGGCAAATTAAGTACATATTTAATATTGACACAATGTGGGTCTTTTGTGGAAAAATTCTCATTCCTCTGTTATATGACAACCATTTTCATTCATACAGTGTTAGAGTTGATAGTGAATGGACGTTGCTAAAACCTGGACAGGAAATTGATGTTGCAGCTTATGACATACTCTGTTGATAACAGTCTGTATTTAAGAAGGTAATAAATGTGACAAGTATTTTTGACTTTGTATCTTCAATTTTTCAAATCTTGAGAGGAAAAATATAGGAAATCTGTGTGTAGATATTGAACCTTTAGAAAGACATTTTTGTACTCCTTTTAAGGGTTCTTTTTTGTACTTTATACTAAGGGTACAACTTTGTCCTTTAAAGTACAGGTTTGACGTGTAAAAGGTACAAATTACAAGGGTACAAATCAGTACCCACAGTTTAGGGTACAGAACGGTACCTTAGAGGGTACCACCCCAGTGACAAGCCATTGTACCCCTATAGGTACATTTCTGTACTTTAATTTCTGAGTGTGTATCAGAGCTGCAGAAAGGTGTGATGAAGAAGTGCCTAACTTCTCTCTGCGCTACCTTGATCTTGGCCTCTAGTCTCCTTCTCCATGAAGGGTACTGCTCCTTGTGGCTGCGGCTGTTCATCTTGTAGCCAAGCATCTCACTAATAACTGCTGCTGTGGTGTAGATGAGCTGTTTGGTTTCAGTGATAGTCACAGTAGGGGTTGGTTGGTGGGACATCACGGTGGGCCTCCTGGACTAGCAACACCACCACACCACCACAGTGGGAAATGGCTTTGGGTCTCATGGTGCATGAACCAATTCTGTAGGTTATGGTCAGATTATTGCAAGGGAAGAAAGGGTTTTTGTGATCTGTCCAAACTACCAGTGGATGATCTTTACCCTCCAGCCAATCTCTTGTTAACTTTTTAGTGTCAACTTTATGCATGCAGCTCAGCCTCCAACTTTGTAATTTCTCTCTGCAGGGGAGAAACAATTAGCTACATAGAAGAGGGGCCCGAAAGCTGAAGGATATGTCTCCCATTCTGCTTTTAAATATCCTAGGAACCACAAGTAAGCCAGCAGTTTGAAAGTGAGGTATCTATTGGGGTGATAAGAATTGATAGGAACTTAGCAATTCCAATTCCACTATCACTATCGCTTATGGATTTAATTCCTTATCAGTTCTCTTATCCATTCTCATTGGCACCGCTTTGAGAGTCACCACCATCTGTAGCAGATATTACAATGGACATTACATTTCTTGCAAATTAATTGCATGCTGTGTGATCAAATATTTGTGTATGTTGGAGGTATTTCCTATCTTTGTTGTGACAAGTTTTGCAGTCATTCCCCCCCCAAAAAATTAAAATTAAAATAAAAGGCATATTACACAGAACATTTTTCTTTCATTATTTAATTACTCACAGGTTTGGATGGAGTTTGAATGGTAAATGCTGATTGCATTCTTATTATAACCAGGACAGATGAGAGAAGAGGAGATGAAGAGTGCAGCAGATTGGTGAGACACCAAAAGAGCAGAAAAGGTGAAGAAGCGGTGAGCATCAAAAAGACTAGTAAGAGGGCACACAATTTAAAAGGAGCCATTATGGAACAATAAAAGCAGAAACTAAGAAGTCAGGGCTGGTAAAGTTTGGGACTGTCACCATACTTTCTTCTAAATAAATATGTCCTCAGGATTTCAATTTCTTTTTCTTAAAGTTTTACTCATTCTGCTTAATATAAAAAACAGCAGCACACAATAACTCAAATTACACTGATGGTTTATTTGAGTATCATTCTGTGACTTCAATCTTTTGGTATAATTTTGGACATTGTATTTATTAATTTTACTATGAAATATACTAAATAACTTTAAAAAGTTGCTTTTATCAAGTGGTCCACATTAGCAGATTTTAAATATTTATGTGTCTATTGGATTAAAATGGATGCACTAGTCTTTATTCAGCCCTTGCCTTGGTGAATCTGACAATGGAGTTCTGTTGATGATGGATGTCAAGGAGAACTCACCAACATAAGACTGATCAGCTTTCTAGACTGGCCAAACTCAGATTTAATCAACTCTGAGTGTATTTTTTAAAACTCAGAATTTGTTGAACATGCTTCTTGGACTAGGTCTCTATTTGTATTTTGCAATGTCATCAAAGCAGGGAAGGGTGTGGCTGCAGTTACCACTGTATTTGCGCCCTGACTTTAGCCCTTTAGGCACCATTCCTCTAATTTACATAGTTCTTCAGCAGCTACAGCACTTTCTGACTTAACCGATATCTGACGTATATGTAACTCTGTAACCCATAACCTAAAGGTTTCTGAGCATTCTACCGAGTATATAATACTATTGCAATGCCTGTAAGACTACAGACTAGGGGAAACAATCCGGCATCTATTTTTGGTTGCTACCAGCTGCATCAAGTTCACTACAGTTAGTGCATGTGACCACTTCTACTTCCGCTTACTATTCAAGTAAATATGTATGCTACCTACAATTTTCAGGAAAAATTCTAGAATAGGAAATGCAATATTGGGAAATACACATTTTATCCATGATTAATTATATACCGCATATAGTTAACAGAACATGCGAACAGTGCCAGTTGTTTTTATTTTAAACGCGCAGCACACACACATACACAAAACATCGACCTACTAGCAGTTGTCTATATGATTGTTTTTCGTACTAAGTGGTTGTTTGCGTTACACCGCCATTGCTTTTATTTTGAAGGATATGATCTGATGCATGTGTCACACATCCCTTTTGACTTTGACGCCCGTGGGTCTGAGAACAGTGGTGTGTCGGGTTACAGGCGTGGCGCAGTTTGATTCTGATCGTTTCGTAATTCATCATCGCTAAGCAGGAAGTGCAGTCATGGCGCAGGGGCTCAGAGAAAGATTTGAAAATTTTCTCCATGAAAAGAATCTGATGACAGATGTCCTGGCAAAGGTGGAAGCAAAAATCGGAGTAAGCAGGACCTACATTGCTCTCGGTGAGTGTTGACAGTAGCAAGGATGGGAAAGAGAGGCAGAGGCTGTCCGCATCACTGAGGGACGCGTAGATAAAAGAAATAAAAGCCCGATGGACAGACTCACATTTAGCTGCAGTTTCCTTTAGCCATAAGCTAACAAAAGAAAGTGTGTTTATTTTACATCACCGGCTCGATACTATAAAAGTAGTCTCCATAATGTAGTTACTGGTTGTAACATAGGTATATAGGTATAATCAGGTTAATGTCTTCGTGGGTAGAAAATCTTGACAAATGTGTGGTGTGATTTGTTTCAGCTGTCATCGGTGTAATCGCAGTTTACTTGGTCATTGGATACGGAGCCTCCCTGCTATGTAACCTCATCGGGTTTGCGTATCCAGCCTACATATCGTAAGTATATGTTATTCTCAGAACACTTGGAAATGGCCTTAATCGCCTAAACACGGTTTTACTTGCTCCTGTTGTTGTGCTTTCAAGTCACTAAATCTATAAAAAGGCCTGTGTTCATGTCAATGCTGTGAGGTTTATTTAGGCGATTGTAGCGCTTAAGCGCCAAAAGGATATAGGTCTGTAGGGTTACTTAATATTTAAGCTCATTTTTTGTGCAAAGTTGTAATTTTTCGAGTGCGTTTTCCCTCCACCAGTCTTTAATTATCACAAACAATGACAATAAAATACATAAAATAAGCACCTACAAAAATGTTAGTGTTAAGAAAAAGAAGACCCCCCTCCCCCCAAAAAACAATTGTGGGAAAATAATGGCTTTTAACAGAAAGACCTACCTAATTTAAGTATGACTTAAGAGTAAGTAGGTATTGTGAAAATGAACTTTTCGTCCCCAACTTTGGTGGGGCTGTTCTCATAGTCTAGACTTTAAGCAAAGTCTAGACTAGGAAGCAAGTTATTTTCCTGCTGATCATGAAGGGCGACTGTGTCTGCTCCCAGACAACTAAAAGAAAAAAAAATCTCAGTGAACTGTGGATTATTAAACATTAAGTCTTTGTCTTCTAAGTCCCCATTAGTACACAAATGATTAATTGATGGCATTTAATTTATTTAGAATCATTATTTCAAAATGTAAAAGAACCAACCTGTCATGATATTACATTCATAGAAACTAAACATTTACCAGCATTACCGGAAAATCCCGTTTTGTCTGATCATTTCCAAATAACATTTCAATTTACAATAATGTATTACACAGCAGTGGGGAGTGGATTTCATCACAGCAGGTGTTTCTCTAAAAGTGTTGCAACCAAGTTAAAGGATTTAAATTATCCACTGTTCTCTTCTTCAATGCCGTGTGCCAACATAGTGCAGAGCAGCTTCCTGAACTCTACTCCCACAGAGGTCGGTTTTCTTGTTAATAATTTTACATCTTCACTGGGTATGACTCTAGATATTGTAGCTCTAGAAAAGAAATTCCACAATCACAAGTATATCTGCTGTGATGCTTAGACCTCTGATAAAGTCTCATAAATTGAGTTGAATCGAATGGGGACCTTGTGAATCGGAACCAAATCAGTTATTGAAATCAGTGACGATACCCAGCCCTACCGCTGATTCGAGTCTTCCTTTTCAGAGGAGCTACAGTCGTTCACAGTGAAGAAGCAATTAATTGAAGAAGCAGCAGCATCAGCATTGTAGGAAAACCAGTGTGGAGGTGCAATCATTCACAGCTTGGTATTGTATTGGGGAAATTCACAATGTATGTGCTGGTTTTCCAAAGTAATTAACAGTCATAGCAGCACCACCAGCACTGCCTGCTTATTTTTTGGCATTACTTGATTTGTCTGCTGTTAATCTTAATATATCACTTTTTATGATTAATTTTAATACTCTGCTTCAAAAATTTGGCACTGTGAAAGGGACATAAGAAATGCAACAAAAGATAAATGTGCTGCAAAAAAGTGTCCAATCTAATACTGCAGTACCTATTATATATTATATAGTTAGTTTTAGGTGCAAAATCTCCAGGTAATGACAGGTAGAGAGAATTAACGAGTCACTGGCAGTCAACCAGTTCTTAATGAGTGACCATGCAAACACAGACTATGATTTTTTTAAACCAAGCAATCAACAGATTATTGACAACTAATATCTATTTTTAAAATTTTCTATATCGTTTCTTGTGATTATGCAGTCAAAGCAACATCACCAAATGACCCCTGAGCCTGAATGTAGGGAATAAAACACGCAACTTTATGGGAAAATGCTGAAAACCTGCACATCTCAGATAAAACGCTATAGTAATTTTAAGGGCAAAAAACTTGTATAGAGCTATCATCAGTGTAATTACAGTGGATTCTTTTGTCACACATAAGGCGACAAACAGATTTCCAACCCTCAGCGAAGGCCAGCAGCTTCCAGCCCAAAAATCACTGTATATGCCCAGCTGTGATATTGACGCAGTACTTAGTTCTCTTTGGAGGAATCGCTGAAAGTATAGATCTTTTTGAATGCATCCCCAACACCACTGGCTGAAAAGAAGCCTGGAACAATCAGTTACCACTGTGTTTTACAGATGGCTCTCTGTTGTAACCCTTTGCTGACCTTCTCCATACAAACTCAGGATACTTTGAAAGACCTAGGGAGCACTTTAAAGAAATAAGAGCATTACATTGCAGTACATTGGCTCCCTGTTAAATATCGCATAGATTTTAAAATTCTTTTGTTCACTTTTAAAATTCTGAATAATTTAGCGCCCAGCTATCTTTCTGAACTACTCCACTTATACAATCCCAACAGAGCACTTAGATCGTCCAATCACAGGCTCCTAGCACAACCTAGGTCTCGAATGAAGTCGAGAGGTGACCAGGCCTTTGCATCCGTGGCACCAAGACTCTGGAATAACCTCCCTGTTCATATTCGTACTGCCGAGTCTATCCAGTCTTTTAAATCACGTCTTAAAACTTATCTTTTTACTTTGGCTTTTGATTCTGACTAGTTGGCTGGTCTAGCTTGTTGTGTTGTTACCTATTGTTTGTTGTCCTCTTTTATTGTTTGTTTTAATTGTCTCATGCTTTTACTGACTGTGAAGCACTATGGTCAACACAGACTTAATATGTGCTATATAAATAAATTTTGATTTGATTTGATTCGATTACAGTGAAAGTCTGGCCTCTCCTATGCAAAATATGAAGAAGTGGTAATGTAAAGGATAAATCAAAATATTAAGTTAACCGTACAGAAAAAAAGTAGGTGCTACTCATAATGCAATCAGAAGTCTGAACAAGTAAAAAAGATAACTTACACATCTGATTTTGGATTTATGAGGATGTTTGTATATAAGATTTTTTTTTTTCTTTTAAGTTGTTTATTAGATTAGATTGAAAATACATTTATCCATGTATTTTACATTTTCAAAACTTTTAACAGGTAAAAGTCTTTAAAAATGAAAGCTATTAAAATATTGTGAGACTATAAAAGTCTAAGTTTTTGTGAAGAAAGCGCCGTCTCTTGGTGCCTACTTTAAATGAGTGAAAGGGTTGTGTTTATAGTGGAAAGCAGTTATGCTCCACAACAACGGTTGTAAACAGGCTGATGGGAATGGCAGTTCTAAGTGGCTGTATCTGTGGATAACAGACGACGAAGTCATCTGTCATTTATTCATTTATTTTTACATTGATTTGTCTGCATCTGTAAATAATTACAGATGGCTAGAAATAGCTGAATGTTTAAACTTGCCAATTTATTGCCTGTACAGAAATATAATAATTCTATTTTTCTGCACCACCTGGTACGGGGCGATCGTGGCTCAAGATTGGCAGTTCGTCTTGTAATCGGAAGGTTGCCATCTCGGTCGTTGTGTCCTTCGGCAAGACACTTCACCCGCTGCCTACTGGTGGTGGTCAGAGGGCCCGGTGGCACCAGTGTCCGGCAGCCTCACCTCTGTCAGTGCACCCAGGGTGGCTGTGGCTACAATGTAGCTTGCCATCACCAGTGTGTGGATGGGTGGATGACTGAATGTGTAAAGCGCTTTGGGGTCCTTAGGGACTAGTAAAGCGCTATACAAATACAGGCCATTTACCATTTACCTACTTTGGCTTTGTCAACCTTTGTTATCTGGCTGCCATTTACCAAATTATAGCTACCAAAAACTTTACTTTTCTCTTTTAGGAAGTAGCAATACTGACTATTTTCTAATTTGTGCTGTTATTTAAGGGAATTATAAGGAGATGCTGCTATGTCAAGAAGCAAAAATTAAAAAATGGGTTTTGGGTGGAAATGCATTGTCAACATCCTAACACATCCATCCATTTTCTTCATCTCTTATCCAATTTGGGGTCACAGGGAGCTGCAGTCTGTCTTAGCTGTTATGGGATAAGAGGCAGGGTATCAGTCTATCACAGGCCCAACACCGAGAGATAGCTCCAGTTTTGAACCAGGAACTTTCTTTTATGTGAGGTGACTTTTTTTCAATTATTCGGGTATTTAGCCCCTAATTAGCCCCTGGCTTCTAGCTTTTTTGTTTAACATTTGCTAACACGGGGGAACATTTCTGCAAGATAGATGTAGAAGGTCCAAGTGTTGATTTATTTTTATTTGACCCATGGAAATAATTCATCAGGATTCAACAGGATATCGGCGATGTAAGGTTGTGCCTTTTTTATAGCAATTCTTGCACACAGTTACAGAAATGTTTAATGGGCTATAAGGCAGTTGGAAAGAAAAGCGACCAGACTACTTTGAGATTCTTGAAGAAGTTTCACCTCTCATCCAAGAAGCCTCTTCAGTTCTGCAGCTTCACCAGTTCTGGGAACTGAAAGATTACCATGACCTGGATGACTGAGAACCTACACAGAGTTATTGTCTACTAATTGTAAACTGAACTTCATCTATAAAGTTAGTGGATTTCCCCTGTGACTTACAAAGAAAGCATTTAAATAATTTTGTCATCAAAAGTTTTAAAACAGTTCTTATCATGATGATATTATCTAGTAATATCTCAGGGGTAATACTACATGCAGTCAGCATAGTGTCACATGTTGGCCTGCTGCCGTCACTATGAATGTTTTTCTTGTCTCAAGATTTTTGAGAAACAGCTTGATAGAAAGTGACCAGAATTGTCCTCAGCTACTGAGACTGATGTAGCATAACATTTGATACATTTTCTTACTCTTAAGATATCAGTATTTTCTAAAGTTAAAATTATGGATGTTACATTATTTGGTACAAGAGAAGAAAAGAGTAATTAAGTTAAACAATAAGCTCAGAGTGGAGCTAATAATCTGCATAGGTTTATTTTTACAAACATATGTTATCTTCACTGTAACTGCTCTGTTTATAGCAGGTTATCTTGTCCTGACATTGTAACAAATTGCAATTCCAAATCTCTTATTTGAAGTGACTCATCCTTTCGAAACTATACTGAAATCTCTAGAGCTAGCAGCTCTTTAAAAGTTAAGCCATTACTTGCAACATGGTTGCCTTGTGTAACAGTGTTTCTGGGCAATAAATCTTATGGTGTTGGAAATCCTGTCTATTTACCCTTAAATAGTACTACATTTGTAAGGAAAATGCATTTGTGGGTTGAGCAGCAGAGTTAAAAAAGTTTGGTTGGTTGATTGATTGGCGTCCTCCACCATAGCTAGCATTAGAATTGGAAAAGGCTGTAGTTCAGGTTGTCCACTGATGAATACTGTGAATCCAAAATTACTACCTATGGCAGGTGGACCATGGTAACTGTGCCTCATTTTAATGATTTTAAATGCCAATGAAAATGTCTAAATTAGACAAAATCTGTATCAACAGCATCATCAAAGTGTTATAGCTTCTGTTTCATCATTGTAAAGTTTTCGATAATAGCTTCTGAAGTTAAAAGAATTTAAAAATTTCTGTCAGTGCGCCCCAGGGTGGCTGTGGCTACAATGTAGCTTGCCATCACCAGTGTGTGAATGTGTGTGTGAGTGGGTGAATGACTGGATGTGTAAAGCACTTTGGGGTCCTTAGGGACTAGTAAAGCGCTATACAAATACAGGTCATTTACCATTTACCATTTAAAAAACTTGTTTCACAGTTGACCCTTTTCACATCTGTGTGTTACGGGTTCAAAAGTATTGGAGATAGATACAAGAGGAAAACCAAAATAACAAACGATGATTTTAATGAACACACGCGTGGGAGATGAACACTGTACGCAGACAGCATCAGATCTCAAAATGGTGGAGCATTGCTCAAACTCTTATAGCCTCTAGTGGCCCCCACCTAGTCATAAAAGCCTAAACATTCACATTCTTTCTCTCACACCTTGGCTCCTTGTTTATCTGCTCCTGCTGAGTTGGGGCAGAAAACCTCTCCGGTATATTCTGCTCTCTTCTAATCAGACAAATAAGATCATGATTCTCTGAAAACAGTATTTCTTATAACTCAGCCGTATAATGCATCATAAAACAATATCATTCATTCACAATAAATCAGCAGTCTAATGTGATGCAAATCAGTTTAACAAATGTAATAGTTATCACCTTCTTCTAATTCAGGAGAATAATGCAAACTAAAACTACATAATATTTCACAATCTTTAATTAGGGGTATAACATGGCATAAGGTAATATTATAATCCCACAATTCCCCCTTTTGATCTCTTTTTTAAAAAGAGATCACTTACACCCTGCAATCCAGTGTTGCAGGGTTCATTTCTTCTTACCCCTGAGGCCCTTTGTCCCCCTTTAACGGGTGGACCATATGTGAGTTGACCTCGGTGTTTGCGCAGTTCACATGCAAGAAAAACTATTATTACAACAACAATAGTAGGTACAGATGACACCCCCATCACTCCCCAGTTCTCCCACAGCTTTATTTTGGTGCTACCTTATACCCTTCAAACGTACTCAGACTAGAACCTCTGTCTGAGGAGCTTTTAGCCTTTATTTTATTGCTGCAGCTACCAATGTCTTCCAGTCGAGTGATTCTCTGCTCTTCTTTCTTCAACCTCAGGGGTTAGACCACCCTTCAGTCGTTGCACAGATCAGGGGATCATTCTGCCCCGATTTCAAACGATGATCTGTGTATTCTGGGGTCACATCTGTGTTCCCCAGAGAAAGGAACAGGAACGTGTCCCCCTTTTTACCAAGAGCCTCTCGAACCTCGTTGGTCTGGTGTTCCTGGATTTCCGCCAACCCCTTCATGGTTATTGCTGTGTTTATGAGATCCATCCTCTCCAGGTCACTAGTCGGAGCCCAAACGCCATGACACTTGAACCCAGTTGGTGTCTTGGCAGTCTCTGTGTCTGTCTCTGCTGCGAAGGATCCTCGTATCTCTGTGACCTCGTCTGGTGTCTGTTCCTTTCTCTGTAAGAGACAGAAAACCAAAACACCTCTCTCCCTAGCCTTGATAATCTAATGTTATTGTCCATTGTTCTTCCAGTGATGCAAATTTGGTTTGGTTTAGCATATCATGTTCAGGACTTCCTCACCCAGTGACTTATTCTAATCATAATTTACATTTACATTCCCATGTGTCAAATCATTCATCCGAGCTAGAAAATTAAAAGAAAAGGTTAGTGACATCATATCTCAGAAAACATCAGAAATTCTCCTCTCCAGTATGTTCTCCAGCCAGATATTATTAGAGTTTTTGGCTTTTTTCCTCTATAAAAGTTAATTGACTTTTTACAGTGGCCTGCTATGGTTAATAATAACATGTTCAGTGATGAGTGAAATCAAACCTTTTCTTCACTTTAGCATTTGACATTCCCAACAATATAATGTGATACATTAATCGAAACACAGCTAATAAAACACAGTTTCCTTACTGCAAACATCAGTAACTCAAAATTAGCAACCAAAGGGTTAAGTCTGCAGTTCCACACTCTCATGTGAAGCTACAGTCTCCCCCTCTGCTCTCTCTTATCCTCCTGCTCCTGCAAAAACAAAACAAAGTATCCACCCATCTGTTGCAGGCTGGGTGAATTATTTGTGGACATTTACTAATCCTCGCGTCGGTGCAGTTTCTGTCTCAGCATCAAGTCAGTTAAAACTTTTAGTCCGTCCATCACAGTCCAGTCACATGCATTCATTCACACACATTCATACCAGATATTGCTGATAATGGAGTCTCACTCGCAATCTATTCAAGCATCCATCACCAGCAAGATGATGTCATCATTTTAAAGGAAAACAGTTCCTTGTTTTTTGGACTGGATTGACTCGCTGCAATCCTCTTAGACTCAGGACTTCTCATGTGATCAATGTCCCATATAAGTGAATTTCTCCCAAGCCCATTATAATCATGGAGAAAAACACTTTGCGACTGTTTTCAGTAAGAATATTTTATAGCGCTTTAAATTTCAATCTCTCAGGCCTGGTTTAAAGAGCTGATTTGTTAAATCAAGAACTCACAAAATGCCAAAATATCACCACTGGTGGATCACACCTCTCAGATTTTCTTATCTCAGTGCACTGTAACAAAAGCAAAAACAAACGTAACCAACAAAATACTAATAAAATACCAAATACTGGGGCCCGTTGCAAACATGTCCAAGCATAAAACCATCTTTCTCTCTCTTAGAGAAAGAAAACAACCCAAACCTTACTAATAAAATCAACCTAGCGCTAAGCAAAACCCAAAAATCAACCAAAACTTCACCAGAAAGTTTTTCTCCCTCCCAGGACAATATTGTGTAGGAATACAGGTACCGTAACTCCTTTTTGCACTGAAAACAAAAAACATGTTGGATTTACTTGATTCAATAGTGGACACTGTTTGCACACAAATGTTTTGCTTTGGCAGAAACTTAAACAACTGAGTTAAATCAACACAACCTTTTCATATTCAGTAAACCTGTGCATTTTGTGTTCATAAAACACGATTGAAACATGTTCAGATGAAGTAAGTTGAGCTCTGGGAATATTTTAATCCTTCACAATTCTGTCATTTTATTTCAACACTATTCAATAACTTTTATCCAAATACTACTTGGTCACTTAAATACTACATGTTGTCTTCATATTACATACTGTTCAACAAAGTGTAGATCCTGGTTACCATAAAAACTGAATGGGTCTACAACAACTACCATCCTCCTATCTTTATCCTGGTTGCAGGAGGGCTGGAAAATAACCCTGAAGTGATAGGTTACGAGGCGGGGTACACCCTGGACAGCTCACCAGTCTATCACATAAAAACAAACAACCATTTACACTCATGGGTAATTTAGAATCATCAATTAACCTAGCTCTAATAACTGCGGCAGGAAACCAGAATACCCAGAGAGAAACCACTGCAAACTAGCCAGACTGTGGACTTGAACCCAGGACCTTCTTACTGTCAAGCAACAGCACTAACCAGCATGCCAACAATCTAGGAAATACAGGAAAGCTATGATTTCCTGTATTTGATGCAGAATTCTTTTGTTCTTGCCCTTGACAGGTCAATCCACAATAAATAACAATAGCATGCATGTGGTGTGTGTGTCGTTGTCTGCCTCTTATAACTTCTGTGATTTTCCTGCAGTTTGAAATCTTATGCGGTCTTGTGAATTCCGTGAGTTCAGCAACTAACCACTCTTACTAAATTGTATCGTGTCATCTTAACAAAAACAAATTAAGTTGTTGAATTTTGTACAGATCCTACATGGTTTAATTACGTTCATAGAAACATGAAATTATTGTGTTCAAATTACAAGTTAGACTTTTTAATGTAACAACCACCCAATTTACTTTTTCGGTATACCAAAAAGTAGAGGTGGCTGCTGCACTTAACTTTTTAAAGCCTGAGGCAATTGTGTTAAATACACGCGAGATGCTTACGTAAATCCAAGAGCTGGCCAATCCCCCCTTTTTTTTCTTTTTTTTTTCCAGTGTGTTCCTCCTTCAATTAAGTCTCAATCACAAAAATGTGGCGCTCCGAAATAAGACTCACACCGTTAATTCATCATTTTCACTCTGTACCACTGCTCCTTATCAGGCTGTGTGAAGCACAGTGAACAATTCAGTCGAGGCTTTAAGCCATAAACAGACATCACGCACAGACATTGTTTTCATAACCAAACTGCTTTAGACCCTGTCCCCTAAATCTACACAAATGCCCTCTGGGTGACATGAAACGCATTTAACCAATAAACAATCAATGGCTTCTTGTTGTTGTGACAGATTCCGTATTTGGATGTTTGTGTGCAGCATTTTGCGTATCAGCATAAGCATTTGTTAGCAAAGCATTCTTCATTGCATCAGCGTGTGTGTGTATCACTCTTCATTGCACAAGCGTGTGCGTGTGTATGTGTGTGGATCACTTCTCAGTGAATTGAATCAGCATTTCGATTTGTGTGCCTGTGTGTGTGTCATTTCTCACTCAATCAACGAGTGCACATCTGTTCATATGTGTATTTCTCTTCATTCTGAGTCAGTGTACGTAGATGTGTGTGTTTGTGTGTGTTTGTGTTCATCATTGTCCTGTTCGTCTGTTTTTGTTTTGTTTTTAAATTGATTGTAACATTAGTCTCCCATGAAAATGATGAGTATGGCTATAATATTGGAAGGCATGGCATGGTCAGTGGCATACAATCACACAAATAAATCCAAACCATTGCAGTAAGATTTAGGAACCCCTCATTTGTGTGATAAATTCTTAATGGTGTGTACTTTTCCCACTGTTGTGATGTATAAATGTATGAATTCTGTAATCGCCTCACTATGTACATTTTCACCAAATGGCCATATAGACTAAGTGAGTTAAAGTATTAATGGCATATGATGGATGTGTTGGTACTAATGGAGGGAAAAAAAATTCAAGACCTATTGATTAACAGGCCGATTTCTGTGTATTCATTCCATGGATTCACAAGGTGGTATTGGTTGTTCAATTTATTATTGATGCTTGAATACATCAATACATGTTGCATATTGAAAGCAGGATATGAGCCTGATCCATGTGCACATTCATGGTCCTTACAGAACAGTGCTTACAGGTATGTGTAAAAGGAGTACCAAACATGTCTTTGTTCTTCCCAGGATTAAGGCCATTGAAAGTGCCACCAAAGATGATGATACTAAGTGGCTGACCTACTGGGTGGTGTATGGAGTCTTCAGTGTGGCAGAGTTTTTTGCTGACATCTTCCTTTCCTGGTTCCCATTCTACTATATTGGAAAGGTAATCCAGTTGGTCTCTGTGCCTGTCCTTATTTATTTTACTCAGTGTTGAAACTTTTATTAATTAAAAAGAAAAAACTCAATCAGGGTTAAATCTCACCTGTATGTGTTTGATCTTAGAGTAAACAAAGCTCTTATTCTGGGGGTCTGTTTTACCAGCAGCCAGTAGGCCTAATGTAAAGGGGGTTTGTTGGCTTTAGGGGATTGTGATTTGATCATCTTCAAACTTGGAGAAAGTCCAAAAGAAACTGCCTAAAAGTCCAAGCTAGAGGCTGTTGCTGTCCAGCCATTGTTTCTGCAGGCTACAGTAAACCAGGTGCTGGTTAAAATGTGCACTTAGATTGATAAGGCATAACATTTTGACCACTGACAGGTGAAGTAAATAACACTGATCATGTCTTCATCATGGCAGTAGTGAACCAGCAACAGGGTCATGAGCGTCCAAGGCTCATTCATGCACGTGTAAAGTCTGGCCCATGTGCTCCAATTCAATTCAGAATACATAGTGTATCACAGTTTGTTGTGCATGGAGCTGCAGAGCCACAGAGCAGTCAGGGTTATGGTGACTGTTTTACACTACCCAAAGCACCAGTAGTAGGGATGTGACCACAGAGCAATGTAAGAAGGTGGTTTGGCCTGAAAAATCGTATTTTCTTTTACATCACGTGGATGGCCCAGTGTGTGTGTGTGTGTGTGTTGCTTACCTGGGGAACACCTGGCACCAGGATGCACTATAGGAAGAAGGCAAGTCGGCAGAGACAGTATGATCCTTTGGGCAATTCCCTACTGGGAATCCTTGAGTCCCGAAATCTATGTGAATGTTACCATGACACATATCACCTACCTAAGTGTTATATGATACCGTGTGCATCCTTTAATCAAAACGGTAGTCCCTTTCTGCAGGATAATGTACACTGCAACAAAGCAGAAATGGTTGGGAGCACAACAATGACTTTGAGGTGCTGACCTGGATTCCAAATTCCCCATATCCAGTTGGGCATCTGTAGAATGTAATGTATTAACGAGTCCGATCCATGTAGGCCCCACCTCCCAACTTACAGGACTTAAAAGATCTGTTACTAATATCATGCTGCCAGATACAACAACACAATTACAGGGGTCTAGTGGAGTCCATGCCTCAATGAGTCAGGGCCAGTTTGGCAGCAAAAGGGGGACCAGCAAATTAGGCAGGTGGTCATAATGTTATGCCTGAAAGTTATATTATTATTATTGTGTTTAATGCCAAATTCTATACCTGTTTTCATTTTTTTGAGAGAAATTTTGTTTTCTTCCCCAGTGTGCCTTCTTGGTGTGGTGTATGGCTCCAACTCCTTCCAATGGATCGGTTCAGATATATAACCGCATCATTCGACCATTCTTCCTCAAGAATGAGGCCAAGATTGATGATGTAGTGAAGAACATCAAGGACAAGGCGTCAGAAGCTGCTGACAAGTTCAAGGATGAGGGTGACTAAATCATCATAATTGTGAAGTGTTTGCTAAAAGAGCCTAACTGATATATCAGATACTATTTAAGATGCAATGCAAAATTGCATTCAAGATATTTAACTGTGGCTGCTCAAATTCAGCTATCTAAGCTCAGATAAGAGGTGAAACATCTTCAAGAAGAACATGTTCAAGCTCCTTAGATATTAAACAGACTTAAACCTCCTAGCACCTGGTGCAGAGACCACTTTGTATTCATGTGAGTATAATGCAGATAATGGTCTCCCTCTTACGAGAGGGAAGAAACATGTGTCCTGCTTCCCACATTGCCTGGATAGGCAGCTACTAAACTGAGTATTTCCAATTGTGAAAGCATCCCTGAAGTGAGACATGTTGTGTGCTAAATGTAAGAACAGCAAACTTCAGACATTACTCCAACTTGAGTTCTCTCTCTAGCTTGGGAGTAATTTTGTGAATTTGTATACATTTCAGTTATTTTCAAAAAAATGCTGACTGCCAATAATACAATCAACCAAAGACAGAAAAAAGGATTGAAACATTTTCAGTGAAAAACAGAAGATTTTCACATATCATCCACTGTACCAAACGTACACAACAAAAGCACAACAAGGTCCAAATTCTCAAAACTAGGGTGGGCCATAATTCAAAATAGTTTCATACTAGACATGTCTATATTTTGTAGTTGTAAATTAAAATTAAGTTGATCTTGGATTCCGTTATGCAGGTTTCTAAAGTCAAACATCTGCAGTACTGATGTACTGAGTTTCACTGACAGTATCTTTGTATTTGTTTGTGATTTGTCCACAGCTAAGAAAGCCACAGCAAACATCATATTTGAGGAAAAGAAGAGCTCCTAAGAATGAAGTCTGTCCACAGTGCCAGCTCTGTAGCTGACTCATTGAAGAAATTTTGCCTTGAAAATGTCAGTTTTTACAGCAACCATTCAGAACACAACTGTAAGCTTCCTGCCTGTGATATTAAATGTAAAACTGTAGCAGTCAAAGCCGCTCCATGATTTGTTTTGTTTTTCTGGAAGGCTCTCAGTTTAACTGTATGGTAGTCCTGGTATGCTTCTTGAACCAAATAAAAACTACTTTACTAAAACCATTTCCTAATGTTAATGATCGTACAACAGATTTGATGGAGATTATTCAGTTTGCTGTTGTGACTCAGGTCTTACTGACGACTCATATGCTTTGCTGTTCTTTGGTTTTTCCTTTATCACTGCCTAAGTAATATTTGGTGCCAGTTTGATCAGCTCACTGAAAAGATGTTAACTAGTAAGAGACTTCAAATGGAACAAATTGTGTGTTCTATATCCCCTTAATGAAGTGTTTTGGAAAAAAAAAAAGAAAGTTAAAACTATTCACTTTGGGCCTGGCCTGATATATAGTGTAAATCCAGCTGGGATGTGAGGAGGTAGAACAGGTCACCTAATAATTGGAAGGTTAGTGGTTTGATCCATGTCTGCTCCAGTCTGTATGCCAAATATCCTTGGGCAAGATACTAATCCCAAGTTGCTTTATACTCTGATAAAGAGCACTTATGTAGGCAAAGCATGGAGGGAAAAAAGTGCTTGTATGAATGGGGGTGAATGAGGACAGGTTCTGTAAGTGCTTTAAGGTCTCAGTTAGACTAGAAAAGTGCTTTATAAAAACCATTTCATTTACCAGTGTGTTTTTAGCTGTCCCTGAACAGGGATGTAAAAATACAGCAATGATAATTTTTTAATATACAATGCTCACAAAAGGAACAGATTTTAATCTGTGCTCATGACAAGTACAGAAACAGCTTTAGTGAAGATTACAAATGTTCTTCTTATGGCCTCTGACAGTGGACTCAGTCTCTGTGCTTGTCCTGCTAGACCTCAGTGCAGCTTTTGATACTGCTGACCATAATATCCTATTAGAGTAATTAGAGCATGCTGCAGGTATTACAGGTACTACGCTGCAGTGGTTTCACATCCATCTAATAGACTCCAATTTGTTCATGTAAACGGAGAGTCCGCTTCATACACTAAGGCAATTATGGAGTTCCACATGGTTCAGTGCTAGGACCCATTCTGTTTACATTATACATGCTTGCCTTAGGCAGTATCATCAGAAGGCATTGCGTACATTTTCACTCCTATGCAGATGACACACAGCTTTATCTATCCATTAAGCCAGATAACATGTTATCTGGCTTAATGGATAATGTGTGCACACACCAATTAGTTAAACTGCAGGAATGTCTTAAAGACTTAAAGACCTGGATGGCCTCTAAATTTTCTGCTTCTAAATTTAGATAAAACAGAGGTTATTGTACTCGGCCCTGAAAATCTTAGAAGTATGGTATCTAACCAGATTCTTACTCTGGATGGCATTACCTTGGCCTCCAGTAACACTGTGAGGAACCTTGGAGTCATTTTTGACCAGGATATGTCCTTCAATGCACATATTAAACAAATATTTAGGACTACTTCTTCCATTTGTTCCATATCCACGCTGAAAAACTAGTTCCCATTGTATCTTAATGACCTTATAGTACCATATCACCCCATTAGAGCACTTCGCTGTCACACTGCAGGCTTACTTGTTGTTTCTAGAGTATTTAAAAGTAGAATGGGAAGGAGAGCCTTCAGTTTTCAGGCCCCTCTTCTATGGAACCAACTTCTAGTTTGGATTCGGGAGACAGACACTATCTTTACTTTTAAGATTAGGCTTTAAACTTTCCTTTTTGTTAAAGCATATAGTTAGAGCTGGATCAGGTGACTCTGAATCCTCCCTTAGTTATGCTGCAATAGGTGTAGGCTGCTGGGGGATTCCCATGATGCATTGAGTATTTCTTCTTCAGTCACCTTTCTCACTCACTATGTGTTAATAGACTTCTCTGCATTGAGTCATACTTGTTATTAATCTCTGGCTCTCTTGAAAAGCATGTCTTTTACCCCATCTTCCTTCTCTCACCCTGACGGGTCGTGGCAGATGTCCACCCCTCCCTGAGCCGGGTTCTGCTGGAGGTTTCTTCCTGTTAAAAGGGAGTTTTTCCTTCCCACTGTCGCCAAAGTGCTTGCTCATAGAGGGGTCTTATGATTGTTGTTTTTTCTCTCTGTATGTATTATTGTAAGATCTACCTTACAATATAAAGCACCTCAAGGTGACTGTTGTTGTGATTTGGTGCTGTATAAATAAAACTGAATTGAATTAATCAGAGTGCAGCTTCAAGTCAATTCAACTTCTTGGTTATTTAGCTGGTCAGTTAAGTTGCAGAAGGGGTTGTTATTCAGTTTCAGCTGCTTTGATGTTAATGAAATTAACAATAGGTGCACTACAGGGGAAACAATGAAACAATCCCCTAAACAGGAATAGTGTTACAGGCCACTGACTTTGTACCTCTTTTCTGTTTTTCACTAGTTTTGCTTTTGTGTAGAAGTCCAGAGTCAGAGTCACTACTTGTAGCATGAGGCGATACTTGGACCCTACAGGTTGCAAACTCTAAGATTCCTCTAAGTTTGAGTCTTCTCCTGTTCTGTAGCTCAGGAGGTAAAGCAGGTCATCTACTGATCGAAGGTTAGTGGTTCAATGCTTGGATAAGATACCAATGTGCTTTCTGATGCATCCATCAAAGTGAATGTTAGCTAGGAAGCACTGAAAAGCATAGAAGAAAGTGCTGAATGGGTGAGTGTGGCATGTTGTATAAAATGTGCTATATAAGAATCAGTCCATTTACCACAGCAATATGTGCCACTGCGATAAGGTTTGCTGAGATTGGTTACTCTAAGAGTGCCGGACTGGGCTATAGAAGGTCCTCGTATAGAATACTCGAACTGGCAGGTCCTACAGCAGTTATAGATGTGGGTAGCTGTGGAGAACATTATGCTGCGTAACATCACTCATATTACATGACTGACCCACTGGTGGTGGGTTAGTGATGTCCTGAGGGAGAAATGAACAGACTTCTACAGGCTAGGCAATGGGACACTAACTGGATTTCAGGATGAAGTCCTTGGATCCAGCGCTAGACCAACACTGGTGCAGCGGTACCTGACTTCCTCCTGGTGCACGACAATGCCCAGCCTCATGTGGCAAGAGTATGCAGGCAGTTCCTGGAGGATGAAGGAATTGACACCATTGATTGCCCCCACACCTGACTTAAGTCCAACAGAACACATCTGGGATACATCACGTCTTGGTCCATCTGACGCCATCAAGCTCAGTGATGCTCTGATCCAGGTCTGGGAGGTGATCCCCCAGGAAACCATCTGTTATGTTGTTAGGAGCATGCTCCAGTGTTGTTAGGCTTACATAAAAGTATATGGGGTCCATACTGAGTACCAGTTTAAGTTTTTACAACAAAATTCCAGCAAAATGGACTAGTCTGCTGCATAATTTTTTTATTCTTTGGGTTTCAGGTTATATTTAAATTCAGCTATGTGTAGTTTGGTAACTTAAATTTCCATCAGTCACCATGACAGGTATCCATTCCTAAAGCACTATTCAGTCCATATCAACAGATATTAAGCAGTTTTCCCCCCTATTGAGATCTGATATTTTCAGTGTTTATTTATTGTTTTGAGCAACGTCTTGTAATAGTGTGTTCCAAAAAAGGCTAACTTGTGGCAGAACCAAAAATGTAACACACTGTTGAGGTGGTAGGAGGGAGTACAGTGATTGATTTTAATGGCTTCATAAACAACTATATAAAACAGTCCATAAAAATTCATGCATTTTCAGTGTAAATTCTTTTGGAAATATAGAGAAAATTTATCTACAACAGCGTGAACTGTAACAGTGACTTCATTCAGTTGGGTGGTTCACCACAAATATACTTGGCTGCATAGAAAGATTATTATTGCCTACAAATAAACTATGAAAGGTAAAGAAAAAAAAGTCATGTAAAAAGCATATTTTATTTAACATCTAACAGATGCTTCTATTTTCCAGACTGTGACAAGTCAGTTCCTGCCAACTCACTCATTTCACAACAGAGATCAAAGAACTAAGCATTAGTGAATGAACACTGGGTATGCTTAAAGAACTTTCCCTTTACCAAAAGTTACATTCTTAAAGAAATATACAGAAACTCATTTATAGAATGACAAAAAGCCTGAGTTGATGGGGTAAGCCAAGTCATAATAAATTCAAAGAGCCTGAGGAAAAAGACCATTGATTTACTATTTTACAAAAAATTTACAATAGTAGTATTTAAGGAAAACAAACATGATAGCTAAAAAAAAAGGGGGAAAAAAGAATCCAGGTGGGTTTTTTTTTGTTTGTTTTTTTACAGCTAAGATGTGTTATTAAATAATGCATGCCTGGTGTGGGGGAATTACAAAACAACACACACACAAAAAGAAAACTGCTGAGGAAATGACAAATGCTGTAAATGAGGTACTTCAGGTGGTGAGCCTGAGTCCAGACACCTTAAAAATCACCTTATAACATTATTCATGTGACAACCAACTTCTTGTTCAGTTAACACTTAAATAAGGTAGATAATCACATTAAGAATGATTGAGACACAGAGACAACTAACAGTCAAATACAGGATCCAGTGTCATAGGTTGGTGACATATGAGGCAGCACTCAGGGTCAATTGTGTCCATTTGTGTAAAAAAACGTTTTATAAAAATAACAAAAATTGTGGCGCATGCTGTTGAGCATACACGACACTACAGCTTTAAACTCTTAAATACAAAAATAAGCTTTGATTTATTTATTTTTCTAATCTGTTGCCTGCTTTGAGCCGCTCCCTGCCGGGTTCCCGAGATGAGCTGCTGCTGAAGCGAGGAGATGACAGTCATGCTGAACTGACTGATACGCAGTGCTTCAAACAGCTTCAGGTTGGAGTCCACAGTCTGTGTAAGGCATTTGCTGTGTTTCCGAGTTTATGGCTGCTACTTGCAGACCTGGGCAACTCCTGTTATGTTTTGCGGCTGCTCCAAATCTGCTCTGGTGTGCTCTTGTGGTCTGATGAGTAGTCAAAAGGTGAGCGGTGCCCCAGTGGTGACCGGGAGTCGTAGGGTGAGCGCGGCCCACTGGCTGAGCCTCGCTGCTCTGTCTGCCATTCCGAGTGGTAGCGGTAGGAAGAGCGGTGGTCTGAGTGATGATCCTTCATGTCCAGCCGGTGGTCTCTGCTACTGCGGAATTCCTCTAACTTCCTGTGCTTACTGTCGTCATAGTATCTGCGCATACATACACATTAGGGTCAGTATGGCTGAACAACACAAATGGCCACTTCTTTCACTTTGACCTTAACTTCAGTCTAATTCCAATACAAATCAAAGCATTTTAGTGGTGTTTTCCACCTGGCCCTCTTCCTCCCTGAATATGCAGGTCTTGCAAAAGCAATTCTGAGTTCTTTAAAACCTACTTAATGAGAGCTCACTTGTGGAGCATTTCATGTTTGGGCCTTAAAGAACTTGTGCAGCCTGTAAAATGAACTGAGGACATTTCTATCTCTGGAAGAAGCACTTTGAGCAGTTCTCATCCCTCACCTGTCCTGTTTGTCTCTATCCCTACTGTCTGGTCTGTAGTGGTCTCTGTGGTCTTTTCCGTTGCTGAAAGAGGAATACGGCCTTTTTCGGGACTCTCCTGCTGTGGATTTCCTGTGGGAGTCAGAGCTGTGTCTCTCCTTACTCGTGCTGCTCTCAAAGTGTCTTCCTGAAGGCTGATGCCTGTCAGAGCTGTAGCTGTCCCTGCTGCTCTCGTCCTGGTGAGAGCTGTCCTTTAGCCTTTCAATATCTGAAGACAAATAAGGGAAAAAGTGACAGCTGTGACAACCTGTTCATCCTATTCTCTGAGTGTGTTTGTGTGTGTGACAATAGACTATACCTGCGTGTCTGTAGCCATGGGCGTTTATACTTCTAGTGTTCTGCTCCAATGCCTAAGAAAAATCATCACCATCATCACTGTGGATCTCTAACGTCAGTAGAGATTATAATTATTAGAAATGACAGTGCTTTTACATACCTGGGCATTCTCTTGCCTTTTCTTTACTGCATGCTTATAAAGTTTGTGTAGTTTTCTTGCATCAAACTCAGTGAATTTGGAAACAAATATCCACAAGTTTCTGGAATAAAAACAAAAAACATTTCCATCTGCTTAGCAAATATAAATTACTCAAATAACACTTGTGTGAGACACTGAGTGTAGCAGTGTTTATGACAGTCTTAAAATGTACAAAAATGCCACATTTATTTAAAAAAGAAGAAACACGTCCAAATCTATTCAAAGCTATAAATCTACCATGTGGGCATTACTTAGTAAATGCTATAAATGTTTACTTAGTAAACAGACCCACATGGTAGATTTATAGATTCATGACAAAGTGTCCAAGGTTCAAATGGCATTAGTCAGCTGCTTAACTTGACACGTTAATGAAGACTTTCATTAGAAGAGGCCACGTAAACTAACTTTCTCCACTGTTTGATCAGGTCCGGATTTGAATACTCCTTCAAACACTCGGTTATGTGGTCTCCTATCTTTATGAGGCACTGCCGTGTGTGTTCGAGCTGCTCGCGCTCTGACAGCCCTTTCTCCGGTCTGTCCAGCTGCTTCAGAGCTGCTTTCACTGGGCGCATCCTCTCTTTACACTGCAACACAAAAGCAAATATGCACTTTAGGAAGTCAAATCCACGTTGTTGCTGGAATTGAATTATGCCCATCTGTTAATCCATGACATTAATCATGAAATTATTTTCTATTTAGAGATTTGATTATTAGCCCAACATACCACACTAAAGGTCCTCTGATCCAGTTCCTCAGAATCTTCAGATGCTTGCACATTCTCTCCACTAGCCGTTATATGGACCGGCGTGTCATAAGTTTTCTTTGTCCGTTCTCGTACCTCATTCTTGGCTTCATTCTGATGTAAAAAGGTTCTGAGAGTTAATTCTTGACTAAATTACAATTCTATTCTTAGTATAATTATCAATCAATAAAATATCAATCACCTTTTCTTTGCTTTCCTCTTGTTTATGTACAACCTCAAGAGGTTTTGTTTCTTTTTTCTCTTTTAGCTCCTTTGTGTCTTTAATTTCAAAGCTTTCCTCCTTCTTCTCCTTTTTGATTTCTTTTTTTATCTCCCTCTCTTTGACTTCCTGCTCCTCTGATGAGGAAGCGTCCTGCTCGCATTCCTCATCGTAGTTCTCTTCCTCGTCGTCTTCCTCATCCTCCTCCTCTTTAACCACCAACCTGTCTGCTCGGCTTCGTCGGTTTGGTAGCTTCACAGGTGCCAGATCCTGATCATTAAAGCAGGATAGCAACTTACTTTCAAACTGAAAATTCAATATATTCATTTTAGGCACAGCGCACAAAAAAAGCAAAATAAATTAATTAATAAATGTACCTTGTCTGCCTCCATTTCATCCTCATCATCTGACCTCTTGTCTGATGGGAGATCTGAGGATGGGCTCTTAACCATCTCATCTGTCTTTGTTGACTTTTGAGTTTTGCTCTTTTTACTTCTGGGTTTCCTCTTTCGTGAGCTGGCCTAAATACAAAGAGGCATTATAGATTCTGGAAAACTTAATTATCCTTCCATCCATCCTGAGGGGTGGGGGGGCCTTGAGCCCATCCCAGCTGCCATAGGGCGAGGTACACTCTGAACAGGTGCACTAATTTAGAATCACCAATTGCCCTGACCCAAGTTAACATGTCTTTGGACTGTGTGAGAAAGTCAGACTACTTAGAGATAGATATAATTAATCTATAAAACAATTACAAAAATAAAATAAAATATCAAGATACACAGATGACATGCATTGTTATATGAAGACTTACATTTCCTGCTTGTTTCTGTGCTTCTTTTTTGGCCAAGTCCTTGCTCAGTAACTTGATGAGGTAGTCTGCTCTGGTCTGTAACTGTTTGGCTTGTGGTTTCTTGTCAGGGTCATCTGGCAGGAGCTGTTCAACAATGGACACAGTGAAATATCCCCAGTGAAAACTGCACACTACTAGGAAGTCAGAGTATGCATGTAATGAAGTTCTACATTGTTGCTGATGTATGGGGGCTGTGTTAATGTTGTCACACTTTTCACACGCTGCTGTTTATATTGCAGGTCTGTTTTTAGAAGCAAATGTGGGTGAAACCAGGGGCGTCACTAGGATTTAAGGACGGGGGGGCTTAGCCCCCAAGAGATGCACACGATATGAACGAATGTAGTGAATGAGCACAAAATTTCGCAAACAGAAAAAGACTGAGAAATTGCTTTACTACTTTTTTGGACCAATTAAACATCCTAGGCCACCAATTGATCTATTGTTTTATTTCCGTCTGTTTTATAATACAGTACAACAAGAAAACAGAGGAAATGTGTTTGCTGCATCAATAACAAGAAAAAAACTTAAAAAAAATACATAATTTTTATGGCTGCATACACCAGTTATTTGGTGGGTGGAAGCATCAAAGAATGACGTCTGTTTTTAAGAGTGGCAAATCGGTCAATCACTATGTTGTGACTCAGACGCTGAAGCGTGTCTTTTTCAATAGACATGACTGCAAGTCTGTGAAGTATTTTCTGACCCATTGTTTGACGCAGCCAAATGCATCTGAGTGTTTGCCCTTAAGTGTGTCATACACAGCTTGTTTACAGATAAAAGCTTCTGCCAGGTCTAAAGTCTCTTTCTGCAGGAATTTGTGGAGTCCTTCGGTTACAGAAAGAATCAACTGAAACATCAGTAGTGCATAGACTGCTGAGAACTTTTAGAGCTTTGCTCTGAGACCAACAGCTATGGGGGATCCAATTGCAGATAGGCACTCCAAAATGGCAGACAATGTCTCAAGAACTGCACTGATTGATTGCAACTGACATGCCCAGTGAGTGTTTGAAAGTTGCACAGGCTCAGTTTTTGTCAATCCAAGCTTTGCCTGAGTCTTTATGAACTTATGATGATTGACTAGGGAGGTGCTGAAGAAAGCACACACTCCAACAAGCTGAAAAGCTCCACAGCCTCTGGGACAGCCTTGCAAGTATTGCACAAAACCAGGTTGAGTTGATGAGTATAAAAATGCACATAGATAGCCTCAGGATGGAGCCTTCTAAAATGTGCTTGAACACCTCCAGTGGAGCCACTCATAACGGCTGCACCATCATATGTTTGTGCACAAACACACTTAAGTTCTGCAAGACCATTGTTTTGGATCTGCTGCTGAATCTCATTTGCAATGGACTGGGCATCAAATGATTTTATCTCTGCAAGTGCAAGGAAACGCTCCTTCACTGCCCCCTCTGACACATACCTGACACAACCAGCTAACTGCTCTGCCTTTTCATTCCTTGCCTTATCTGCCATGATGGTATAGACTTTAGACTTTGTCATTTCAGATACAATGACACTAGTAACTTCCTGGGCACAACAGTCAATCATGTCATTCTGGGATGTTGGCAAGAAATACTGTGCATTTGATGGGGGATTATGTTTTTGAAGAAAAGGATCAAACTCCTTTAAAAGCTCCATGCACGTAAAAGCTCTGTTTGGGCTGTCTTCACCTTCATCACTGACCAAACTATCATGTTTGATGTTTTTGCCAAACACTCTACATGGGAAGCAGAAAGCTGCATTCTGGTTGACTGAATATTCTAACCAGTTGTGCCTTTCAAACCAGCTGTGGTTAAATGCTCACTTCTGTGTACCAAAAGTATCATGTGGATAGCTCTTCAGCTTTACCTGTCTGGGCCCTGTGTCTTTGTCACCCAAATCAAACCCTGTAGTAGAATGAGTTGCTGCAGCTGCTTCATCATTTTCCCTCTCTTGGCCTATTTGCTCTCCTCTCTCTGTAATAACTTGATCTTCCTCTGCCTCTCAATCCATTTGCTGCAGCTCCTCTGTCTCTCCTTGCTCTCTCTGACTTGAACTTGCCTGTTGACCTTTTTCTCCCTCAGCCTCTCCTTCTGCCTGCCCCTTCAAGATACATTAAAACATACTGAATTGTAATGTAAATTGCTAATATCATGACTTCTGCTCACATGCCACAGTAATTTGTTACTCCCAAATATTTTGAAGTTACAAACATTACATTTTGAGCATGCAAGTGACTAAAATGGTTGCAATTTAAAGCCCTGAAAAATATTACTAAATCACTTGAATTGAAGTAATATTAAAATAGAACCCTCAAAAATATGTGAGTCAGGCTAATTTGACTTATATATATATATATATATATGTATATACACCTCTTTGCTCTCTCCACTTTCTAACCTTGACTCTCCTAAATAAAAGCTCACGTTAAACAGGTCTTATATGTTGTACCATGACTGAAATGTTTCATATTTCATATCCATATTGAGTTCCCTAAAATTCTAATCAGACTGTCTGCATCACAAATGACTCCCTCCTGTGACATCTTTGACTCACCTCTCCAGTAGAGGTCTCTCCCCTCTCACTCTCTGTGCTCCTCTGCTCTGACTCTTACAGGTTAATGGGGATGGAGTGATTATTATTATTTCCACTGATGATAACCATACCTGAATGAGCTCAGCTCCATTTTTCAGAGCTAAAACGAGTGACAGAAATTAACATTATGCTAACAATTTAACTTAGTGCACTAGCCAGGTTTTTATTTATCAAAATGGGGAGCACCTGGCTCATTAATTACATGGGACTCTCTGCTGATAGCTGGAGCTAACTAATTCTTACTACCAGCCAGTGATGAAGACTTACTTTTTTGCGTATATCCATGTTTTTTGCAGTTTGCAGCATGTACGCTAGTGTGTCCGCAGGTGTAGACGAGCTGAGTGTAAACTAGCAGTGAAAACGAGGACTGGATTTTCAGTAATGTGATGTCCCCTGTGAACAACTGGAACGGATTGGATAACGAAGCACTGACGCTACCTTAACAGTGTAAAGTGAAAGGGACCAACCGAGTTATGATCATATTTATGTGAATAGCGACAGGTTTATATTATTATTTCTTTAAACTCATATTCCAGCATCTTTATATTGAATTTGTCTGCAAGTTCTGTTAAAAAAATAGAATAAGTTAAAAAAATAAATAAAAAAACCCCCCACCAAATTATTTAGGGAGGCTTCAGCACCCCTAAAATAGGCCTAACGACGCCACTGGGTGAAACACTTTGCGCGTTGCAAAGCTGTGTATTTAATGAAGCATTGAAGCAAAAATTTTGTGTCAAGAATTTTTTATAATTGAATATTTTTAATTACTTGAATCATTGCAGTCTTAATTAATAACCCAATACACTTATTTCTGAGCATCTATGTATTCATAAATAATTATATACATGAGATTAGACATTTATTGTGCATGGACTGACCTTGTGTGTGAGATTAAGGTCTGGGTCCATCTTAATCATCTCCCAGCTGCCATAACCATACTCGTAGATTCCTATGAGGAGGCTAGAGTCGTCTTCCTTTCCCCACTCAATGTCAAAATGTGCTGCCTTTGAGTGACATGGAATGACATACCTATTCAAAAATATAAAATTAAAATCACAGAAACAGAAATATACAAATTCATACAAATATACAGTTAGTCACCTCTAGGGGCAGGGTTGGTGTATGCAGAAAAACCTGTTAGAGAATTTGTGTGTTACTGATTTATTCTTGATGTTTAAAAGACCAACAGCTTAGACAGCAAATCAGACTGCGCCATTTTGGTAATACTTGTGGTTTGACAGTAAAACTGCCCAAATGTGCAACGCGGAGATTTTTTCCCCCCGTGGACATGCAGATGGATGTCAGAATTTTCCGTCGCGTTTCAGTAAGAAACAGTTAAGTTTGCGGTGTGATGCACATGTAATACTGTGATGTTGTAAACTGTTTGGTTGTGCTTAGGAAACGAGAGACTGTTTTATTGAAATAGCACTGATTGCATGTTGCAAACATCAGCTCTGCCAGCTGATTGCGTGGCTCGGTACAATCGGCCAGATGAGGAAAATCCGGAGTTGTAAGACTCGTTGGTCATTGTTCTCTTTTATAAAGTGTATTACGAACGCAAACATTACAGTTATTAAATAAAGAAAATAGAAATATTTAACTTATTTTTTGAAATCCATAAGTATGTAGATCTTTTAAATGGGACCTTTTATGAAAAGAAAAAACCTATACAGCCAGTTTGTATCTAGTTGGACTGGTTAAGTGAATTGTAATGTGACATTAGACATCTGAAAGATCTAAACCTGTTTTTATTTTTAGAAAAACAACAATGTGATTTTGGCAGCACTTTTGTTGTAATAAATCCATTCTTATTTCTTTATGGGTCATTGAACCATACAGTGGTGGCTAGGACTCGGTTTTTTGCTGTGGCCTGTTGAGGAGAAGGTGTCTACACAGAAGACAAGAACAGCATAGACAAACTTATGAAGAAGGCAGAATTATCAAGGTGATGGAGAGAAGAATGCTCTCAAAACTAAAATCAGTTACGATCAATCCTGCTGATCATAGTTGATTTCAATTATGTATTAATCACATCTTAATGCTGATGCCCTGGAGGTTAATACCTTTAACATTTTCAGTTGAAGACTGACTGCATACTGCACTGACTCCACACTGGACAATAATACATACTGATATGTGACACATACGTAGACACTATGCAGAAAATTATTTTTTCTAAGTTTAGCTGCCTGCTCCTCCAGTCATCTTTATCATGGCTTCTCTAGTGGACGAAGTGTTGCAGACTTGATCAGCTAATCAGAAGGGTAATGACTGAAGCCCTGGTCCTCCCGTCCATATATGAAATGTTTTTGGGAAAGATACTGAGCCCCAAGGTTCTGAACCCTGATGTTTGCATCAGGAGTGAGTGTGACAGAAAATGGTTAAAAGATACAGTGAGCAAAAAAATTACTAAATAAAATTAAATAAATAATCAGTCTTACTTCTTTCTCTCCTCTGGGTCAGCAGGAATAGCCTTGTGCAGTGGAGCCAGCTCTTCCTCATGGGAGATCACAAGCTTGGCATTCACCTGGACTCCAGAGATCCTGAACGTAGGGCCTTTCACCTTCCCTCTTCTCCCCCCTGATAATCAAAGAAGTGGAACAGAAACTATTTCATGATTTCTTCATCTAATCCTGTGTGATGCCATTTAATTTCAATGACAAGAAGTTAAACTGTGGCTAAACAAAATAACTTGTACAGTAATCCTAGCATAGCAATTTCAAAATAACTTTAATGATCTGATGGCCTAAAACTTTGTGTTTTTATTCCCCAACAAGGTAAAAACACTGCAGAGGAGAATCATTTGTTTAATATAGGACTTGTTTAATATTTGACTAAATGTCAAATACAAAAATATCTGAAAGATCCCACATAGCCCAGCAATGCATACTGTGCAAATTTAATCTGAATGCAAATATTTTCTTAAATTATTACAGCATAGCTGTAATTTAAAACCACAACACAACTCACAAGACTACTATTGACACTTGACACAGACTTCAAATTTTAACCTTATTGCTTGGAACAAATTGAAATCTCAACAAATGGCTGGAAATTAATAGGAAACGCGAGCTATGTTATCATTACAAATAAAATATACCACACATATATACATTAAATAAACAGATTAGGGATGTGCGCGATTAATAAACTAAATGATGCTGATGTTGCTAGTTGGCACAACCCGTACTAGTCAATGAATGTAGTTGTTGAGAGTAAAGTATTGTGTTCTAAATGTCATGCAGCCATCTACCACTAGGTGGAGTGGCAGTCCGGGAAACAGCAGAATAAACTGGCATATAACCACTCAACAGGCATGTGGATGTTAATTTGCATGGAAAGAAGACTTCTGATGCTAATGTTAGCCACCTCAGCAAACCAGTATGACATCATTTACCCAAAGGCGCTATGATCCCGCTCAGTTTAAAACAAACAAACAAACAAACAAACCAACCAGCTCATGACAGCAATGCAGAAGATATTTGAGTTTTGCTGAAGGCAGAAATATATATATTGAGTCTGAATACACGATTCCAGGGCTCAAAATGACCACATCATGCTGTTGTTCATGCAGCTTTGGAGATTGTCCATTAAAGGGGCCCCAAATGCAACTTGAGTGTCATTTTTAGACTAGTCAGTTAGTCTCATTTTTTCAACCCCAAAAAGTCAACCAAGAAATTTGTTGGCAGGAACATCCCCAGCACAGATATTTTCAATGAAATTCACTCAACCCAAAACTACCCATTTAGTTTGTATCCAGCAAAATGCACACACAACAAATGATAGATTTCCAATTTTAAATCTTTCTGTAGAGAGAAATAAACCGTTTTAGAACTTGAAATTATTTGAAAACAGAATAATTGTCTTTTTTGTAAACCACACAATACTGATTTGTTTAGTCTTTGAAATGACTCCTTTTTTTTGTGAATGTAAGTATTTTAATTTGTATTCTAATATACTTTTTTCATATAAAGGTCTTGTTTTAAAAGAATACAGAATGCCACACATCAACAAGAGGAACAGACATTATGATAAGAAGGATAAAAAGTTTTGTTTAGTTACCTGAATTTTTCTCTGGCCCACAGGGGTTTTCTCGTAGTGTTCTCAAACATCCATTGTGAACAGTCTCTGCCAAGCGTTTCAGGTCATGCTCAGACTTATCCACGAGTTCAGCATCACGAGCAATAGCGTCCAACCTAAAGACAGCACATGTTGAGTAGACTGCCATTTATGTAAACAAGATGAAAGTGTAGCGCACTTTACCTTTCCAGTGGTCCTCCAAATTTTTTGTAGCTCTTGACAAACCTGTCAATAGTTTACAGATATGTTAAAAAAGGAATGTGTCAGGCTGATTAGATATACACACACACACACACACACACACACACACACACACACACACACAAAACACAGTAAACAGAGTTACCTCCGGATCTCAGCATCGCTAAAACCTTTGATATTTTCCCTTGGAATGGTTCTGGGCCGCCCTCGTTTCTTTGGCCTCTTTCGATCAGATGTGGAGTCACTGTCGGAACCAGAGTATCTCCTGTTTCTACTTTGCCGACCCTCATTTGCATTCTGATAAATCTGTTCAAACAAACCATTAAAAATCAACTGGAATTTCATTTACAGTCTCATATTGCAAGCATAACAATTCTTGACAGTTTGATCAGATTCGATGCGAGCATGTCTGAAAGATTTCAGAGTAAACGCATTCTAACTTCTGCTCAAGATAAAACATTGAGTATTTTATGTGATGCCTTAATTTTTATTCTCTCCAGCAGTATATAGTTTATTTGTTGTGACTCCTTGGGTACCTGTTTGGCACAATTCCTCATGCGTGGTAGCATATAGATTTCTTCCAGCTCTTTCTGTCTTTCCTCCTCTTCCATTCTCCTCCTTTGTTCCTCTGGAATGATATCATCCCAACTCCGCTGACTTCGCTCAGAGTCGATGTCTATTTCCTCATCCTCCATCATGGAGAAGTTGGCCACCTGCATAGATTTGCACAAACTAAATACACGCACCACTTTAATAATGTAACATATTGAATACTGGTTATCAAGTTTCTGAAAGAAGAAAGACATTTCCTCCCCCCAACCTTAAACTGAGACAACAGTTCTTCTCCCACTGTTGAAGGTCCGGGGTCATTTTCCCTGGTCTCAGCTCTTTTGAGGATCTCATCAATGTCCATTTCCTAGAGAGTTGATTACAAGAGACTTCAATTCAAGTCAATTTATATAGCACCAAATCACAACAACAGTTGCCTCAAGGTGCATTATATTGTAAGGTAAGGACACACTTTGGAAGGGAGCCAGAAATTAATAATAAACTGTGTCTGAATGCAGAGTGATGTATAAAACCACAGTGAGTGAGAAAGGTGACTGAAGAAGAAATACTCAGTGCATCATGGGAATCCCCCAGCAGCCTACGTCTATTGCAGCATAACTAAGGGAGGATTCAGGGTCACCTGATCCAGCTCTAACTATATGCTTTAGCAAAAAGGAAAGTTTTAAGCCTAATCTTAAAAGTAAAGATGGTGTCTGTCTCCCGAATCCAAACTGGAAGCTGGTTCCACAGAAGAGAGGCCTGAAAACTGAAGGCTCTCCCTCCCATTCTACTTTTAAATACTCTAGGAACTACAAGTAAGCCTGCAGTGTGAGAGCGATGTGTTCTAATGGGGTGATACGGTACTATAGGGTCATTAAGATAAGATGGGGCCTGATTATTCAAGACCTTGGTATGTGAGGAGCAGGATTTTGAATTCAATTCTGGATTTAACAGGGTGCCAATGAAGGGAGGCCAATATAGGAGAAATATGCTCTCTCTTTCTAGTCCCTGCCAGTACTGTTGCTGCATGATCAAGAGTGGATCATGAAGTGTTGTGCATGTGTATAATGGACCAATTTGGAATAAATTATGTCTCCAGTTTGGGCCAAGTCGAACATCGACTAATTCTGGTCTCTGGCCAGTTGATAGTTGGAGTAGGTCAATGTACAAGTGTACTGGGGGCAATTAAGATAAGATAAGATAACCTTTATTAGTCCTACACGTGGGGAAATTGTTTTATTAAATTAAATTAAATTAAATTAATTAATTCAATGTTATTTTAAAGGCAAAGAGTGTTAACATACTTTTGAAATATGTTTTTCTCTTTTAGATGAAACATTTGTTTCAAGCAAGTTTCATGCAATGATTTTCAAATACATTTAGAGCACTGTGGTACAAACCTGAGGCTCTTGCTCCTCCCCCTCTTGTTCTTTGAAAAGCTCCTCAGCCCCAAACTTCAGGATTGCAGAGAGCTCCTCCTTGTTGAATGGTGCTGAACTGTATGCAGTAACACACACACGCACACACACACACACACACACACACACACACACACACACACACACACACACACACACACACACACACACACACACACACACACACACACACTCTTATGTGAGATTAAGTCATTCAAATTTTGGGGTGAAATGGACTTGGCAGCGCTGCCAGAAACAATGTAGTAACAAGCACATAAAGTTACTTACCTGGACGGAGCAGATCCTGTATGGAGGACAGTTTTCCCAGTCGTATCCATCCTCTGAATAACAAGATGGTCTAGCACCATTTTCTTCTTTGCCCTCTCAATGATGTCCTCCTCCACTGAACCCTTTGTTACCAGTCGGTAGATATTCACCTGCCGGTCCACAACAATTGGTAAGATAGGCAATATAATGATAAAGAATAAGTGGACTGATTTTGTATTGCGTTCGCCTATGCTCTACATAACATGCCCCACAAACACTTTTTTGTTCTATGCTTAAGTAGCCATCAAACATTCACACACATTCACATTATGGACACAGAGAGTAACTCGGGGTCACCCTCTTGCCCAAAGACTGTTTTTAATTCACTGGTAAATTTTCAGCAGCTGCAGCTTGGTGTAGACTTAGGTCCATTAATACTGATTAATACTAGTGAGAGTGTATGAAACTCTACAAATATAAATACAGTTTAAAGAAATATAATGAATTTGAATGATTTAAGTTTCTTCTTACCTGTCTTTTCTGTCCAATCCTGTGGGCTCTGGCTTGCGCCTGCAGGTCATTTTGGGGGTTCCAGTCTGAGTCAAAGATGACCACTGTGTCAGCTGAAGCCAGATTGATGCCCAGTCCTCCAGCACGTGTAGATAACAAGAAGCAGAAATCCTGTGCATAGAAACTGATATTAGGTACAGGTCTTCCTAAACAGCATCTAAAATAATTAAGAGTTACTGTACCTCTGAACCCTCAGCATTAAAGTGGTCCAATGCTTGCTTCCTCATCTCCCCTTTGATGGAGCCATCTAATCGCTAGACAAATTTACAACATTCAAAATTATTAATATATTTAGAATGGATATACAAATTTTATTCACAATTTTTATGTGTATGTAGAGTTGTGGTCAGAAGTTTCTATACATTAATCATGGGAATGGAGGTCAAGCCATGGCCTCAAGTGCCTTAAGGCAACTGTAGTTGTGACCTGGTGCCATATAAAAAACAATTGAATTGAAGTTGAACTGAATTCCATCGTAGACTAATCTTTGTACAGTATACATGGGTGCATAATTCAAAAATAAATTTACACATAAAATAAACTCATCTCTAATCCACACAGGGTAAAAAGTATACATGCAGGTTCAAATATATACCTCTTTTACTACTGGTTACATATTGCACCTTGACCAGATACTTTTGGTAGTCTTCAACAACCTTCTGGCATAATTATGACTGAATATTTGATCAGTCTTCTTGGTGGAAGTGGTGCTGAGTTCAGGGTTAAGCTCAGGGCTTTAGGCATTCCAGAAGCATAATAGTGGTCTGTTTTAGCCATTGCAAAACCAGTTTTGATATGTGCTTGGGGGTCTTTGTCCTGCTGTACACCCAGCTGTGTTTACGTTTTAAAAATCTAGCTGTTGATTTGAAGTGATGTTGAAGAATTTTGGCGTAGTCCTCCATCATTCAGTATCTTTGTGCAATGTAGCAGAACCAGCAGCAGCAAAACATCCTCAAAGCATGATATTGCTACCGTGTTTGACAGTACAGTGTTCTTAGGTTTAAAAGCCTCACCTTTACTCCACTAGTCTAAGTCTTATCTGACCATGAACCATCCTCTTATCTGAGTTTGACAGTTTAGGTCTTTTTCCAGACCTTGGCAAAGTCTGGAAAATTTTTGTGCTTTGCTACAACTATATGAGCTGATGATCTTGGAATCTGCAGTTGTTTGGAAATGGCTCCAAAAGACCTTCCAAACTTGTCTGAATCTACAATTCTCCTTGATCTTCCCCATTATTCTGACTGCTGGTCAATCCAAAGAGTGCTTTTAATAAAATCATGTTTATGCTGGCAAAGAGACTACCAGTTGCAGTCAATCATGATTACTAATTACGTTAACCCACCCGGGCTCTGTCGAGAAGGGAAAAAAATGACACTGTGGAACATTCAGCACCACTTATTGAAAGATTTAAGTGAATGTATGTATATATTTGAGCATGTATGCATACTTTTGACTTTCTGTGGGTTAGAGAAAAACCAAAAATATTGAAATTTCACGTAAATCTTGTTTTAAAAAAAATAAATTAAAAAAAAGTCTTTAAAGATGCATGCTGTGCAATCATTCCATCTTGGAAAGAGAACCGTTTAAAGAAAGCATTAAAAGCAAATTACCATGACACGGTTAATGACATTATATGTCACTGACGTAAAGTTCTGACCACAACTGTATGTACAATATGTATTATGGTATTGGAAAAACGGCATGTATTTACCTGAAACAGGAACTGTCTGCTCCTCAGATATTCAGCCAGGATATCAAGCATTCGTACCATCTGGGAGAAGATGAGAACTCTGTGTCCCCGTTCTTTCAAACGCACCAAAAGTTTGTCCAAGAGAACCAGCTTTCCACTGCTGCGTATCAGATGCTGTAGGAGGACAACAGCACTCAACAGTCATGACATAAACTGAATATATGGTAGGTAATGGTTTACCTGATATATTTTTGGAACACAGAATAAAAATTAGTTGTTACTTTTATTCTAACATTATCACCTTAAAAATAATTTAAAATGCATACTGTTCTATACAATAATAACTTTAAAAAAAGGTATTATGGTAAGTTGCAGAATTTTTACCTCAGTTTTTAAGAAAGCAAAAGAAAATGTGTAGTACGATATTTTCCAATTATGCGCATGCAAATATAATTAGATATAATTTATATATCTAACATAAAATATAAATGTTAGAGAATTAGTTTATAGTGATAACCAGTCAACCCTCAAATGGCAAAAATGTTTTTTTGCACTGCTGACAAAGCATATAGTGTTAAATTAGAGCAGCGTGTCCATTTCTTCTTCTCTTTTGCGGACATTTAGACAAACAATCAAAATCTGGTTTTGAATAGAATTTATCGTATGAAAGGCACAACTAACATTTACTGCAGTAAGCATGATTCTTATTCGGGTTTCAAAAACCAAGAATATAATGATTAAATGTGGTAACACATTTAGGAAAATTAAATGCATTTAAATATTGTAAATGTATTTATTTTTAATGAGTAAAACCTCAACATCAATATTAATGTTGTTACTATATAAAACATACCTGTAAAGCTTCAGCTCTGTTAAGGAACTCATTGTCCTCTGGAGGTTTAATAAGGTAACAGTGATTACAGCACTTCTTCAACTCCATCATGATGTTGAGGAAACCTGACGTGCTGCCTTTGGTACCTTTACTCAGAGCCTTGTAGTTCCTTGTTAGGATCCACCTGAACACAAACAGGTAAACAGGACACATGCATATATTACTACTGCTATAATATATTTAAATGATGCTTAAACTTTGAGCCCCCGACCCCAGGCTACACATTTGACATCCCTGCCTATGTTTCTTGAAACGCAGGCACCATCCAGCTCTTACTTGTAATATTGTTTCTGAATGGCACTCATTTCCACTCTGAGGATCTGCTCCACTTTAGCTGGAAGAGATTTCTCCACATCCTTCTTGACACGGCGCAGTAGAAAAGGTTCCAGCTCTTTGTGAAGACTGGTGTAGCCAGAGTCTCTACCTTTCCCATGTTCATCCTCAAACAGCTCCCACGAATGAAACCTTTTGAAATGACAAATTTTACACAAATCAACTGACTTGTAGTGATATAGCCAAAGAAAAACAGGAACAAACTGGTTAGGTGTGATTATTCTTCATTTGTAAATGCCTTTAAATTTTTTTCTATTGTGTTTTTGTTTTGTTATCATACCACTGTCAAAACTATTTTGCCCTGTCTGTCACCATTATCCACTATTTTGCTTTAATGTAAACAAAGAAAAAAGTGCATAAACATTATCTGCACATATAACTCACACCTTTGCCTATGCAGTTAATGTAAATGAACAAATTTACTGGTACTGACATACTAATTCAAAACTCTAATTTCAACTTAGACTGTTCTTAAATTAGTAGAGCTTTAGGACTTACAAAAAAAGTGCTTACAGTGGCATCAAGAAGGACTACACATACTGAGAAATACTTAACATACTAAGAGTTATTGCTTAAAAGTAACATTAGCCATGGCCTACTTTTCAGGCATAATGAAGTGCAGCAGGGACCAGAGCTCTTTCAGGGAATTTTGCAGTGGTGTTCCTGTTATTAGAAGCCTGTGGTTGGACTTGAAGTCGATCATTGTCTTGTAGAGGAGGGAGTCATCATTTTTCAGTCGGTGCGCCTCATCCACACCAATGAAGGCCCAATTAACACTGCCCAAAAATGACTGGAGACACATTTTTTTTTAAAAACAACTTTTAAGTAATTATAACATCTTCTGAGTCAAGCTCTATCATTTCATGTGTTACAACTATAAAAATGGGCAAAATACACAACCTAGGATCCTAGGATCTATAATGAAGTAAGCCAGCTGACCTTGTCTTTGAGGAGAATCTCATATGTTGTAAGGAGGATGTTAAATTTCAGTCTCTTGCTGTGAGAATGCATCCACTCATGTGTTCTGATCTATTCACAAAAGAAAAGGAAGCCATACAACATTAAATTGTAGAAGTTTAAAAAAAACAAAACAAAAAACAATTGCTTTTCTCTGATAAGCCCTGTTTAACAGGTGTTTAAACCACAATACCATATTCCTGCTGCTGATGTCTCCCAGGTAGACCACAACATTCATTTGAGGGGCCCACAGATGGATCTCTCTCTGCCAAGACGTTAGTGTTGAAAGAGGCACAACCAGCAGGAAGGGCCCATACAGTTGGTGCTCATTAAACAGGTAGTTCAGGAAGCAGATGGTCTGGATCGTCTTCCCTAACCCCATCTCATCAGCAAGGATGCAACTGTTGCTTCTATGAATTAAGACAGAGCAGACCAATAGAACATTCAGCATGTAAGAACAGAATATAACCCAATAAAATTTGATGGGGATATAGGAGAAACCCCAAAATCCAAATAATGACAATGTTTTCTTGGATATTTGTCATACTTGCACCAGGAGTGGGCCATCCAGTTCAAACTGTCTAACTGGTAGTCTCTGAGCTCCAAACCATCACCTCCTATGTAAGCTGGTTGCTTCTTCATGGGCACAAATCTAGGTCTCTGTTTCAGCACCTAAATGACAGAACAGAAGTTGGATAATTCCTTTCTGAACCAAAACTCAGGGCTCAGTATATTTCAAATCATAAAATGTAAGAGAATAAAGTTTGGAGTAAGTTACCTTGCAGTCTCTGAATGGAATGGTCTTAGATTGGTTTCTGCTCATGTAATCGTCGATGCATTTCTGGAATTTTTTAGCAATCAGACCACCATCTTCCCAACTACACTCCGAGTACGGTAAGCCCTGCCATTTGCACAGGTAGTCTGGATAACCAGCTGCTGACTTCTGGTTTGAATGTCCTGGTCAAAATAAAATAAGACTTATTAAGCTATACACATCCAGTGTTGTCGCTTATATTGAGAGCAGAGTGCTTTATATATGCAAAAATACCTATTATTCGCTCTACAAGCTGGTACTGAGAACGCAGGTCATCCATTAATTCGTCCTGACAATTGAAATATTCAATATCCTCTGGAGACGCTGCCTTCAACCTGGTGACACGGAAAAAAATACAATTGAAATTTAACAATGTATGTATTTTTTTGTATTATTGTAGGGTCTACCTTACAATATAAAGCGCCTTGAGGTGACTGTTGTTATGATTTGGCACTGTATAAATAAAACTGAATTAAATTTAACAATAAACACTACTCCACTTTTAATTTTTCAGAAGGTAGCAAAATAAAAGACTGCAAATTTCTGTGAGCAGTGTTAATCCCCATAGAAAAAATAAGAAACTTTAGAAAGTTGATATAGTGCTGTGGCATCTGCAGACCTGGTGGATTACTGTTATTTCTAATAGTTTCCAGAACAAGACAGTAACTAATTTTCTTTTTCTTCTCATCCTAGTTAGTGCTAAAGTGTTTGTATTTCTTTCTTTTGGTGATTTTTGCCATCTTTCTGACAGGTTTATTTTGAATTTTCAGTCCAATAACAGTTTCTTTCACTTACATTGATGTCTTTTATTCAATAATATGATTATGACATTTGTACTAGCAATCTTTCCTGCTGCTCAATGTTTAAAACACTTTAGCAAGCAAAGAGCTCTTTAAAAGCTTTCTTAAATCAGCAGTGCCAAATTAAAACGCTTACCATTTTTTCTTCTCCTGGTCCTTCTTCTTAAAATTGTCCAATTTCTTCATGCCCTTGACATTCTGTAACTTGAGTGTCTCCTCAGTCTCCCAGGTGTTATGGATATGGGCCCAGTTCTTCCACTTTATCAAATACTGGATATCACCAGCTTCTTTGTTGGGATCAAAATTCGCATTTGGATCTCCATCTGCCTCTATAGCGTATACAGTTGTTGAACTGCCTGTTGCTGTTAGGAAAAATAAAGAAATAGTGTTTTAAAATGTATTTACTTAAAGACTTGAATAGACCATAAGGAATGTTGAGCTGTTTGTGTCACACAAAAGATCAAAATAATAAAATTATCCTCACTGACTTTGCACCTTTAAAACCACTGTGATAATTCTGGGCGATTCCTATTTCAACGTCAATTTAACCAGAATGTATGACATATTTGATCTTGACTGTGTTTCTTACCTTTTTTCCTCCCTATCCTGCTGTCCATTACTCTCTCCAGTGTTTCAAACTCATCTTCTTCAGGCTGTGGAACATCTTCACCCATAACTTCAACCAGATCATCTGAGTCCGTCTTCAGCTCCTCGTCCTCCTTATAGCTAATGTTGACTGTGGCTTGCCGCCGTGGCCCTCCAGATGTAATTTTCTTAAAGTTATCATCCTCATCGTCAGATGATGAACTTTTCTGGGCTTTTTTTCTCTGGGTGTTGCTTTTTTTTCCATTTCGAAAGTTCATCCTGAGATATGAATAATAGATAAAGAGCCAGTGAAGTTTAACTCTGTACATTCCTTAACAAAGCATCAGATCCAGAGCTAAACAGCTGAAGTGAGTTACCGTGATGAAATAGTTAAAAGAATAGTATAAAATAGCATATCTAAGCAACAATTAAAGACCATCTATCAACTCACTTGGTTGGAGGCTTCCTGCTTTTGATTTTGTGACTTGGCTCATAGTCTGATGCCGTTTCAGACTCTTCTGCTGATGAGTCTGACCCAGAACCACTACCAGATTCTGAACCTGATCCAGAGTCAGAAGAACCTGACTTTCTTCTCATTTTGGATCCACTGGAGGAGTCAGATTCATCACTACTTGAAGAGTCCTGGAAAAACATACCACAAAAGATTTAAAAAAAGTCTGAAAAGTCAGATTATGATCATTTGACTTAAGTACACTTATGGAATATCTAATATTGACTGGCTTCCACTCAAACAGCAAGAAAAATGTTTTTGGGGAAGGGTTAGGGTCCATAAGAGTTTAAAACAAACCTCATCCGATGCACTATTTGATGAGCTTTGTCTCTGTTGTTGCTGCTGCTGCTGCTGAAGCTGCTGTTTCCTGAGCATAGCAGATCTTTGCACTGCTAGGATACTTGGGTTTGACTTCCAGAACTGCAACCAATGAATGCAGTCAAAGATTAGCAAAAACAGCAACAGTACACTGCAAATGTGCGAGACCGGTTAAATAAAATCTACGTTTTACTGAACGTTCCAGGGTTTTGCCCAACCCTGCTGTTCTAAGCTAATGTGTAATGCAACAGTCAGAGTGTGGTGATACACAGCTATAGCCCTTTTCCGTGAGCACCTACTCGGATTGACTCAACGCGACTCATTTTTCACTACCAACTAATGTGAGCAGGGTCATTATAGCAATGTGGCCAGAAGTCTTATGGCATCATTTGTATGGTACACAAACACATGCATGCCAAAGCAGTAGTATACACTACTTGGCATATGGCTTTTTGTCAGACCCAAGGACCACAGGGGTGCGTTTTGTCCTCATTGTTGGGTTTTAAGAATTGCAGGTTTAATTTTAGTGAAGGAGTCACTTTAATGACGCATCAAGTTACGCCATTGACTGACCAATCTATAGCATGCAGTCTGTTGACCTCAAATTTTCAGATTGCCTCAGACTCTTCGGAACCCCGGCCGGGTAGGTGTTGAAAAAAAAAAAAACCAAACAAAAAAAACCCCAACAAAACTGGTACCAGGTACCATCACCTAATGGAGTCAAGCCAAGCTGAGCTGAATAGGTACTAATGGAAAAGGGCCATTAATGTACTAATAGGGGAGTAGAGTAGTAGAGTACAACTATAAACCTCATGAACAAAGCAAGTTGTATGAGCTCCTTAAGATATGATAAAACCTTATAATTCAAGATTTTGTTTGTGATATTAATTTTGGGTTTAACATGGAGAAAAGAATATGGGAAAAATCCGATAGCACCCTAGCACAGGCCTTTTAAACCCACTGAATGCTTTTCAGGGAGTTTTTAGAGCAGTGTGTTAGTAACTTTGTTAGCATTAGAGCAGTGTGTTAGTAACTTTGTTACTAACACAACATTATTAGTTTTGAGACCGGATGCTTTTAACAATAAGAAGTCCTAGTTTGTTTTATGTGCAGGTTAAAGGAGACAACTTTGCCAAAAATGACTTCAAGGTTCCTCCCAGTAATAGTACAGGCCAAGGTAATGCTAGAGCCAAATATAACAACCTAATTTTCTTCAAATTTTAAAACTAGAAAATGACATGTCATCAAGTGCCTGCAGCACTATTTTCATCACTATTTTATTGGCCTGTCATGTCATCTGTCAAAACACGAATAGATTGAGTTCTGTTCAGATTATATTGATCATGTCTCAGATTTATATCAAGGAAAAGTTATTTAGTGATAATTATCTTTATCATTTTATCGCCTAGCCCAATGCTGCACTGACCTCTAGTAGGACAAGCACAGAGACAAGTCCACTGTCAACGGCCATAAAAAGATCATACTAGCACTGTATGATAGTATGGCAGTAAGACCTTCACTAGTACTGTTTATGTGCTAAAATGATCTTTAATTAACAAAGACAGCTGGATGATTTGCCTTTTCAAGTAATGCTTTAATTGCAGCCATCTATTAAACTGATAATTCTTGAAACTCAATAAATAGTGATCAACTTAGTTCTAGCTATTTGCCAACCTGGCTGCAGTGACAGCAAAAACAAAGTTGTCTCAAATTCTCTGAGACTAATGTGGCCTGCAGGGTTTTCACTTTTAAGTAAACTTGACAGTGGGAACCAAAAAGCTACCGGGTACTCTAAACTAAGCACAATGTAATGAGATGCTTGATCTATTTAGACAACATTTTTACAAGTACTTGTCAAAATAATATCATGTTTGTACATATGTAATAGAAAATAGCAGCCCACCTTTTGGGAATTTAAAACTTTATTTATTTTTACCTCAGCTCCATCAATGTTTGACTTATTTGGTGGTTCGATCTTCTCCTTTGATTTTTCTGTGTCAGAATCGGATTGGCTGCCAGAGTCTGAGCCACTTCCTGAGTCACTGCTCCCTGATTGGCTGCTGCTGCTGGAAGAGCTGGAACTCGAGCCTGAGCCGGATCCTGAAGCTGAGCCCGATCCAGAACCGGATTCATCATCAGAATTACTGTTACATATAAAGACATTAGTAATTAATAGATGAATCAAATTCTCAAAGCAAAACATTACAACAGGTTTTACATACTTGAGCAGAAATGACATAACAAAAGTTGGGTTTCCCCATATCAGAAACAGAAATCATTTAAGCCCTTAGAGTCTCAACTGCTCACTCTCCAGCTCCTCTCCTGCTCAGCCTGAAGGTGGAGTTTGACACATCACACATAGGTGTATGGAATCAAAAAGAGGTGCAGCAATGCCTTAAAAAGAATTCTATATTTAATCATTCTTGCTATACCATGAACGCTTTTCAATGCAAATATAAATAAGACTACTTTGTCATAAACAGCAATAATCAACTGCTTCTCCAGTAAATATATCATGTCACAATATGAAGCCAACTGCATCACTCATATCTGCAGCTTTAGAGAGCCATTAGTGACAATAGTCAAGCAGTACAAGAAATCCTGTCTGTGACAGGGAAGGGCATCAGGATTTTATCATTATCAACACAATTTATGAGGGTTGTCACATTATTAGAATTTAAAGTTTGATACCAATACCCAGGAAAGCACACGATTCCATTTCCAGGGCAAAAGTATCATAGCATGCTGCTAACATGGACACTGAATGTGAATGGGGACAGGACAATGGCCAAGAACACAAAAATGAACTGCCCTGATGGATTCTCATGGTCTTGTCAAAACCACCGGACTTAGACAAAAACTTTTTTTTTGTCAGAATACACAATATAAATAGACAGAATATACAAAGTTGTTGTTTTTTTTAAAGTGCTACCTTGATTAACTACTATGTTAAACAGGAACTCGGTCAATCCTATGCCCATAGACGAGAGCTGTGTGGAATTTGTAATGTAATATAATGCAAGTAAGTAAACCTTTTTTATACAGCACCTTTCACGGGTCAAAAACCACAAAATACTTTACAATAAAAACAGGCATGAACAAAAATACAGAAGATTAAAATATAAAACAGCATACAGCCTGAAACTAGTTAAAAGCCAGTCTAAATAAATCAGTCTTCAGCTGCTTCTTAAAAGAATCAACAAAACAGCGCAAACATGCAGGTAAGGCATTCCACAATCCGGGGGCCACAGCTCTAAAGGATTTATCCCCTCTGGTCTTAAAGTGAGTTTGTGGGATCATTAACAGTCTTTGACTGGAAGATCTCAGACTGCAAGAAGAGAAAGGACTAAAACGTTTAAATGAATTCTAAAACGAACCAGTAGCCAACGTAAAGAGATTAAAACTAGAGTAATGTGCAGTCTCTTTCATATGTTGGTTTAAAGCCTAGCAGCAGCATTCTGTACCGACTGGAGACGGTTACATAAACACATAAACAGACTGTTACACTAACCAAGACGAGCTGAAATAAAGGCATGAGTACTCATCTTTAATTCAGCTTTTGACACAAGACTTCAAAGCTTAGAAATATTTCTTAGTTGAAAAAACAAAACAGTTTCAGATTAATCCATGAGAATGGCTCTCGAAAGACATGGATAAATCAAAAAAAAAAAATCACACCAAGGTTTCTGAGTTTGGATGCTGAGGGATGACTTCAAGTGTGGTAGCTTTAACAAGCAATCTATAACCAACAGTTATAGATTAGTATTAGAGAAATGCTACACTGTCTCTATGTAGCTTTAAGTGCTTCACTGTAGATAAAGCTAGCTAGGTTTCAGGTATTCATTTCCCTACTACTTTCTACACTCACATATACAGTATTTTATAAAACTGAATTATAATAAATGTGTAATTGTGTACATATTTTTCAGTTAACAAGTACAAAATAAAAAATGCATAACAAATGATGTAAAAATTTGTATTGGCTACTGAAAAAGGGCCTCCAATGGTGTAGCATTTTACACATTTGCCTGGCAAGCGAAAAATTGCTTTCGATTTGATTGGGGTTGCATCCAGAAAAAACTGTGCCAAATCAAGCATGTGCTGCTACCTTCTGTGGCAACCCCTTGTCACAAGGGAACAACCAAAATTAGATCTCTCCATCACAGACACCATCTGACGGTTGTTAGTATACGGTCAGGTGTATGGTGACAATATAGTATGTAAGGTATGAGATGATGTTCTAAATAAGTAAACAGCAGGCTGTTATTTCTATTTGTGATAAAAAATAAATAGTCAATACCTGGATTCTCCACTGCTGTTGCTTACACTTTCATCCTCACTGCGTCCAGCCATGCTGAAGTCAAAAATATATAGACTTCAACCTGGCAACCTGTAGTATTATGGTCCACGTGTTTAACCTGTGAGCAAAAATACACGTAAGTTTAAAAAGAACTGTATGCTACAAATACTTGGGGTTATATTATTACTTGTTGAAACCAGAATAATATCAGGAATATAATTTCACAACAACATGCATTAAGATATCTGATTAGGTGGAGCTTGATAAAACTCAGATCCACATGGCAAAGTACAACAGAGCTTAGTGTACCATCCGTGACTGACTACAACCTATGCATCAAAGCTTGTCCTGTGAACCATTCAAGCAGGGACGCAAATATACTTTCGATAAATTAGTTTCAATTGAAACCATTTCAAGTCATCTATCAGGTCTGTGGTTTCATCCTAAGAGAAGTGAACCGCGTCTGCAACACAGATAAACGTCTTGAGATATGACTATTTCAAGTTAAAACTAGAAAAGTCTGATCTGTGTGGATGGCTGTCTGTCATGCTACTTGGCTGAACGTCATTTATCCCACACCGCAGAGGCCTAAAAGGCCTGCACTGTACCAGCGTGTTTTCATGTACACATGAAGCTCCGTGTGTACCCCAAGAAGATGAAAAACTAAATAAATCAATAAAAATAAAATCAGAATAAATGGTTTCAGGACACCCTCAAGTCATCACTTGGGTACACTATCACTATGGTTACAGTTTAGCAAGTAGCTCAAGCTAACTAGCTATTACCGGCTAACGACGGCAGTATTAGCGATTGGCGGGCAGGAGTAGCCTATGCAGACATAGCCAGCTATAAAGAACAAATATACAGAATAAGATTCAGCACAAAACCTGTAATCACCTGATTACCTGTAACCACTTCGCTATGTTTATCTAGTTGCAGTTTGCTAGCCGCTTTATGTTGTGCTATTGTTTTCTGGATTTAAAAATCCTACACGTGACAACTGTTAACTTTATACCTTTACGGTATGCACCGCAACCAAGTAGCTCAAACTGTACATGCCTTTGGTACTTTGTTTCATTTTGTGTCAGTGTGGGTGAAATAAACATGAGGAGAGCTGGCTCACAGGCCATCACAAGGGCTGTCAAGGCAAACAGCATTAGCTAACGCTATGAAGCACGAGGCTAGCACAGAAGCTAACAAAATGAGAAAACTTTGCCCTAATAGGAAACCAGTAGAATGATAACTTTAGAGTTACAGATGATACTCAAAGTTAATCGTCAATAACATTTAATTATGTAAATATATGCACAATCAGTGGATTGGGATGAACAGTTATACAAATTTAGTATTCATCATTAAACCCACAAAACCAAATTAGCTAACCAACTTCACCCTCTCCCATCTTGTTTTCATTCGCTGTTCACTTCTCGCGGCTTTTACAACATCAACATGCAACGTTAGCTTACTTTTCGCTAGCGTAAGGACTAAGTAACTCAATGATGTGTGTTACCTGTCGTTAGTTTATGTTACTCGTGAAACTCCGATAAAATATTTGTCTAAACCAGCCTTTCCAGTCCAGGAGTCCTTTCTTCTTTTATTTAACTGGCGAGCTAGCAGCTGCTGGTAGCTAATGCTACCGTAAACTTGCTAGCTATCTCCCGGTTAGGGAGCGCAGCCCGAAAGACTCCGGTCGATAGAACTGGTAGAATGTTGGTTTTCCTCTTCTTAACCAAAGTCCCGTTTGCCGTTTTAGAAGTTACAAAATACAGTGCCCGTTGATAAGCAGCGACTGTAGAAAGCTAGCATTTCAATCCAGTGTCTTTCCACAACCGGCCTCCGCCATGACGCCGTAGGGTTCACTTCTCCAGGAAACCCCGGACAGTGACGTAACGACTCTGCTCCTTACTCCTCCAGTGTAGCAGCAGGAAACGTCGGTTTCTCATAAGTCGTCTTTATCTTTATCTGAACAAATGGAAATAAAGCTAGTCTGACAATTTAGGTCATCATAACAGCAAGGTTATACATATACAAGGTCGTACACAAAAGTCCGTCTTGTTTAAGGAATTACGATAGCCGTCAACCATAGTTTCTGTAGTTTGAAACGTACAACCCTTGCACTTGCCGGTTTGTGGTCTTCTCCAGACCGTATGTGTGTTTAGTCCACTTAACGTGCGTTCTCTGCTTATGGCGAGTGTTCCTTATATATAAGAAATGCATTTTGAAAAACAAGTGCATGATTACAATACAAACTCACACGTACAGTCACCTGGGCTTTCAGAAACAATAGCTATTTAGAATAGAAAGTATTTTAAAAAAGCATGCCTGTTTTAGAGTCAGTGACAGCCGCACGCGCGCTATCTGAAAAACTATCCCAAAGCAGCAGAAAATTAAACCCTTATGTAGCAACATCACCACCTGCTGGCGACATTGTCTACTGCATGCTGAATGGACCTCATTTTACTTCTGTAACAAATTTGACATTAAACAGATATGAATTGGTCGATGGTGCATACACTGATAGAAATATGACGGATAGGCCTGTTAAGTCTGACAACAAGATGATCTTCTTCAGGGAATCAGGGGGCATTAGGTCGGCAGAATCACCGCATGTGTTTGTGGGTATGGACCAATAGGAGGTGATCCAGGGATGGCGAAGCTCCGGAAGCTCATATTCTGCATCTGTAAATATTTCAAAGCAGTAAGGATGCTACTGATGAGCTCCGAGGATACCACATTTGTGTCCACAGATCACCATCAAATTTATCCAGCATAGTAATGTTAAAATTATAGGCGACCAAACAGAATAAGAGCAATGGGGTGACTGATGGATAAGATAAACGGAGTGTGCTCCAGAGGGTGAGTATATGACCGCAAATATCGATTCATTTCGCCGCATCTTTGTAACAGCTTCATTTAGATAGAATTTATATGACAGAAATGACATGAGTTGACCTGATGATAATGTCCCAGGACAGGAATTCAACCGTGCAAATGATGCGGATAAAATGTGACACAGAGGCGTGTCCCAAAAGATCACTGGAGTGAACCCTTCTGTTGCAGGGGCAAGCATATTATTCGTTATGTTCTGGCGCACATGTGAGGATATTTTTATGATTAAAAGGCACGGATCACAGTTTAGCTTTAGCAGAACCCGTTACAAATGCAAAAATGGAGCTTGTGTTTACCAGTAACACAGAAGTGAACTGTGGGCTCCTCCACTGCGCATGATTTGCTGCTGCTCTGTATTCTCTTTCTGTAATCCGTTTATACCACAGTATGACACAGTTGTGTCTTTATGGCCCACTTGGGATTTTTTCTGTTCTGTTGTGTGTGTCTCTCTGTGTGTGCACGTGTGTGTGTGTGTGTGTATGTTACAGATACAGAAGTAACAAAATTAAGGGAAATTTTGTGGAGAATACTGACAAGAGTCATAGTAAGAACACTTGTACGGTAAGAATCATATTGATGTTGATATTGATCATATTGTGGGTACAATTTACATTAATTGTCATTTCTCCATTTTATATGGTCATGTTTCTCCTGTTTTTGCCTTAATTACAAGGGTTTTTTTTTTGCCTTACAGATGTAATAAATTAAGATTCTTTCTTTCATCTTTACAACTGCATGTTCTGGTCTTTGCGATTTAGTTTTATTCTATGGAATTGAAGGTGTGGATCAGTTTTGGACGAGGTGGAGTTAGATTAGGTAAATCAGTTAAGCCCTATAATTTTTTTAAGCATTTAAAATCAAGTTGTGAGATAGTATAAAAAGGTTGGGAATAAATGATCAACACTGCTCTTAAGAAACACTGTTCTTTGATCTGTTTCTGAAAGTAAAATGATTATAAGAACTAAATAATATGGTAAATAATAATGATCATTTAAATATGCAGCATACAGATGCCTGAACAGAAAAGGGAAGAAGTGTCTTTAAGACATGGTGCAACACACCATTTGAGAATGTTTAATTATAGAAAACATGAACTTGATGGAAACAAAAAGGAGAACATAATTGCAACATGAAATAAGGCAGCTGTACTGCAGTGTGAACATAGGCTGAAGAACTCAATAAGCATTTATGCCATATACAAAGTTAAGCACACCAACTCTTGTACTCGTCCATCACAGTACAGTTTAAAATAATATACAGAAAAGTACACTATAGTACACCATCAGAGGAAACGAGTGGTAGACACTATTGATATTTAAAGCAGAGACCTGCTGCCAGTTAATTTTAAATTTATTTTTATTTTTATCTGACCAACCTGAAGAACATGAGTATGTCACTGTTCAGATGTACCGGTTAAGCATTAGTATTTTAGACAGATATTAAACATTTAAAGGTTTAGGCTGAGCTTTGTTTTTTGGTATTTAGAGATCATATAACCATGATACTGAGTTTTTGTTAAGCATGTTAAGCTAATCAAGTGTGCACTATTACTTTTTCAGTGTAGTGCTAACGTGTATGATGGTTTTTAATTGAAAGAGTATCCATCATTATTCTAGCATATATGAGGTTTCTGCAATGTTGTGATGGTGTGGCTCTCCACAAGGTGGAGCCATATGGTATATAGGTAAATGAAGTCTTCCAGTAGTGATGCTTATGTTAATAGAATTTTGATAATCAAACTTTCAAAATAAAACCTTCCAACTGTTACTAAAATTAAAGGTGGTCAGAATCCATACTAAAGCATGTATGTGTATATCACTACATTTCAGAAGGTACTAGTGAAGTCACGTTTGTATTACCTGACCGTTTTGAATGGATAAATGCAAGAACTTAAACGTTACTCTTAATATTTAATGTTTAATTGACACCCAGAAGGCAATAATTCAAAGTTAGGTAAAAACAGCTGAGAATGTGAAGTCAGTTCACTTCCTCCACAGTGGTAAGACACATAAGTTTGACATAGTTGCAATTAGGTTACAGTACAAAGACCACTAAATGTAAAATTGACATCATTGGTTGAGATTTTTTTCCATTCCCCTGAGCATAAACTCCAAAGGAACGTTAGCCACCTAACCCTGAAGTTAAAGTTAAATCTGCATGAAACAACTTTAGCTTGAAATGTCAGTGTTACACAATCTCTTTCATGCCTTTCTCTCTTTTACTTTTACTCAGACCCAGTCACAGAGATTACTGCAGTAGGATCAAGTGATTCAGATGATACTCAAATAAAAAAAAGAGTTTTTTCTATACTTGTCACAGTTTTATTTTTAAATAAAATCCTTCTTTATTTGGCTATAACTATCTGAAATGGTAAAAGCAACCCAAAACCAAAATGAGCCTTTTCTTGATGAAAAAAATAATATCTGCTCATTTTAATCATGACTGGTATTTTTTCAATAACTTCAAAAACACTCTTGAATTTCCTTTGTACTCCATTAGTTAGATACATTCTGATATGTGCTATCAAATTATAAAGAATGAAAGAAAAAAAAAGAAGCAGAGATAAAGATCATTATGATAAATAAAGGTACTAAGTACTAAAAGAGTAGTTAGCTCTGTGGTTTGATTTTCATGCATAACTGTTTTCAAATCATTTTGGTGACCTCCCAGTTACAGTCTAGTAGAGCATCAAATTTATTCAGAATTTAGTCATGTTTGCAAAGGTTTTTACTGTAATGTACTGTAAAGTTTTCATTATGTGTGTAAACCATAACCCATTAACAGTCTGTGATATAACTCTACATAGCAAAGAGTTTTATAACCTCATAACCTCATAAATTTACATCCTTGTTTAATAATGTTTTAAACTATAGGCATATATTTCATTCTGTTCCAATTAAAATCCACAGGTCAAACAGGATAGTTAAACTAGCCCATTTTAGAGATGAGAAAAATATAAATATAAGTAGTAGGTGAGAAACTTGGTGTGATCACACTAAACTTCTGAAAGGAAATGTTTTAAATTGTCTTTACAAAGTTACAGAACCACACCACCTCCTTACAGTTGTAGTTGATGCATTTTACATTTTTGTGCAACTTTCAGCTTACTTGCAACTGATTGGAAACACTTTGGCCATGACCACATCAGCCAGAGCTTGCAGCTTCAAGGACATTCGAGGATGTACATATGCATGCATGTGTGTCTTTGTTTTAGTATGTGACGAGTTTTACACACACCAAAGCTAGCTGGCGCTTCCTGAGTGGTAAACACGAGTGACTGACTGTCCCTGTCTGCTTTCCACCACCCTGTGCTATTTTATACTGACACACACGCATCGAGAGTTTCAATGTGTTAACGTGAGAAAACTCAGAGTATTACGTTTATTACCTTTTAAAAAAAAAAATACATAAAACTCTCAATTAGGAGCACAGGTAACAGTAAAAACATGCAGGTAATATCCAAGCTCACTTATGAAGAACTATTTATATAATATTATCCAGAATAATTTTTAAAACTAAAGATGGTAAGATTTAAGATAACATACAACAACATGACTGACATAGACATGTTGAAGGCCCATCAAGACTGTTAAATAAGCTCGGAAAAAATAGCTCTAAAAATACATTATACGATGTGAAATACATCATAGCACATACCAAAATAAGCCAAATGTTAACATTTTTTAAAATACAAGAAATAAATGAAAAAGAACTGTAATTAACAATAACATTCTGTCAGATAATCTCACATTTTTTACAGGCCAGAAAGAAAATATCAAACAGTAATTTCCCCAAAAAATTAGCGTTCCACCCGAGTTAACGGTGAATTTGAATTACACTTTTTATTTGTGTTTTTGGTGTTGCCACATCATTTCCTGTCTTGTTGGTCACTGTGCAGATTAAAAAAAGGGAAGTATAAGAGTTAAATTGTCAAGGAAGTCGTTGAAATGAGGAAGCTTCAGAGCTCCACCACTTTACTGTGTGTCAGTACCTAAAGTAAAGGTTAACCTGCTTCAGCTGGAAAACATAACCAGGATACCCGTGAGTGTAAGCTCCCTGTTTTTATGAGATATTGACAGCACACTTTTTTTTGTTTGTCAGGAGCTGACTGAATTTAAGATGACCTGTTCATGTATTGCTCAGAGTGTTGGAAGTTGATATACTGAAGGGCTGAAAAACTCAACTGGGCTCTGAAGCTGAACAGTGGAACTAGTTTACAACAATATCTACAGTAAGTGTAGCCTTTGTGTCTTCTTTCAAAAACGACTGTTTAAAATTTACCACTAAGCTACGTTTAACTGTCTTGTTACCGACAATAATTATACTTCCTCTTTTTTTTTGTTTTTTTACTGTCTTATCGAGGCTTACCATTTCTCACTAACTGCTGGCTTGTTTTTGATCAGAAAAAAAAAATCTGCCCTAGAGTGTGAGTTGTTGTGCCTGCTTCCTTGTTTTGGGAAGTAATAATTATGTTCAATGAATAATACATTTAAAATCATTTAAGTGATTAGGCCATTGTTTTCTTATTTTACCATTCTAACAGTGTTTTTAAAGAAAAGAGAAAAGAATGTTCTGGATCTCATGTTAACTACAGCGTCAGATTATCAGGAGGCACTTTTAGCATCTTTTTTCAGCTGTCAAAAATAATAAAATACATATATGAAAGTGCTGAATTCCACTTCAGAGTCTAAAAAAACCACCAGACATTTCAAACACTCAGCATGATTTCATTGAAACAACTGTCTCAGCTAAAAACTGATCAAGAAATAAAAATAACTGTGTCTAGCATGGCATTTTTTTTTTCTGGCACGTGTCTTTGGGTTCTTTCCAACTGCATAAGCCACTGAATGACAACCCAGAGTTTGGGTGTGACACATTAAAGGATGCCCAGTACTGAAATTTGGATTTTTTTTTTTTAAAAGCATCAAATTTATCTGTAAACAAAAGTGTTATAGTTAACTATCTCAACTGTCTTCAGAGACAGTGACAGCATTTTAGTGTGACATATTTATGACATCCAGGACAGCTTTTATAGAAAAGTACTTTAACATCAATTCTATTTTTGAGGGAAATTTATTTGTAGTCCTCGTGTTTTGTTAAAGAAAAGGAAAACCCTACTCCATTTAGTAGCTGTTCTACCATATATCTATTTCTGCGTGCAAAGTTATGGATGCTAAATTAAATTTTTTTCTGCACTTTGAAAGCTATTTGTACATTCCTGCTTAGCAAGTAAAATGATTAAAAAGGATTAACTGCTATTGATTAGCATTTCATTGAAAACAGAAATACAAAGTACAACTCAATCAAAAATAACATCAAACAGTCTCAAAGGAAGGTAGATTCTCAAGTGGAGCAGAGTTCAAGAGGTCTGTAGCGTGATGATATTGTCAGGAAATACCAGAAGCTGCTTATTTTAGGTCACAAATGTGGAGCTTATTTCCTTTTAAAATTTTATTTTCAAAGTTAGACCGTTGTGTATTACAAACAGGCAAAATTTTCTTAAGTATAAAATGGAGCAATGGAGTCATAAAAACAAGGTCAGCGCACTGTCTTAATATCTGCAACAGTTAAAAAGAATTTCTTAACCTTGTATTTATTTATTTATTTATTCATTTATTTAATGTGTTATTTATTAGGAACAAATGCAGAAAAACACTGTCTGCTGCAAAAGAGGTCCCCACTGCATGTGCATTATAGACAAATGAGGACATCAGTCCCTTAATGGGTAATGGGTGAAGCAATGATGAAATTACTTTTTAAATGATATAATACTGATAAAATAAAAAGAGCAAAAAGCTGTCACAAAACAAATAGAAGAGCAAAATTTTAGCAATACACAAAACAGTGCCCATGTTTTTCTATATATTTAACCATAGATTCATTGATGTGCAGTTCATTTACCATTTTTAACTGTTTCTGTGACTACATTTGTGTTGTCTGGAGCTTCAAATTTGGGAACTGATTGCAAGGAAATGTAGTTTGTTTTGAATTCTGAAATGTTTATTAGGACCAAGGAGTAATCAAGGAATAAAAATTAATCTATATCAAATGGATTAACCTTTATCTATTTGATTTACAATTGGAATCAAGGACAAACTCTAAGGTTTCATTTTGTAATCACTGTGGTCACTTTACTTTAAGAAAAGCTGGAATTGTCTTACTGAAACTGACCATGTGCACAGTGATCTGCAAAAAGGCAGAATCGTTTGTGTGTGTCAGGCTTTTAAGGTCACCATCCTTGCAATTTTCAGCTGAGTTTTAGTTTTCATTATGTGTACATTAATGGTTGCTGAATTTGAAATGGTTCTGTCTGACGAACAAAAATATTTCATACTTTCAGTTGCAGTATGCATTCAGCATTAAAATAGATTCATATTTCGATCAAAGAAGGAAGTGGTTTGTCAAAGTTATTTTCTTCCCAAAGTTGATCTATAGCTTGTTGGTGTCCAGGATATACTTTGGTATCTTTTAAATGTTAGTAAAGGCAAATGAATCCTTATATTTTGATGACTTGGTCAGGTTGGTTCCACATAAGAACCTAAAAACACAGTAAGGACAATAATAGGTGAAGAAGTCAGGAACCTGTGTCTATGTGGTGTCTTTACGGCTAAAACATGGTAGAAACCTTTGACAGCTCAGACTTATTTCTGACCTTTGTGTGTTCAAAAAGCAATGCTGCTGAAACCCAATGATAACTTGCTTTATGTGCTTTATTTTACATTGCAAAGCAGGTAGGCAGATGTGCAGCTGTGCAGCTGTCACCTCACAGTAAATTTCTACACAAAACAAAAAAGTATCCCAATTGTGTAAACACTATCACGTCATGTCTTCTGGGAACTTAAAGTGAGCTTGAGACATTTAAATATTGTGCTTCAAATGGTCAGATTATTGTTTTTTTCAGATTTTGGTTTTCATGCAAAAGAGCAGCTGTGTTGTGCAAAATTAGACAGAGTTAAAAATAACACAAAACAAAAAATTCCCCTGAAACAAAAATACTGCTGTGTTTAAACAGGCAGAAACTAATCAACATTTTTGCATTATGAAAGACTCAAAAGACAAAATGGAATACACATTTCCAAACTAAGAAAATCATCATATATTTTGACTTTTAAGTCACTATATGCTTGGATTGTTTATTGTTTGTGATTCGATTGTGGGATTCAGTGCTAAATTATTTATCATGTCATGCAATTCTACTTGAAAATTTTGAACAACTTGCAACAATTGCCAAACCTCAAACACTTGGACAGATCACTGCGGTTCATATTGCTGTAGCTGTGTTGTAGCTCCTCTGACTAGTGCAACAAGCATGTTAGTGCTAATGAAAGTCAGAAGTTTTGAGAATAGTTTAAGGCCTGCTGTATCACTGGTTACTTTGTGTGGCAGTTTTTGTGCTGTGAGTAAAGTATGACTATAAAGTATCAGGTATTACTCAGGTTTTGATTGCTTGGTCAATCTAAAGGGTTAGGTCCACTCCAGAACATCTCAACGACTGCTTGCAGTATTGCCTTTAAATTTGCTGCTGATATTTATGGTCCTCCCGAGAGGATGAATAATCTTGTTTGGTGATTTTTTGAGACTGAGCAGCAGCTGTACACTAAGGACACTAAGACAAACTTACTGTGTAAATGTGCAGCACATGATGACATGTTTCCTTTCTTAAGGAATTGGTATTACATGTTACTAACATCTGTCTAATTTCCTATTTGTTTTTCCAATTTTTGTTTTTAGGTGAATTTCATCCTAGTGGAAGAAGTTTGTGAAGGGACTTCCTTAAAGGGAGCCACTCACCAAAAGCCAGTATGGCTGATAATGTAAATTCATTGCCATTCTTTTATGGCAATATTACCAGGGAAGAGGCAGAGGACTACCTGCGGCAGACAGGTCTAAGCAATGGCCTGTACCTCCTACGGCAAAGCCGAAACTATCTTGGAGGCTTTGCACTGTCTGTGTCAAATGCAGGCCGTTATTACCACTACACAATTGAAAGACAACCCAATGACACGTATGCTATTGCTGGTGGTAAGAGCTACAGAAATCCCGTTGATGTGATCGACTACCATTCCCAAGAAACAGACGGTCTTGTGTGTCTACTGAAGAGGCCTTGTAACAGGCCCAAGAACATGCAGCCGAAAGTTGGGCCGTTTGAGGACCTGAAGGAAAAACTCATACGGGAGTATGTAAAGCAGACCTGGAACCTGCAGGTTAGTTTCAGCTCTATTATGTAATATAAGAAAACCATATTTGAAATGAGAAGTCAGTACTCTATGGAATACCATAGCAAACTAAATGATGGTTTATTGCAGTTTGGGCTTTATTTACATTTATGATAAAAGTCACCAACATAATTGTTAAGATGTTAAAGGTGTATTTTACATTTTACACACATTAAATTTCATGAATAAACCCTAAGCCTAGGAAAAGCATATAACTGCAGGAAGTACAGAAGGTCAGAGGAAAGTCACTTTGGTCCGTCTACAATTTTGGTAATAATGTTACTTTGACTTCTTTTAAATAATGCTACTGTGTTCCTATATCTTGATCGAAAGGCTACCTTTAAGAATTGTCCTCATTAGTAGACCAGACCAGATAAGACCATCATGGACTCCCAGTAAAGTTGAAGGGAATCAACTAAATTTCCATTTAAGCATTGCTCACTTCAGGATGCCCAAATAGCAACTGATAGCTCAGGTTGCGTTGATGTTCTAGTATCTCCACCATAGCACTAGTGGTATCCAATCTGTCTCTTCCATACTGAAAATACACAAATGGTTATCTCAACTCTTCTTCAGACTCTGCTGCTTGTGCATCACTTCTTGTGCTCAATTGCACATGGATGTATGTACAAAACCACTTCTTAGACAGGCACAATATGTAAGTCAGCCATTATACCTGGATAAATCTGTAGTTAAAGTGAGTTTTGTGAGTGTGCCCTGGGCTGACATAGGCAGCGTTAATCTAGCTTTATATTAGAAGTACAGCTAAGTGTGTTGCCTGTTTGCAGGGGGCAGCTTTGGAGCAGGCCATCATCAGCCAGCGACCTCAGCTGGAGAAGCTCATCGCTACCACTGCTCATGAAAGAATGCCCTGGTTTCATGGAACAATAACACGAGAAGACTCTGAGCCCAGGCTTCAAAGTGGCCCGCGTGCAAATGGAAAGTTTCTGTAAGTATTATATAATTCTCTTTTTATTACATTTTGCTGTGTTTGCAGGTAGTAGTACAAAATCCTATAAAAAGCCAGAAGAATACTATCATTCCTCTCATGGTAAAATTTTACACTGCATCTTTTGGGTCTGGTCAAGAGAAGAAATTCTCTCAGGCAGGGGATTGTTCATGTTTTGTTAGTCCTCGTCAATTTAAATTTTAGAAAACCGTTAAAACATAGTTTGAAAGAACTGCTTTCTTGCGGTTACTACATGGATAGAGATTGAGTTGTCACTGAAGAACATTTACAGTTATGGCTTGGAAGAAAACTTCTTTATGGACTTTATGAGTCCATATTTGTATTAATTATTTTTCTACTCAATAAAGTTAATCACTTGCCAAGAACTAATGCAAGTGTATTTGGGAAACCTGCCACTGATAGTCTGTGCAGATAGTGTGCATTGAATTGACACGGCTGAAGAGACTTTAACTACAGCTCCCATGATGGAAAACAAAAGATTAAAATGTCTGTCTGACTCTGGATTAATTGCTTTTACAATTGCTTTGTTTGCATTTTTCATACAATGATTCTTGTACTGAACTTCTACATTCTTGCCCCTGATAGAATGGCCCTCATGGCACTAGGAAAGCAAGCAACCAACCAAACAAAGCAAAATAAAACAGAAATTCCAATAAAACTAAGCTTAAACCTTTGAAAATCAAACTAACCTAAAATTATAATAAAATGTTTATTTATAGGCGCCTTTAAAGACCCTCAACCTTATAATCGTACAAAAAAACAATAACATAAGGTAAACAAATAAGAAACAACTATAAAAGCTAATCAAGATAAAAACAGTCAAAGACCAAGTCATAATGAAGGGTTTGCAATTCTGAATAGATGGGTTTTAAGACGTGATTTAAAAGTAGAGAGAAAGTTTGTAGTCCAGTGATCTGGTGCGTTCCAGAGTCTTGGGGCAGGCTCTGAGTCCCATGGTAATCAGGTAAGCAGGTGGAACAGACAGAGGAAACCTGAAGAAGAGCAGAGTGTATGATAGGGTAAGTGCATATCAGATGTAAAGAAAAGATCAGATAAATATGGAGGAGCAAGGTAATGAAGGGCTTTAAACGTAAGAAGCAGGATCTTGAAATTGACACGTAAGTGAACTCGAAGCCAATGGAGCTGTTTAAGAACATGTGTTATATGTTCAGTGGATTTAATTCTGCATATAATACAAGCAGCTGAATTTCGAGCTAACTGCAGCTTATGGAGAGATTTATGAGGTAGACCATAGAGAAGAGAATTATAGTTATTTAAATGAGATGTGACAAGAACATTGTTCCACAAGTATGGTGGTACTGTTTGGAGTAAGTCAAGGACAAAGGCGGTTAATGACTAAACCTATGTGAAAAACTTTAGATGTTTAAAGTAGTCTACATCACACATCCTAGAGATGTCTCATTCTACAGCAGGAAGACCAAACATCTAGCCAAAGTTATGTCAGAGTGCTCCCTATCAAGCCCTGATCTCAGCCTTAAGGCTTAGAGCTTTGATTACATAAAGAGAGACATAATCCACAGAAACAATGTGGCAAGACCTTGAAAAATGTAATGAGGTGTTGTTTTACAAACAAATAATACTGGTTTAATGTGGTTTTAATATTTCAGTTCCTCTTAGCTTCACTTTGTAAGAAGTCAGCTGGTAAAAAAAAAAGCATTCAACTACATTTGCATTTTTAAAATATTTTAGTTTAACGTTCACTACGTTCATAGCGTTCATAGCATTCCTAACTGCAAAATAGAATAAACTAGAGTAAACATTACCATACTGGGAGAAATGTGACAAAACCTAGAAGTGGTTCATGCACAGTAAATTAATTTATTATTTAATATTAATGTATTAATTCATTCAGAAAAGGATGCTTTTTTTGTTTTTTTGTTTTTTTTAACCCTGTAAAACAGTGAAATCAGACTCAAAAGTTCAGCTGTTTCAATGACAGTAGAAGTCTTATTCACATTCATTGTCTTAATTCATATTGCTGAGGTCTGGCCAAAACAGTAAATTAAATTCATTATACACACAACACTGCTACATCAGCTGGAAGTGGAGTGAGTCCGTTCTTTATTTCACAGTTTTAAAGAGATTGATCTGGATTTATTTCAAGAACCCAAACCTCTCAGAACTTGACATTTTAATAACCTCATGAGGTTTTTTTTAATGTTGCTTTTGGTTTGCCTTTACTTTACCTAACTTAACTATATGTTTATTTCAGAGGAGACAAATGAAAGACTATGGTGAGCAGCAAAAGTAAAATAGTAATATTTTCTGCGGCTTTACAAAATTAATGAGCAAAAGAATACATCAGTCTCAGACAACATACAACATCCAAATACTGAAGAAACACAAGATCAAGCAGGGTACAAAGTACAGGACTGAAACTCCTAAGATTGTGCAGTGTCATCCTTTTTTTTTTTCGCGCATTTTCTGAGTGTTATATCAAGATCAGTGAAGTGAGAAAAAGAAAAACAAAGAAATTATTAAAGTTGAGAGTAGCTTTTATCCCTCCAGGAGCTTCTGCCTTTCAGAGATAGTAAATGATTAAACTCTCAAAATGACATGAAACTTAGTTCAGTTATGTGTCTGAGAAATAGGTTGGGCAAAGAAGATATTTAGAAATTTCCTTTCCTCTGGGGCAGAACTTGTAAGTATTTCCTATTGACTAGTTCTCTTATGTAGCTTTTATTCTCAAAAAGGTGGAGAATAGACTGAAAGATACATATTTTGTCAATTTGTTTGTTGTTAAAGTATTTTTTAAATTTGATTTTCTAATATGGTTTTGTAATTTAATTAATACTTGTATTCAGTGAGAGCTGGTTCTGCAAATGAAAAGAGTGGTTTTAAGCTGATTGTTACTAACACACACACACACACACACACACACACACACACACACACACACACACACACACACACACACACACACACACACACACACACACACACACTCTCAAGACCAACAAAGATTGTTGAGATTCAGACCATGGCATCAGCAGACTCCTAGCAGAACAGTGTTGTGTTCCCTCTACGTAGCAAGATTTCAGAATTCTAGGTTACAAATAAAGTAACTGTGTGAGTAGTGAAAAACATGAAATCCTACAAAAGCAACAGTCTAAACAAACACAGCTATGTTAGCACTGTATTGCTTCCATTCCATCTTATTACATTTTATTTGTCAAATGTGTAAAATGTCTTTTTTGCTTTGAAACCACTGAATAAAGTTTGTAAAGTATTTATAGAACCTCAAGCTTCAGTTGAGAGGCTGTGGTCTCGCTTGAAGAAAGAGAGAGGAACATACACATGCACACACACATACACACACACACAGACACACACAGACACACACACACACACACACACACACTGTGGTTTCCGCTCTGGCAGTTTGCAAAGGACTTCCTGAAGTAGCCAAACAAGAGGGAGACTAACAGCAGGGCAAAATGTAACTGTTCTGTCCCTTCTCTCACGTAACATCTAGCAGGAAACTTACTTTCCACTGAAACACATCATCATGTTATGCTTATGTCTTTAAATTTTATTGAAATTTTGTTAAGAGTGAATCACATACTGCACACATAGCATTCTGGAGCACAGTTATTGATAATAGCACACAGGCTATTAGTTTTACTTCCTGTTTAGTTCTCCTTACTTCTTATTTACTGTAATGTCTCCATGTGATGGGGTTTTTTTTCAAATGCTAATCTATGAAAAAATTTGCACTTAGCCACAACTTATCACATCTGACACAGTAAGTGGTAATAGGCGGGGCAACATGATTTCTCAGTTGAAAATTCAGGCTAATATTTGGTTTCATTGTGCTTAGTGAGCCATCATAGATAAATAAAAAGCAATACAGATGCAGCAGTGGAAAATATTCATAATTTTCTGAATTCAAGTTGTAAATTTGCAAAATAAATAAATGAAAACAGAAAAATATACAAATTCATGAGTTAAACTAAATTGTTATCCAGTGATAACACTGGAGTGCTTATCACTAAAGCACTAGGATTTTAATTCAATTCAGTTTAGTATTAATGGTATAGCCTCAAATCACAACAGTTGCCTCAGGGTGCTTTCTATTATAAGGTAAAGACTCTATAATAAGTAGGATTTTGAAGATACATTTCTCTGAACTGAGCCTATTCAAAAGAAAATGACATGATTTTTTTTTTTGTTTTTTTACATTTATAGACATTTTTTCTTGTGACCTTGAAATATTGTGCATGAATAATGTTAATACATCTTGAAACTGTAAAAAATATATTCATTGCTTTTGCGTTCCGTAATAGCTATCAGATGAATTGAAAAACCACCAAGGAATACTAATCACTGATTCACAGTTTGCAGTGAGATGTGAACATTTTTGTAGTTATTTAATGGTATATATGTATATAATGAACTACAAAAACAAAAACTGTTTCAAACGAGTCTTCCTTTTTTTTTCTTCTGTGTGAAGGATTCGGCAGAGAGATGCGAATGGATCCTATGCTCTGTGTTTACTGCATGAAGGACAAGTCATGCATTATCGTATTGACAAGGACTCGGCTGGCAAGCTCTCCATTCCAGAGGGCAAGAAATTTGACACCTTGTGGCAGGTTATCCCAGTGTGCTTTATATTTATGGGCTAAGACCATTTCAACAATCTTAATCTGTTAGAAATTGTATAATGTATTACAAGGTGAGGTGGTAAAACTTATGTGTTTACTCTGCCTACACCTCTGCTTAAACACAGCTGGTGGAGCACTACTCATACAAACCAGATGGTCTTTTGCGAGTGCTAACAGAGCCCTGTCCAAGGCCTGATGGAGATATTGGTAAGAAACACAAACGCAACTAATCGAAATGTGTTTACAGCAAGACTTTCATTGAAAGCAAATTTCACTGCATGTTAACTAATATCTAATAATCTAAATTATAACACTGTATACACAGCTGATTAACATTTGTCTTATTCCATGTTCACAGGGCTGATAGGACGGCCTCTTCTTCCACCGGGCCATCCTAGATTTGTTGCTACCATTGTAAGTTCTGTCTATGTGCATTAATACATTCAACTGAAACGGAAACGCTGGTTAAATCTGCCTCAGCAGTCAGCCTGTATGGGTTACCATTAACCATTATGACAAGGGTTGTTTTGTTTTTTTATTATTAGAATGATATGGCTTCTTCAGGAAGCCCTGTATGGTAAAACAAACATGGAAATGTTTCTTGTAATTTGTAGATGAATGAGTCTGTCAGACGACTTCACACATCCTTGTTTGGAGCTATTTTTTCAATAAATCTTTTTCCTATTGTAATAATTTCATGCATGAATTTAATATTACCATTAATGAAAACCACTCTGACATTTTGATTTTCAGGGAAGTGCGGCAGAAAAAATAATCGGCAAGATCAACATACCTGGCATAACAAAGGTGCATTACACACATCCTGTTTCCTCAGTCATAGTCGCTGACAGCAGTGTGTAACCTCCACCTTCTTTCTCCCTCTGCACTTCTTCACTAATGGAATGTGGATTGCTATTTACTAACTCTTTCTTGCAATATTGGTCCTTTGAATTATGTCCTTTCTAATCCCTATGACAGATCTCACATCCAAGTAGATAATGGATGTCAGTGCACACACGCTTATTGAATTGGTGTGACATCTTAGTTGGTGTATTTGTAATTATGTTCTAACACCATCCAGAGGTTACCAAGTGCAATTGCATTACTAACCACAAGCAGCCATTTGGTAGCTTTCTATATGTGCTTGTGATAATATTGTCTACTTGTCTATTGTCCACATGTAATGTTCCATCCTTTAAAATCCCTCTGCCATCTTTTCTTGTCTTTTCTTTTCTTTTCTTTTGCTTTTTTTTTCTTGTTTTTTTGCCTGGCTTTGTCACAGTTAGGTTTAAGATGTCTTTTTTCTTCCCTTTTTGAATTCTGCCTTCTTTCTAAATTTTTCTGAGATTTTATGCTTGAGATGTTTGAGAGTCAAAATACCCCCTGACTTACAGTCAATTTGGGATATTTATAAAACTTTTAAAGCAGGTGTGTGGGACATGTCATATGTGGAGAGTAAATCAACTACCAAACCTAAACCCCTTCTTTGAAATTATGTGTTCACTTGTTGCAGATTACTTTCAGCAGTAAGTGCTATTTAGCTATACTTCATGCATTCTCATAATGAATGTTCTTTAACACTGTCTCCTCTGATGATAACAGGGCCGATCATCTCGTACCAGATCTACAGGTTGCTCCAATCCTTATGAAACTAGGATACCCGGTAAAGGTAAGTTATTTAGACAGCATTGTCAAACCCTATATTGTTGTACTGTTGTTCAATTGCAAACTTGCTTGTGCATGTGCCCTAGACTGTGCATATTATTTAGCATAGATTCTATATCATGTTGGGTGTCATCTGCATAGCAGAGAAAATGTATGCTATGCCTTCTGATGCCTAAGGGAAGCATGTATAATCAGGGGTCCGCAGTCTCTTCTGAGACTGAAGAAGTCACTTGGATGAGTGACGAAACATTTCTCCCACAAAACGCTACGTCCAGATAAACAGAATCAACTTTTGGAGATTTACTTACCTGGATGATTGAGCATGCATCAAGATGTTTCAGTTTGATGAGGGCTTTTTTAAGAAAAATAATGCAGCAAACAATTTTTCCAGACTACATAATGATTTTAATATCTCTAGCATATCCATGAGACAGGACAAGGGATACTGTTAATTTTTGTTTGTTTAACAAAAACCAAGACTATTCCTTTACCCTGAACATGTAACTAGAGATGACCAGTCTTCGAGGAAAATTAGGATGAACTTTAACTTGTCAGAATGACAGATTTTTTGGATTATGGTAATCTGATTTAAAAAATACATTTCTTTTCACTTTTGAGTGATGCTAGAGGTATAGTCCTCCCTTAATACTTTTTCCAGGACAATGTTACAGTTTTTCAAAAGGAAAGTAAAATCAGTTTTATGCTTTCCTATAGGGGACATACTAGACAGATAGACTTAACAACAATGATAAATCTGAATGGGGAAAATCTACCAGAATATCTAGCTATTATTTGACTAGAGAACATTCTCAACTTGTAAAATCTAAATTTACACGTTTTCATTTAATATTCCACTGCTTCCTAATTTTGACATGTTGAATTCTTCATCAGAGGCCATGCCAATGGACACAGAGGTATATGAGAGTCCTTATGCAGATCCAGATGAACTGCGGAGTTCTACAGTGGATCGCTCACATCTTTTCTTGGAGGATGGAGAACTGGGCTCTGGGAATTTTGGTACCGTCATGAAAGGCACCTACAAGATGAGAAAGTATGCTACATTAAATCATATCATTACATACAAACACTGCACCACAATGCTTTGTTAAATGATCAGACTAACAAATTTAAAATATTCTCCCTATCATAAATGATATTTATGATTTGCTGACTGCAGCAGGCAAACTCTATTGTCAGTGATTCACTGATATAACCCAAAAAATAAAATATGAGTTCAGCACATCTTGTTTCATTGTTTTCCCAAAGAAATATTCAATCAGTTATTCAAATTCCAAAAACACACAGCTCATATCATACAAATCAAAACCAAGCAAAGTCCACAGGACACAAATATCACAGTCTTGGTCCCTGCATTCATTAAAAGATGGCTTCATTATAGCAACCCCCCCCCCCCCCAGACAATTGTGTCTATTGATATCCGTACCACTATGTTGTTTTGCTGATGATGAATGTTGACTGTGGATGAGTCAAAATGTCTGAAAAATGCATTTCTGTTGTAGTAACATATTAATACTTACACTAATCCATGCTGCATATTAGGACAGAGAAGACAGTTGCAGTCAAAATCTTGAAGAATGATGATAACAACCAGTCAGTACGTGACGAAATGCTGCGGGAAGCCAATGTAATGCAGCAGCTGGACAATCCGTATATTGTCCGGATGATTGGTATCTGTGAAGCAGAGAACCTCATGCTAGTTATGGAGCTGGCTGAGCTGGGACCCCTCCACAAGTTCCTGCAGAAAAATAAGTATGTACTGCGACTTGGCCTTGCTCTTTCTTCAATTTGGTGTGTTTGAACATTGTTGGTTTTTTTTCACATTAATGCAAGTACATTGCGATAGAGTCTGAATTTTTATTTATAAAGGTACTGTTTTGTGGTAAGTTACTTGAGTTATTCTACAATGGAATGGACCCATCCAACCGACTCATCAAGAATCCAATTTTGATCTTTCCACAAGCTTTCCAGTTTAGGAGATTAAAGTGACAAATCACTCTGTTTTGTTTTTTTCTAAATGTGAAGTTATTTATAGGTTTTATTTTCAAAATAACAGAATATAAAAGAAATCAAAGATTTCAAAATACAGTTCTCATATCGTGTGAGGTTTACAGTGGCTTTTAGAGTTAAAGTAACAACAACTCCTCATCTCCAGGCAAACGACCATAAAGAATATCACAGAGCTGGTCCATCAGGTGTCTATGGGGATGAAGTACCTGGAAGAGCATAACTTTGTCCACAGGGACCTTGCTGCAAGGAATGTACTGCTGGTCACACAGCACTATGCCAAGATCAGTGACTTTGGCCTCTCTAAAGCTGTTGCTGAGGATCAAAACTACTACAAGGTAACATATGGCATAGGATGACACGTCATCTGTCTTTATATTCTCAAAAAGCCTTGATGGTCCATCTCTATGAACGTCTTAGATTTTTCCCAAAAAGCTGATTCTGTTCATGAGGACGTAGTGTTTTCAGTGAGAGAAACATTTTCTCTAAAGAAGTCACTTTGATGAGTGACAAAACGTTTCTCCCACTGAAAATGCTGTCGTCATGAACAGAATCCCACAAACTTTTGGGGATTTCCTTATCTTCATGACTGAGCATGCATCAAGACTCTAAGATTTTTTTTAAAAAAGTAAGTCAATCTCAATGAAAGTGTTACTGTAAAGCAGGGGTGGGCAACTCCAGGCCTCAAGGGCTGTCCTGCAGGTTTTACATGTGTCCTTGATCCAACACAGCTGATTCAGATGGCTAAATGACCTCCTCAACATGTCTTGAGGTTCTCCAGAGGCCTGGTAATGAACTAATCATTTGATTCAGGTGTGTTGACCCAGGGTGATATCTAAAACCTGAAGGACACTGGCTCTCGAGGCCTGGAGTTGCCCACCCCTGCTGTAAAGCATTAAAATAACTGTAACACTAACACCAATCAATCTGCCTTACTTGTATCTGTTATCATATTGTGAACACTACTGCCAGGAACCAGTCCTAATCATTGTGTTATTTGAAGCTGCAAAATGACCAGTGTGGCACGAAATTACAAGTTATGTTTGTGTGTTTCTCCCTTTAGGCTAAAGGTCATGGGAAGTGGCCAGTGAAATGGTACGCGCCTGAATGTATAAACTACTTCAAATTCTCATCCAAAAGTGATGTGTGGAGCTTCGGGGTGCTCATGTGGGAGGCTTACTCCTATGGCCAGAAGCCATACAAGGTATTAATAATAGCTCATTGAAAATACATGAGACATGTCACCTCACTCACTCACACATTGTGTTTTTGTTTGAACATTAGTTTCGACTATTAGCAGCTACAGTCAAAAATGTAAAGCTGTTGCAGCCTTTATTTTTTCAATTTTTATTCTTTATAGTTGCTGTTTTATGTATACTAAATGACTACAAAACAAATGTTTCAGATTTGTTTAGTTGTAATTTATAGAATAATTTTGTAATGTGTACTCATTGTCCACCCATGAAATCTTGACCTATGAATTGCATGTATCATAATGATCTTAGTGTGTGACTTTAGAATTATGTACTAAGCTTCTTATTGTTATTAAAAAAAATAATGGTTGCAACAAAAAAAATTGCTGCAACCATGAAAAAAAAAAATTTCATGAAAAATTATGACTTTGATAATCTCTACACCTTTACATTTGTTTATTTGATGGCATCCTATTTTTTCTGAATATTTAACTCTTTACAGGGAATGAAAGGAAATGATGTCCTGCAGATGATTGAAAGTGGTAAGCGTATGGACTCCCCAGAGAAGTGTCCACTGGAGATGTATGAGCTCATGAAGACCTGCTGGACATATAAGTAAGTGACATGTTCATCACAAGGCATTAGCTGAACAAACAGCAAACTGGTTTATGTTTTATGGACATCTTTTGTGATTATTGCATGTTATTTTCATGTCTTCCAGGGCAAATGAGAGGCCTGGCTTTAATATTGTTGAGCCAAGACTACGAGAGTATTACTACGACATTGCACAGTGATTGCTCACTTGAATGTTATGAGACTATGCAAACTAGTGGCTGATGATGAAAATTAGCTTTTACACGTATTGGTTAAGAGATTGTTATGGATAATAAATGCTGTAAAATATAGACTTTAACTGGAATATATTCTCTTTTAATATAAACTCTGATTATGCAAATATAATTCCTATTACATTTATTTGTTCTTGAATGTAAGCCATATGAAAATGATAATAAACTGTTACAAGTCTATCTTATTTCATGAGCAACCACTGATGTTATACCTAAAAACTACATAACTTACTGTTTTCCTATAAGCTTCCTAATATCAGGGCATTATCTGTTTTAATGTAGTTTGATCACATTGTCATTGTAATGAAACATATAAACATACAATCCGACCTTGTTTAAGCATCTTCAGCACTCTGAGTTTCTGTACTTGCATAAACAATTCTAAGATGAATAAATTATATTCATGTGCCTTCAAATTATTTTATATATATTCATTGTCAAAGTCAGTGACCAAGTGGTTGGTTGACATTTAAAACAGAGTAACTCAAAATCTGACAAAGGATTTGTTGCTATTTTGAGCTTTTGGTTATTGAGATGTCAGGAAACATTAGCTGTTTACAAAAACCTCAGCTAAGAGCAATAAACTAGAACAATTCAAATGGATTGTTGAGCCACTTCCTGAACAGAAAAACAGTGGCAAACAAATGACTAGAGCTAGAGCTTAGTAAAAAAAACATTACAAATCTTTTTCAAAAGTAAACCTAACTATTTAGGCACCAAAAACTTAAGCCTCTATACCTGGTACGGATGATTGTGGCAAACCAGAACAAATTACTTTAAAAAACTGGTGGAAATGAAACATGGCAGCAACACATCACACAACCCTTCTGATTAAAACAAGGTGATAACAAAGGTATCAACAACTGTCTCTGTGCCACACAGATTGGAAGTGAAGAAAGATGATGAAGCAACTACAATGCTATCTTGTGATGTAATAATTGTCTTTTTCTTGGTTACAAGTACATTTTTTGGTAGTGAAATTATATGTAAATCTGTAACAGTTCAAAAAAGAAAAAGACATGGCATCAGATTCAAATCTGGAAGTTACTGAGTGAAAAGGCCTTTTTAATCAGAGAATTAGAGCATTACGCACACAAATGACACCAATAAAAGCCAACAGAGGGAGATGGTTAACAGAGGATTGGAAAGCTACAAATGTCTGCTTATATTACATACAGATACATACTGTAATTTGAAAGACAGACTATTTGCTCTCTATCTATATCAAATGTTTAAACTGAGAAAAGCTAGGTCAAGGACATGTTTATCTTTAGCTCCACCTCCTCTTGATCTATAAATATCAGTGAACTGAGGAGACCAGTTGCTGGAATTTTGGCAGAGGAATATCGTTCCGTCCTTGTCTGATATAGGATTCTAGCTGCTCAACAATCCCAGTTCTTCCATTTTTGTTTCATGATACACCAGAGGTGGGCACGCTGGGTACCCAGGCTCTTCTACTATGAAGTCATGCTGTTGTAATAGATGCAGTATGCAGTTTATCATTGACTTGTTGAATTATGCAGTGTGCAATTATGCAGTATATCAGCATAGCTTTACAAAATCACATCTGGCAAGGTTCAAGGTAAGTAATCTTCCTGAAAATAACAAAGATGACTGTTTTCAGATGGTCAGACGAGGTAGATGAGTAAGCAACCACACTTTATTGTGTTCCATGTTGTAATTCCCTGAGCTCCTGAGAGTGACTTATTCTTACACAGGAGTTTGTGGAAGCAGTCTGCATGCCTGGTGTTTGATTTTACACAGGCAACCAGGCTCAGGGAGAGGCAGCTATCTACTGCAGCCAGTTAGTGACTTGACAAATCGCTTCAACCTGGAGACTACATTAAAGAGGATGCACAATACTGCCATCTTGTGGCCAGACTTGGCTATTGTTGCTGAAAGCTGCATTTATTTTACGTTTCATCTCATAGCTCTGTCATCTCTGCCTCTGAGGGCTCGCTGTCGGTCTCCTGTTAACAATAGCTGGAGCTAGGCAAGCTGAGAGATCAGCAGCTTGTTTTGGGGTTTTTTTGCGCATCCACATTGTGGATAACCCTCTGGTGTTTTATGGTAGACTGATGGGAGAACAGAGTGCCAGGCAAGCTGCTGCTGGTTTCCTTTCACTGTTCTGTCATCAGTTACTAGCAGTGTGGAAACACAGTAGCAGTAGGAACTAAACAAGTTTCAGTAATCTGGCATCATAACAGATGAGTTTCATCTTGCTAACCACACTGATGGAGCAGGAAAAACCTGTTGTGGGTCCAGGCTCATCAGCACTTTCAGATTAGCAGATTAATGAGAATGACTGAATGTAATAAGCTTAACCAGCTGTTTTGGCAACACTCATTTTTCATTTATATTTTGAATTCCCTGTGAATATTAACCTGTGAATACTGACCACATCACACATTCCTCATGCCATTTAATTCAGCTGATTTTTAAAAATTATATATTAATATACTTTTTGAAAAATCAAGATGTAGACCTGTGTTTCTGAGTTCATGAACAACTAATTCTTTTTCACAGATATTTGGCCCTTACAGGACAGTCACCACAAATGTGATAAATAGAATATGATGCTCAACATTCAATAGAAATAAAGTATTTAAAATGGCATTAACCTTAAACATAGTTTTGTCATACTCCATATGCCCTGCTCACTGCTTTTGGGTTTTAGTGAGCCACCTGGAAAATAATTTCCCAGCAGCTTTTTGACACCAACAACTGGGTATGCTCTTCCTCTGTGTGAGTGTCATGACTCACTTAATATAGTCCAGAGGTTCCCAAAGTGTGGGGCCCGCCCCCTAGGGGGGGCGCAGAGCCATTGCAGGGGGGGCGCAGTATGAAAAGAAAAAAAAAAAAAAGAGCGCTTGGACACTGTGGACAGGTTTTTGACGGGGCTCCCACATAAACGCAAAGCAGGAGATGAAGCATCGCCAAATATATTTCCAAACCAAAGACAGGAAAATATGGTGAAGCATATCTTCCCTTTGGCTTCACCTGCACAAGCAAGGTAGGTCTCCCCTGCAAAATTAGTTTCCCTGCGTCGGGAGCACGCGCTGGGCTCTCCAAATCACGGACAAACAGTATCCCACATTCTTGATTTTTAGTTCACAAACACTTCTTGTAATGACTAACTACTCCTGACATTTTGGACATGTTAGCTCTTTATGCAGTAAAGTTACAGTGGGATACAAATAATATCAGGCTGATCCTGCCGTAATTTGTTCCCCCGGTTCAAATCACGGTCAAACAGTATCCAACAGCTGTTTATGTGTTTAAACCCATTTTGCACAGAGAGACATTTTTTGAAAAATATATTGACAGCAATGTTGAATATTATTACACAGGAAAAAAAACAACTACACATAAAATAATCACACCGTGACGCCTCTGCCTTTCTAAATGCAGGGACAGTAACTGCGTGTGTATGTAAGCGTGTAAAACCTGAAGATAGTCAGATTAACAGTAACAGTATTTTGTCTCTATCTGCCATTCTGCAATTCATCTCATGTAAACAATAACGTGGCGCACAGCGTGACGTGAAAAGAGGCACATACCTTTGACGTTGCGTGACGAACTCTGTAATCCTCGTCCACACGTAAACGCAAAAAAGGAGCTTTAAATAATCTCCGTTTTCGGTGAATCGCAACGCCGTTTACGTGTTGACGAAAAGCCCAAACGCATAGAAAGAGCTGAGTTTTCAAAGATACCCGTGTAGGTGTGGACCTAGCGTAAAAGAGTTGGTAGTATATTTTATTACTAACTGTAATTTATTGCCGTTTACTTGTATTTGCTTAATTGTTTACTAAATGTTTGAGGTGTGAAATAAACCGCAATGGAGTTTGTAAACAAAATATGGGTGTGTGTGTTTGGAGGATGTGTTTGTGCGGGGGGGGGGGGCCGCGAACATTTTTCTTGTAAAAAAGGGGGGCCTGGCAAAAAAAAGTTTGGGAACCACTGATACAGTCTATAAAAAATAATATAGATAATATAGTCATTATGAAATTGGGAAATATCAGTGCTACATCAGGGTGCACAATTTGGCCATCATTATTACTTAGTCAAAGGCTGAGTGTAGAGTATGGTCCTGAGATTGGTCCAGTAGAAATATTTTCCAAGGAGTGAATCAGCAGGGGTCTCCTGAGAAGGGCTCACCGTTTCCTCCTCCCCCGAGTCAGTGTCAGACGACCCTATGTCACAGCTGAGTGCAGCACAAACATCACAGGTCCTTAGCAGTTATGAGCGCATCCCTAAATAATACCCCATTAAATTATTATTAACTTATTGGCCAAACTGTTCCTAGAATTAAGGGATGTGGCAAGTGGGAGCTAACCGTGCCACTATAACAGTTGTGACTTCAAAGGGAACCCAGCAGAACACACAGACAGAGACTCTGGAAGGGAATTTAATGCAGTCTATTTGCAGTGGTTTGTCTTTGTGAGATTTTGTTTCCAAAAAGCTCTTGGCTCATGATTATTTGTTTGCACACATGGCCTAATGCAGTTCCAGAGTTCTTCGTAGAGCACAAACAAATGAATATAAGAAAATACTGATAAATCATGCATTTATGTATGAAACATTCATATGTAAAGTTTGCACACAGATTTGTGCATATCCACTGTTTGTGAAAGACGAATTCTGGGTTTAGATGGAACTAATGCAATGGTGATGCAACACTGCCACCATCAGGTCGAAATAAAAGTCAATATTGCGCTTACATCAAAAGGTTTGATCAAATCTACAACGAGATTTTTTCAATATAGTCTGACAAAAGGGTGTTTTTTTTAAAGACCTCCGGACATTTTAACATTGTCAGTGCTCTCTGTATAGTCTCTAGAAAACTTTATGACACCCCTTCTAAGTGAACTGCAGTCAGTGCTGCATATGCTCATAATCCGCATACAAACTAAACCTGACCAAAGCAAGTATGACATATAAGTCCTTACCTCGTTTTATTCACTCCAAGTAGTATTTTGCTATAATAAAACTACATTATATTAGTCTGGCACCATTAGAGATAAAGATTCCAGTGCTTTCAACTCCAAAGTGTAAAGCGCAGTTTGGCTGCTCTCCAAACATTACAAATGATCATAGCAGAAGCATTCAGAAAAAATGTATCAGTTCTTGGACTTTGCTACTGTCAGTTGATTTCAGTTTGCGTGTCACCTGCAGTCTGCAGTATGGATATGGACATTAATTTCATTTTTATTACAGAACCAGAGCAGAAAAACTTTGGCTCTTTGCAAGCACCTGCACAGACACCTGCATGCTAAAGCTAAGCTAGCCAAGAAGCCAGATCTATGCTAAAGCTGAGCAAATGCCAAACCAGCAGCAGAGCTTGACCTTGACAGGTAACAAGTTGATGAGCAGTCAGGCCTCTGTTCATGTTTTCATCCTTGCTTTGCTTTTGCATTTCTGGCAGCTTTGTGTTCATACCTAACGACTGGAGTGAAAAATCATGTCTGTGTCCTCATTATAATAGGGATTTGTGTTATTTTATATTATTGGTAAATGGTAATTATGTGACAGTGCATTTCAGGACATTTTACAGAGTAATGCAAAAGTAACATAACAAGTTGTACAATGAATTAATGTCTCCTGGGCGTGATTAAGTAACATACTGCATTACTTTTAAGAGAGGTGTTCTGTATAATATGTACACTACATTTCATTACCAACACAAACATTTGACCACATAGCATGTAATTAGTTTGCATGAATGTAATGTCTTTAATATGATGATGGTGGTGACTTAAACCAGAGCTAATGAGAACCCAATGAGAATCAATAAGAGAATCAATAATGGAATCAAATCAATAAGTGATCTTGATAATTGAATTTAAATTGCTATATTCTTATCAATTCCCATTCAATCCATGCTTGGTTTTCAAACAGGCAAGTTCAAAAGATGCAGGCCCTACCTGGTTGGCCAAATGTCCCCGCTTTAATTAAGTGTTTTGCTAATACACTAGTTATACAATTTTTCATTTGAATTTTTAATCTATCTCTGGATCTTGACAGTTAGTCCAGTCACACAGCACTCAACCCTATAGAGAGAAGTGCCATTATATTGTAGGCTGAAGACAACTGGAAACTGATAAGACCGCAGCCACAAAAGTGTCTGAGGACACCTCACACACACAACATATTCTGGGTAACATACCCGCTACCAAGTGGTTATTGTCATTAGCTTGAATTCCATTCACACATTTTAGTTTCTCACTGACTCACTTCTGAAGGATTAAAATATTAGTTTCCAGAACACCATGACCTGAAGGCTGCAGTCTGCACTGATAGCTTTTAAAATCTTCAGGCAATGCAGCTGAACTTCTTAAATGTGTCAGTTACATTATTATTTAACCAGTCACATTGCCCTAGTCACATTCCTGTTAGGCCATATGAGCAGCATGAGATAAAACTGTTTTTGTTTTGGAAAGTGTTAGATTATATGCTGACATGGATGGATTACTCCTATTTTTTCACACTTTTCCTCTTGAAAAAATGCCATTAAGTGGCACTCAGCTCAGAAGTAAGTGTCAACCTCAAGAACTTAAAGGAAAAATAGCCAAAACCTGTAGTTTCTCTAGTAGACACTTGGGGATGGGCAGAAAAGCCAGTTAATCCCCAGACTCACAGGTACAAAAATGGATCTGGTTTCTATTGCTCGCATGCAACGACTTTTACCGAAGGCCAAGCAAAGACAGAGTGCCTGCACCTGTTCCACTTATCTGCTTTATTAAAGATCTGACATCTTCTCCTCCTCATCAAGACTTTTCTTGCTAACATGCTAATAGAATCACTATATTTTTTTTACTCTGCACTCTATTTTGTTTTTATAACACACATTTTGGGCAAGGCCAAGTAAAAGAAGATGTATTTGTTATTATGATAAATCACACAAGATCATCTATTTACTAAGAGTAGTTCTGTTTCCATTGCTTGTAACTGATCTCAGAGCAGTAAAAGTAGAGCCAGTGTCTAGTAGAGTTGGAAGTCTCGAGACTGGTCTTGGTCTCGAGACTTTTACGTGGTCTTGGTCTTGTCTTGGTCTCGGATCCCTCGGTCTTGTCTTGGTCTCGCTGTCTCGTTCTTGCTGTCTCAGATCGACATAGTGGTCGGGAGATTTGGAGTCAACAGTATCCATGACACACAACGTAACGTTCGATAATGTGTCATGCGCAAAAGCATCAGCTCTAAGAGCCGTGCTTAGAGAGTGCTTTGTACTGAATCAGAAGAGTCGACTCCCATTGAGCAAGAGCAGGCTCCTCACTTAATTTCCTTTCGCTGCTCAGCTCTCACACAGTGGCTCAGCTATGCTCCAATCCCTCCATATTGTGGCCAATCACATGCGAGGATATAGGATAATATCGTTATGTGAAAAACAGAGAGGGTGAGAGACACGACAGTCAAGTGGAGCGTGCGTCTGTCCTCTCAGTAAGTGAGTGAGACAGTAGACAGCGGTGAGGAGGGCTGTGTGAGTGCATCACAAAAACACATAAATATGCCTGACACAGGTAAACGAAGCAGCATCTGGCTGCAGTTTAAAGACTTTTTTGTCTTGGTATCGTCTCGACTTTGTCTTGGTCTTGACTCGGTCTGTCTTGGTCTTGGTCTTGTCTTGGTCTCGGTCTTGGTTTAGGTGGTCTTGACTACAAGTCTAGTGTCTAGGATGCTAATCTCCCATCAGTCTCCTGCACAAGCAACCAGAAAAAGCTGCTTGGCTCTCAGCTTGACAAGCGATTGATAACGTGAAACTGAAATGCCTGTGAAAAGTAGACATACTACAGTTTCCAATGGGATCTAAGGCAAGTAATTCGAGTCGCAATAGCCAACTACGACCACAAGATGGAGTGATGTAAAGGACCAAAACAGGTGAAAAGCTTGATGACAGACTACTGTTTGAGATGAGAGGAGATAGATAGCTTTCACTTTGGTACATTTTAATTGGTGTCTATTTTTAAATTTAACTAGGAAAGCACTGGTTACCTTGATTGTGCCAAAGGAACACCATTGATTTCTGTAGATAAATTACTTCTTCATAACAATCAGCATTAAGGTGACAACAGACTGACGCGCTCTGCTTTTTTAATAATTCACTCCTTTGGATATTATTGAGACAAATAAAATGGCCTGCTTTAAGATTTAATGTGCGTCAGTTTTGAAAATGGACTAGGAATTATGTAATGCTTTTCATTTGTTTGTTTATTTAGCAGTATGTCTTGATGCCTGCTCAATCATCCAGGTAAGTAAATCTCCAAAAGTTGATTCTGTCAGTAGCTCCAAGGAACTGACCTCCCAGCCCTTTGTTCCTTCAGTGGGCTGGTTTCAGTCATTATGCAAATGTACTGTTTATAAGATTGGGGAAACCTGCAGTCAGCTGAGACTGAAGAAGTCACTTGGATGAGTGACGAAACGTTTCTCCCACTGAAAACGCTACGTCGAGATCAACAGAATCAACTTTGGAGATTTAGCAGTATGGTTTCTTTCTGCTCTAAAAAAAAACAATAGGTCACAGTGACTAAAGCTATCTCGATTTTTTCTCAGTTTAGTCTCTGCTCAGGATGTACTCAGATATGTTTTGTTTTAATACTCAATATAGATTTTCAGTGGAGATAGGGTGGACTTGTTAAGCTTTTTTAGCTGGCATATATAGAGCTGGCAAACACTTGTAAAATAAAATGATAAAGCACATACATTTTATGGTGTACTTAAATTTGACAATCTACTTATTCAAAATGACCAGTGATGAGATGCAACTAATTTACTATGTAGGTTGTATAGTAGCCCAGCTGTTGCCCCTTTTATTATATGTTTGTTTTTGTTGTTGTTGTTTTCATTTTCTGCCAGAAACAGAAAACCGTTACACACTGCCTCTTATCAAACTTTATTGACTCTATCAATTCAAGTAAATGCTTGAGTCAAATTTGATTAAACTGACAACCTGAACACCACAGCTGTTGCAAGCTGTCAAAGAAACAAAAATGGGTAAGATCATTTAAGATGGGTGAAATGGTGAAATGGAAAATCAGGTCACAGGAATTTTATGCATTTCCACTAAAAAAGCTGGTGCGAGTAAAAAGCTATCCCATCTGTTGCGACACTGCTACTTATGTTTAGTTCCAGAAACTTGGTGAAATGTAGATTAGACAGATCTACTCTGTATTTTAAACAGAGCTTAAAGAAGACAGGAATTTAATCTGAGAGACTAGATTGTGTGGATTTTGTGTACAATTTGCAATTCTGAAAAATCCATCAACTGGTTTTTGTTTTGCTTGTTTAAATCAGGTCATTGAGATTTCAAAAGCAGGATGTTAAGTAGTAGGTTTTTGCACAGATTAAACATCTTCATTAAGCTGCACATCGGAAATGACGGTCATGTCAGATTGCTGACCCATTTCAATTCCAGTGAACTAGGACTGCTTCATTCTCTATGAATGTCACTGAGGGTTTTCATGTACTCATTTGTCTTTTTAACTCATCTGTGAACTTCTAGAAGCTGCCTGATCCCAATTAAGATTTATAACTGCTTTTAAGGTAGTTTGTTGCCCTTTATAACTGCAGGTGGCTTTCTAAAATTTACCTTTGTTTTATTAGAAAAGAGGAGCCCTGATTTTTGAATTCCTTCTAATAGGAGCTCCAGATTTCTTCTCCTCATAACTTTATTATTGCCTTTACATCAATAATACATGACACACCTATTAATGACTCATAACTTGGCAACTGATATAATCTGTAGTTAATCCAGTTTTATGGACTCAGTTCATCCAATTTTTAAAAATTACAAATATTATGTTTCCCTCTAGAGAAATTTGGTGCAGATAGTTTTATTTAACATGACAAACCTAACTATGTTCTACCTAAAGATATTTTCTAATGTTGGCTTTACTTCGGTTGTACAAAATTTTAAAGTGTTTGCTCAGTGTAAATACTGTTGAGATGGCCTTCAATTCGACTATTTGAGGCCCAAACCACATGTTAAGAAACAGTTGCAAACAGCCCCACAAAACATGCTCAGGGAGGAAGAGCCACATCTTCCAAACTGTCCTGCGGTGACAAAAATTGTTCCTTAAAAAAAAAAAAAAGAAATCTATGAAGGATGCCGTTACACTTGCACCTTCTATGTTTCCCATGAGAAGCGTCTGGGGTGCAGGTTTCCAGTATTGGGGAACCGGTCTTTCTTTACGCAACTCTGACTTGTGGTGGGATTCCCCCCGGCTTAGAGTTGGGACATCTGCCGGAAGGAGGCCAGCCACAGTGGGGATGTTCAGTCTGTTGTCAGGCCCTGAGCAAGCAGCATTAAGCCACAGGCCAGGTCTGCACATAACTGCTGGCCAGGGCCTCAACAGTCTGTTCACAGCCTTGCACAAATGACTACCCTTATTCTATATCATAAGCAATGCATGTCTACCTTCAGCCTAACTTAACCCTAAACAACAAATCCTAATCACAAGATGCAAAAGAAAAAAAGACATGGCTGCAAGTGCAGTGATGTCACCCCTAGACTGAGCCCAATGATCAGCATCATTGTACTAGAAAAATGTATTGATTGTGTAGATTCATATATGGTTCTCCTGTTGAGGTTTTGTTCTGTTTTAATTTACCTGCACTTCATGACAGACAGCAAAGTATGGATTACAGGTCCGGAAATGACAAATTCTGCTGTGCAAAGCGAGACCACCATATACAATGGTATGAAAAAGTATTTTCCCCCTTCCTGTTTTCGTTTTTTGTATGTTTACCACACTTAAATGTTTCAGATCAAATTTTAATATTAGACAAAGATAACACAAATAAACACAAAATGCATTTTCTAAATGGAGGACTTTATTATTAAAAGGTAAAAGTCCAAACCTACATGGTCCTGTGTAAAAAAGGAAATGCCCCCAACATAAATAAACTGTGGTGTATCGCCAGAGTCTGATTACTGTCACACCTGTTCGCAATCAAGAAATCAGTTAAATAGGACCTGCCTGACAAAGTTCAGTGGACCAAAAGATCCTCGAAAGCCAGACATCATGTGGTGATCCAATTCAGGAACAAATGAGAAACAAAGTAACTGAAATCTCTCAGTCTGGGAAAGTTTATACAGTCATTTCTAGAGCTGTGGGACTCCAGTGAGAGCCATCATCCACAAATGGCAATGGCAGCTCATCCAAGAGGTCACAAAAGCCAGACCCAGAACAACATCCAAAGAACTGCAGGCCTCACTTGCCTCAGTTAAGGTCGATGTTCATGACTTCACCATAAGACAGAGATGGGCAAAAATGGCCTGCATGCAGAGTTCCAAGTCAAAAACCACTGCTGAACAAAAGGAATATAAAGGCTCTTCTCAGTTTTGCCAGAAAACAGCTTGATGATCCTCAATACTTTTGGGAAAATACTCTGTGGACTGATGAGTTGCAGTCCTGACGTGAATCCAACTGGGATGCTATGGCATGACCTTTAACAATTTAAAAGATGGTTCATGCTCAAACAATTCTGCAAAGATGAGTGGGACAAAAATCACCCACAGGGCTGTAAAAGACTCACTGCCTGTTATCACAAATGCTTGATTGCAATTGTTGCTGCTAAGTGTGGCCCAACCAATTATTAGGTTTAGGAGACAATCACTTTTTCACACAGGGCCATGTAGGGTTGGAGTTTTTTCTCCAGGTTTTTAGAGGTTCCCCCCCCCTTTTAACACCTTCATTTAGAAACTGCATTTTAATTTACTTGTGTTATCTTTGTCTAATATTTCATTTTTTCGATGATCTGAAACATTTAAGAGTGACCAAAAAAAAACAGGAAATCAGGAAGGGGGCAAACCCTACTGAGAAGCTGCGAGAAGATTCAGCTAACACAGCAGTGGTGTTGGGCTATTCTATTTAGAACATTAGGTGCACAAACAGGTCTAGCATGTTTGTCAGAGTCTGTAAAAGAAAGTCTGGTATGTTACAAAAGTCCCTCCTACTTCCTTTTCCTAACCTCTTTTCCATGACTTGAATGAAAATGTCACCAAGGAAAGGTAGGTAAGAAAACTGATAAGGATTTAGGAAAACAAACATGCCGTGTGCTAAGAATCCAAATAACCTTGCACTAGTCTCCTTAACAATGCAGTCCCAGATGGCTGCCATGTTGAAACTACAGTGTGCAACGTTTTTTTTTTTTTAAAGAAAGATTTAGGGCCAGATTTACTAACACCTGCAGTAGTGCAAAGCCTTCTTTAAAAAAAAAAAAAAAAAAAAGCTACTTGGATTTGCTAAAGAGGCACAGTGTCAGGTTTGCGACCCCTCTTCTGAGCAGGAGTATTTTTGGGGCTGGTCTTGTGGCATATGTATTTATAAGCAGGGGTGCATCCGCTGTCAAAAAAAAAGACACGCACCAGATAAGAAGTTGCAACGCGTGTTTGCGTACATAAGATTTTCTGGAGGACAGACATTTGTTTAGAACTCTTAAAGATGTCAAAGAAGCAAGCTCCTTTAAGCAATTACTTTGGTGTTCCTCCACCTCCAAAGAAATGTCAGAAGTAGTCCGAACCGCAAAAGAAGAGCGTATTCTCGGAAAAGTGGTTGCAGGAGGTGAGCTGGCTTCAAACAAATGATGAATGCACAGAGATGTGGTGCAGAATATACTGTGAAAATCCCACTCTAGCGGACAAAAACCAGTGCCTTTTATATGTATGCAAAAGCTGAAATTAACATATGATCTACTTCATTTATTCTAGATTTGGGAAATTCTCTTGCTATAGTAGTAATAATAAGGATTATCATCATAGCAAAATATTTTAAAATCAGAAAGGGAAAAAATAAGGTTAAAGTGGGAGTCAAGATGGTTATCTGCTGCACTGTAGAGAGATATTGTATAATGCATGACAGATTTCCTGTATCTGTTCTGGCAGAGGAGCTCAATCTGTTTGTTAGAGAAAGTTCTCCAGTTATAGTCCAGTAAGTGGTGCAAATGATGCTCATGCAGCCAGTTGACAGAGCTGCCCTGCCGAATCAGTTTATTCATATTCCTATCTGCTGTTGTCCCTGTTTCAGAGACAACCACATTTACTACAACAGACTGATAGGAAATCTTCACATTTTCCTGCAGGATTGAAGTATCAAGGTTCCTAAAAAAATAGAGCCTGCTCATCCACTTTTGTGTTGGTCTTCCAGTTCAGTCTGCTGTGGATGCTCAGGTACTCCTCCACAACATCAATAACCTGTCCCAGGATAAATATTTCTGATCCAGGTTTCTTCTTCATAAAGCAACATATAGTTTGGTGCAGTGGTTAGGTGTGGTTTTCACACTGCGTGGCACAGCTGTGGAAAAGAGGGCCTCAAATCACAAGTACTTGACTCCCTGGTATAATTCTCAAACACGTGGCTTAAAGCAGATAACTCGTAAGATGGAGAGGAAATGGCATATCACAAATTTAGAAGATCATCACTTAGCCTGGAGAAATAGTATTTTGCTTTATAAGAAAGCCCTCCCTTAGGCTAGAACATCTTACTATTCATCATTGATTGAAAATAAGAACAACCCTAGGTTTCCATTCAGCACTGTAACCAGGCTGACAAAAAGTCAGAAGGCTGTTGAGCAAACCAACTAGGAATGACTTCATGAACTTGTTCACAAATAAAATTTTAACCATTAGAGAAAAAGTTACTCATAATCATCTCACAGATGTAACATTATCTACAGCTACTTTCAGTACCATTGATATTCATTTAGTCCTTTTCTCCAACTGATCTTTCTGAGTTAACTTCAATAATTACTTCCTCCAAACCATCAATGTGTCTTTTAGACCCCATTCCTACAAAACTGCCCAAAGAAGTCCTGCCATTAATTAATGCTTCAATCTTAAATATAATTAGCCTATGGATTATGGATTATGCAGAAAAATAGAATTGGCCTGAAAGGGCTATTGCTTTATAACTTATTCAGGTTGTGTATCATGTTTTTAAAGTAATGAAGTAATAAAGTAACTAACTACTTTTGAAAATGAGTAATCAGTAAAGTAATGGGATTAATTTCTTGGAGAAGTAATTAGTAATTAGCAACTGATTACTTTTTTCAAGTAACTTGACCAAGATGTGAGGCCACAATAATGCCCCCCCAGGAGCCAGATGCAGACAGAAAAAAGACCCAAGAGACCTGGGCCATCCACAGCACCCCCAGAGTACTGAAGACCCCTGGCCACACATATTGATAAAAGCTGCACGTCCACCCCAGCATTAGAGGAAGGGAGGCCCTAGATGGATCCCTCACAGCCAAAGGGCAAGAGCACCAGAGAACCACAGGCCAGCCATCTTTGTGGGAGATGAAATCAGGGCCACAGGACCCCAGGCGCCCGAGAATCACTTGACACCCAGCATAGACACCCTCTCCCATACTAAAGAGACCGGAGCCAACCCTGACTTCAACCGCCAAGGGACCAGACCAACAACCACGAGATTGCACATAACACTGTGAAGGCTGGGCAATGAGATGCATAGTCACAGGTGGCATCGATTGATAACTCAGGGACTTCCAGGGGATAATGACGCAGTGTTTTCCCCATCTTCTGTATTTGTTGTGGAAAGAAAGGCAAGCTGGACTGCGGCAAATACACATAGGTATGGTTGCTAGCACAAGTTCAATACAAAATTGCTGATATCCTGGGACCAGTTGGGACTACTCTTCAACAGTGACTAAAATATTTAGAAGTTGGTGGTCATAAATGAAAAGAAAGCAAAACAGATGTACGCTGAGTGGCCATAAAGAGAACAGGTTACAGATGATGGCCAGCCACACTCACTGACACCATCTCAAAGTAACACATCATTAGTTTCTTTAGATTATGGTATGAACAGATAAGATACAAAGTCAATGAAATCTTTAAGTCTGGAAAGGTTTACAAAACCTTTCTAAATCTTTGGAATCCAGTGAACTAAGGTGAGATCATTATGGACAAATCAAGAATTCTTGGAACAGTGGTGAACCTTTGAGTGGCTGGCCTACCAAATTACTTCAAGAGTAATCAATGACTCATCCAGGTGGTCACAAAAGAATTAAGAACAACATCTTAAGAACTGCAGGCCTCAGGTTAAGGTCCATGTTCATGATTCAAAAGTAAGAAACTGGGTAGAAATGGCATTCATGGGAGAGTTTTAAGGCAACAACTACTGCAAAAACATCTTCAAAATACCCAGTACTTGTGGGGAAATATCCTGTGGCCTGATGAGACAAAAGCTGAACTCTTTGGAGGGTTTGTGTCCTATTATATCTCATGTAATACTAACAGCATTTCAGAAAAAGAACATCACACCAATGGTCAAACATGGTGGTGGTTGTTTGATGGTCTATGCTTTGCTGCTATGGGGCCTGGATGACTTGCAGTGACGATCCCATGAATTGTCCTCTCTACCAGAAAATCCTGAAAGAGAATGTCTGGCCAGCAGTTTATGCCCTGTAACTCAAGTGAACCTGGTTTATTTAGCAGGACAGTGACCTGAAACGCACCACCAAGTAAAAACATTCAATAAAGAAGAGTCTGCCACAATTCCCCAATAGCACTGTGAAAGTCACATTGCCAGGTATTGCAAATATTTGATTGCAGTTCTTGCTTAGAAGGATGGCAGAACCAGTTATTAGGTTTGGTTGGCAATTACTTTTTACATATGGCCAAGTAGGCTTGGATAGCTTTTTCCCCCCCTTAATGTATGAAATCATCATTTAAAATCTGCATTATATTAACTTAAATTATCTCTGTTTAATATTAAAATTTGTTTGATAAACTGAAACAGGCAAGTATAAAAAAAATGAAAAAAAAAAAAAATAGAAATCAAGAAAGAAATACTATTTCACAAACTGAAACCATATAGGAGAGGCAGCATCTGATGGTCCAGAAAGCAGATCTAGTAATGGTCAGTTATAAAATTGATGAGCTATACGATGAAATTTGGGAAAGCATTGTTGAAGCTATGTTAAGAAGAAAGGTGGAGTGTGTTGATAGAGAAGTATAGAGAAGGCCAGAAAGAGTTGTATTGTCATTGATCTGGAGAAAGTATATGATAGGGTGCCAAGAGAGGAACTGCAGTGGCGCATTACAAAATCAGTAGTAGCAGAGAAATTTGTATGAGGACAGCAGTGAAAGAGTGGTGAGGTGTGTGGTAGGAGTGACATAAGTGTTCAGGGTGGAGTTGGTATTACATTACATCATCACCCCTTCTTATTTGCAAAGGTGTTGGACAGGCTGACAGATGAACTCAGGCAGGAGTCTCCATTGTCTAAGGTGTTTATAAGCACCACTCTGATCTGTAGTAACAGTAGGGATGATTTGCAACAGAATAGCAGCAAGTGTGAAAGAGAGATTTACAAGATGGGAGGGACACCTATGATGCATGGTGTGGGGATGGTGGCACTGACCCAAAGTCAGAAGATAGAGTTTGAGGCAAGAGTTAAAAAAGTTAAGACACTCACTGTGAGCGATCAAGATGGACAGGACAATTCAATTTTTTTCAGTTGCCTAACGCCACTTTATATTATAAGGTAAAGAGCCTACAAAATTTAAAGCGAGTATATCAATATGACAGCTCAAGTGGAGGGGGGGGGGGGCTCACAGAGAAGATTCATGGATGTGGTGACAGCGGGTATGCAGAAGGATGGTGTAACAAGGAAGGATACTAAGGATAAGGTGAAATAAGAGCAAATGACCCGCTGTGACAACTCCTGAAGGTAGCAGCCAAAAAGTTGATGATTAACAAAACTCTGTGTTAATGCACATTTAAAATGAATATCATTTATATAAAAAACCACAATAACACAAATTACACTGATAAAACTTTTAATTGTATTCTGAAATTAAAAAAAGCTTAAGTGTAGTTCACATTTCTCAATTCAAACTGAAAATGTATTCAATTTCTGCAGAGACACTAAAAACCAAACAGACTTGTGATGTTTGTAGAGTCATTCAAATCCCACGCTTTTGACCTTTCCAGCAGTACTATTGACAGATGTATACTGCAAGAAAAACCACTCATCTTTCAATGTAGTATACGTTAAAAATAATTAAGTGACTTGGAGTTCGTAGTGAGCTCTGTGATGCATTTAAATTCACATTCAACATGCTGCTTCTCTGGTCTCCACGGGACTTACTCTGCTTTTTCTTTTCTGTCATATTCACTACTTACGACAGTCATATTGAACATGGTCAGTTACAAATAATGAGGACAGCAGATATCCCATTATTTTAATCAATATAAGCCAAAAGATCAGGCTTTAGACTACTAAAAACTATTGGTTTGAGGAGTTTTGCTCTACTCTTAGCTTTGTATGATGCCAGAGCTGATATCCTTATATCGTTATCTCAGGTGTGGCTCTGGCTCTCAGCAGAAAAGCACATCCCACTGTTGTGCTGTTCAAGGAATAGCCAATCAGAACAAAGTTGCTGTAAAGGGAGACAAGCCGATTTCAGATCATTTCAGACGATGTAAGCTTTAAGCACCCCTTGTGTTTTAAGAAGGTTTATATTAAATATTAAAAAAAAAACAAAAAAACAACAACTTTAATATGATGTCTTCAGTAAATAACAAAATGGGACAGCAAGTAAAGATGACATGTAAACAAAATAGTTTAGGTTATGTTTGCTATGAAACAAATGAGGAAACGTATCAAGATCTGAGCAGTAATCAAGTAGCTCAGATCTTTTTTTGGTAAATTATAGTTGAGTTGACATAAGTTTTTTAATCAGATTAATTTGGCACCAAAACCTGACTTGTAGAAAAATAACAATTAATGATTTTCAACCAGTTAATCTGAAGGATTTTTTTGTTACTAGCACATTGAGGCCCCAAAAGTAAGAAATCAAACCATCTCCATTCACTTCATTTTGGTAAAGTAAATCAAAAACTGTTTTATGCAGACATGAACACAGCAGTGCACATTTAACTTAGCTGGGTTAGTTTGCTTTGTTTCTCCAAATCTTAATGTAGTTAGTTGTAAAGTCTTTACCTTACAATTTAAAGCGCCTTGCGGTGACTGCTGTCATAAATTGTCACTATATAAATAAAAGTGAATTGAATTGACAAAGTCAGAAAGTGCTTTAGCCTGAAACACCAGCCCACAATAACCCCTTAGGTCCAGCTGTCAACTATCCTATGGGTACTGTATGGGCTAATGTGTTGGCGAGTTCAGTCTGACCCATAATTTATGTTGGAAGCAGTGGAACAGTAGCAGAGCTGAAGGCAGAACTGATCGATTCTGGAACGATGACTTCATTCCCCCTTGTACTGAGGCTGCCTCTTCTCCTTGAAAGCAGCCAAGCCTTCCAAACGGTCTTTAGTTGGTATCACCTTAAAAAACACCGAAAGCATGTGAGTAGTAAAAACCATGCACTGTGGCCACTACTGTGTTCTTGTATATACACAAGACACAAATTACCCTCCCAAAGGTTTCACAATACCCTATTGGTTACACAGGTTGTTTTCTTCCCTAGCCAACACTCAGAACAAGTACACCATCACTCTGTTAATATGTAAAACTGCAGGAATTACAACTAAAAATTGCAGTTGGGGTCATACATGTATGCAAGTAAAACCCACTGCACCTGCAAAGGTTAAAACGTGAATGACACAATGGCTCTGCCAGAAACAACAGATCTGCCTTCTGTGTAGTCAAGCTGTTATTTAACTACATTTGTATATCCAAGATTAATTGGATGATCTAGGATCAGTTAATAAATTCTTTCAACATTTGATAAAGATACCCAATTCTACTTCTGAAATGAATGATCTTAATGTATTTTTATAGAAGATCAAAGAAAGAAAAAGAAACCAAACAATATTGCTAAGGTCAGACATTATGAAAAAAAGAGAAACAAACAGTATCATAACAATACAGTTACAATGATGAAACAATGATTAAGAGATAAACAGAAGTCTTGTGGGGGTTTTTGGACAAGGCCACCCTGATCACACATGCATCTATATGGATGACTGATTTATGACTTGTTTCAGTACTATTATTATTATTCTTTTTTATTTATTATTTGTTTTTAATTTAAAATGTATTGGTATGTAAAGGTACAGAGACCTTTGTGCTCTTTACTGGGGTTTTTTTTGGTTTTTTGGTTTCGTTTTGTTTTTAAATGGACAGATCTCCAGGTACGAATGTGACTAAAAATCTGTAACATTGCAAACTGCTCAGTTTACTGCATGAAATAACCTGACTGGTTGTAATAACAAATAAGAGACATCTCTGTTAGGGGTGCGCAATATAGCCTCAAAATGATCTTTTCTACTTTATATAATTGAGATGAATAACATAAGTGAGGTTTTCCTGACCCTCACATTCTACCTTTCATTAATGCCAACAATGTTCAACCCGCACAATCACACTTTTTCATTACTCACTTGGGAATAACAAGCCTCTTCTATTGCCAGACCTGTAGATAAATCCACCTGAAAGGGAATGTTGCAATTCTCAGTTAGGGTTGCAATATAGCCAAAAAATATCTTTGTCCACAAAGAGTTAAACTGAAGAGCTTTAAAAGGTGTAAAGTTTTGAAAATGTACATTTTATTACAAAATTACAACAAAATAAAGATATGTAAAGGCACCCCTCCACTGACCACACTTACCTCTATCCCCTGGTTAATTGCCAACTTTGCCATCCTTATTGCAATTGGGCCCTGTGGAGTAAAAAAAAATCAAAAATGTATATAAGTTTTATATGTTATGGTTGAAATGGTTAATATGAAAAAATGTTTTGCTGTTTTTTTAGTCAGGTTGTTTTGCACAAAATGTTCTGTTGTAAAATATGAACGATCAAAGCAAACAAAAATGAATCCTTTCAATTTGGGACTAAACACCTCAAGCCCTTTTTTGATCACGTCTAACCTGCTGTGTTCAGGGACATAGCCTGAAGAAGGTACAACTGAGCAGAAGCCCAACCAGCACCGGGGCTGTAGTTTTCTTACAAATTCATAGGGTTGTGCACCATAATTTCATCCCCACAGGTCACATTGTAAGAGCTCCACTGCAACATGCTGAGAGTTCTAGGGGACAACTATGGGTGAAACAGCTTGAACTGAACTGCTCTCACTACATTAGTAAAATAGAAGATTTTGCATGCCAGCACAATGACCGCTCACTATCTGTGATTTGAATCACTGAGACTGTCCACTTTCCCAAAGTCAAACTGAGAGATTCTGTTTTTAGAGAGTATGAAATCTGGCATGCAAGACAAGTGTGAATATTCAGGTATTTATTATAGCAATCATGAAAGAGAGCTAAAAATAACAGTCGCAATGGAGTGCTCGCATATTGCAATAAGCAGACCTTGAAGGAGTAGTGTCCAGTTGGGTAAGGGTACATTTTAAAAATAGGGTCTTGAAATTACTGATACAAAGATCTGCTTATCAGTTACATGATCTTTTTACCTGGGGGTTAATCTCCCGTGAAAGCTCCAGAGCCCTCAAGTAGGCAGCATCTCCACTGTCATTCTGCTCCACAGAATGACTGACAAGACCCATTTGTTGTGCCTGTGTTCCATCAACCACTCGTGCAGCAAAGATGAGCTCCTTGGCAAGAGAGACGCCAATCACCCTAGGGAGACGTTGTGTACCACCTGCACAGGACACAGGAGAAACCTGGATAGGATATGGCCTCACCCATTGATACAGTAGCAATTCAATGTAAAAATGACCACCTTGTGGAGAAACTATAGGAATAAAGTTGTAGAAACAATCCCCCAAGTTATTTTCCCAAGGTTTCTAAATCTAATTAGTGGTCTGTCTCTACACACTACATTTTTATAGACACCATAATTTAAAATGAAACTACAAAATTTACAAAGAAATGAAATAAAACATGCTGTACCTGCTCCAGGAATAATTGCAAGTTTAGTCTCAACTAGTCCCATTTTTGCAGTATTGGCTAGAAAGATTAAAGAGAAAAATTATTACTACCACTACTACTGATGCACGCTCTTAACACACAACATTAAAACCACTAAAGTGAATAACAGTGAAAACTGCAACCCAACTGCAACTCTGTTCCATCTGTACCAGATATCTCAGCATATTAATGTATTTTAAGAGTGACATAAACTAATCACAAGTGGTCAATCCTGAAGTAGAATTACTACTTTTCTTAGTAGCATTTAGTGGCTTTGGAAAACGTGCAGCAAAATTTCCCAACCACATCGGGTAAAGAAAGCATTTACTACACTTTTTTTTCATATCTTTATTTTTAATGAGACCAATAGTGCTTCAGATCTTCATAAAAGTAAAGCTTAAAGTGCCAAGTAAACTTAAAAATCAGTTTAACTGTGGCTCGAATTTAAAGTTGGTTAAAATATGTTCTACTGCAGGTTTAGCATCCGTGTTAGCAGCATGCCATAACTCAGGTTCTCACTCACCCTGGAAGAGGTGAGCAGCAAGGAGCTGATACTACTGGTGAATTTTAGGTCAACACCTATGATTACCCATTTGTCACAAGTAAGGAAAAATCTACTTTACTTGTAAAACTAGAGGAATGCTGGAAGTACTACAAACACATTTCATAATATATATTTGATTTGATTTTCATACATTCCTTTGAGTGTAGCCCTTTTAGGTTTACTATGGGGCCCTACTAATGTCATATTAGTAAACACAGGCACAGGCAGACATATTTATAAGCTCAAAGTAAAGTCCTCTGAGTCTTACAGGAAATTCTGATGTCACAAGCAAGGGCCATTTCCAAACCTCCTCCTAAGGCAGCACCATCAATTGCAGCAATTGTTGGTACTGGCAGGTTTCCTATGAAAAGAATGATCTTCTATCAATCAAGGAGATGCACACTGTATTTATACAGGAGAGACCATCATTGGGAACTGCCATATATAACAAAAAGTGAACTGAATTTAAGAAAAGTACTGGTTCAAACAAAATGTATTCACATTACTTACAAATTTTGGTAAATAAATATTGATGGATGTAGGATTTGTCCATAAATTATTTGTGTGCACAGTTTAAGTAGAGATTTGTGCATAGCGCTATTTGTAAATGCAGTCCTTAGCCATTAAATCCACAAGTGTGGCATGAACCTCAAACAACCAATAAAGCACTTCCAACTCAATAAATAAACAATTCACGAGCTCATTTTGCATGATTCAGACTTTACCTAGCTCTGTAATGAGGGCTCTTGCTTTGGATACAAATGGTCCCACTTCGCTCTGGTGCATCTTGGCCCTCTCCTTCAGATCTGCACCTGCCAATAGACACAAAAGAAAAGCGTTCAGCCAGAGGTAAGTGGCTTCCTGAGGCAGGGCTCGCAAAATCGCTAGCCTGGCGTCCCGGGGCTAGCGATATCTCCGGTCGGGCTACCAAAATCTATCTCAGCCCTGCCCGACAGGGCTGAGATAGATTTTGGTAGCGATTTTGCGAGCCCTGTGAGGCATACAGCAGCGGAGTACATTACCAGCACACAGAGTTTTGGCATCTGCTACCGTTTCTGAGTTTAAAGCTGAATTTTGCTCACAAGACCCAAGATGGGTAATTCAGATTCAGGATCATAGTGATGTGGGAATTTATCAACAACTGAAGAATGACACGTAAAACGTAGAGCATTTTTATTGTTATCATTATTATTATTCCAATTATGGTTCAAAAAGAAAATAGCCCAATTAGCAAGGACAGTATACCTGCACAAAATATACCAGGAACCAAACTGCATAAAATTACACTGCGCACTTTTTTATTCTTCTTGATGTCCTCCACAGCTTCAAACATCTGAAAGACAAAAAAGTTTTCCAACAACAACAAAAAAATGTCTGTCAACATTTTATAAATTATGACAACTGAAAATAAATAACTTGAAGCACAGTTCAGGATAAACTAGGACTTAAGAAATATTAAAAGTTTAGAAAAATAGATTTGAGCTCTTAAGTTTCTACTGAGTGCTTAGGCTCAGCAGATATTTAAAGAGCAGAAGTCTATTTTTCTGTTACTGGGTTATATGAGGACAGAAACAACATGGACAGCTTAGTCATAGTTGGCTGTTATTGGTGAACAGAGACAAGTGTGCACTCCTTCCAGATCTTAAAGTTGTGTAATTTTAAAACTGTACATCAAGAAAGTTAATTGATTTATAGAAGTGGTGACTAGAGGAGATTCAAAGTGGAAAAGGAAATTGTAGTATTAATTGGCATTTAGATCTTTAACCACTTGAAAGATTTTTACACTAGATTCACTCACACATGAAGAAAGATCACCACCCCTGAGCCACAATGACCCACAACTACATATAATGAATAACCCAAGTAGCCAAGCTCTCTGAATGACCTAAGCACAAAGAAGCCTATGTGTAGTGCAGGTAAGTAGAATCCTAGATGAAACTTGGGAATTGTTTGCTTGGTTCTAACCATAATTTGAAAAAAAAAAAAAAAAAGGAACATAGCGATACATACCATTTTCACAAGATTTTTGCTTATGGCATTTTTGGCTTTTGGTCGATTTATTCCAACGACGACAATACCTGAAAGACAGATGTGACATCCTGCTGACTGACCACAACACACACGTTTATGTCACCAAAAGAGAATCGCTCGTACCGTATATAGTCGCATCATAGGACTACATAAAATGACTACAAAGAACATACCAAAATAAATAAAACGGCTTAATTGTTTTTTGTTATTTTTAAATAGACAAATGTTCTGCCAGACATAGCCGAGATAGTCAGAGAGCTTATGAACATATTTTTTTCAATTTAATTACCAATGATGATTTTTTTTTATTTATCACTAGCTTTTCGAGAAAATTCGACTAACTTGAAATTCCTCATAATTATTAAACATTATCAGTAAACAATATCAAAACTGCATTCTGTTCGCCTTAAAGGTAAGGGATTATAAAAATAAATTTTTGGAAATGTATCTGCATTAAATTAATTTGAACCTTTTCTGGTATTTGCTACGGTCTAGGATGACATCACGTTACACAGTGATGTGAATGCCACCTTTTACTTTGACTTTTTTGGAATTCCGTGTCGACAATAACACCAGCTTTCTCCTGACAAACTCGCATTCCAGGTAATGCAGCCTGTGACAAGAACTTACCGCTGTCTTCTCCGTCCAGGTATCTAACGCGCAGGTCATCCTTTGAGTCGGAGCTGTAGTATCGCGTAACAGCACCGTGGCCGTTCAGGCGAGGACAAAGCACGACTCTGTTAGACAGAACATACCGTCTGGAGAAGAAGGCAGCGGCTAGCCTACACGCACTTTGTCGATGCGCTGACTGCACGCGAAAAGATTGCCAAAAGGATCTGCAACCTACCAAGACCGCCATACCGAGGAGCTGTAATGCTGTTTGACTTTCAACTTTGAACCCAGTCACGTGATGAGATCACATGACTTATTTGCGGTCTGCATGGGAAAAAAATAAAAATATTGAATTTAATTTTAAATTTTATTTTGTATTAATTTATTGTTGTCTTAATTTATGAATGTGGTGCAAAATATATCACTAATTTAAAAACCCAATAGTAAATATGATGAAAATAATAACTCACTTTTTTTTTTACACTTCATTCATACGATTCCCTGTTTATATAGACAATAAAAGTTCAATTTACTTTATTTATAGAGATATAACAGTTGTCTGAAGGTGCTTTATTTTGCAAGGAAAAAGACATTACAATAACACAGAGAAAACTCCAGCAGTCAGACATCCCTCTTTATTCTTCGTATCCTTTATTTATCCAAGTAAAAAGTGTCATTGAGATTTAAATCTCATCTCCAAGAAAGACCTGGCCCTTAAGCAAGCATTTGGTGACAGTGGGAAGGAAAAACTCCCTTTTAAGGAAGAAGTCTCCAGTAGAACCAGGCTCAGGGATTTGCAGCATCTGTCACGACTGGCTGGGAATCTCTCGCTACAGCATTTTGGATCAACTTAAGGCTGTTCAGGGAGGGTTTAGAACAACCTGATAATAATGAATTACAATAGTCCAGGCTAGAAATTAAAAAATGCATGAAGTAGTTTTTCATCACCCCTGTGAGACAGCATGCTTCTCATTTTAGAGATATTGTCAAAAGCAGGAAAGCAAATCATTTGTAAGTTGTACTGTTTCTGTATTGTCATCATTGGCGTAACTTTGTGCTGAACATTGGGGGGGGGGCTCAAGATCTCTGTCTAAATAAATAAATAAATCTGGGTAAATTCCCAGATGATTAAACATGCAACTATTTTGCTTGTAATAAGTTAAATGAGTAAAGAAAATCAACAGCCTATTTATGCAAGATAATTCATATTTTTATTGGGGGGGTGATATTGGTTGGGTCTGATTATCTGACTGTGATAGTTGCAGTATGTGTACTGCATTGAATTCTATGATTTTCACAGATTGAAATAGTACCTTTTATGTTCACCCCCAGCTTCAAATTATCATTATTGTGCTCAGGAATTACCCCCACCCCGAGTCCAGACACCCCTGCTTCTACAATACATTTAATTCACAGTGGGGATGAAATCTCCCCATCATTTACTGCAGCAATCACAATTTAGGAATCTATTTTTCATAGTTCCGGTCACCTACTGATCGGAAGGTTGGTGGTTCGATTCCTGGCTTCCCCTAGTCTGGATGCCAAATATCCTTGGGCAAGATACTAACCCCAAATTGCTCTCCGATGCATCCATCGGAGTATAAATGTGTGTGAATGTTAGCTAAAAGAAGCACTTAGACAAATGTGCTTGTGCGAATGGGTGTGAATGGGTGAATGCACAAGTTGTGTAAAGCGCTTTGAGTGCTCAGAAGAGTAGAAAAGCGCTATATAAGAACCAGTCCATTTACCATTTACCATCTCACTGCCTCCTTCCCTGTACTAAGATTTACAGATGTTGATTAAAAAAAAAGGTGCAGAAGATGTGGAGGAATCTAATATATAAGTGGAATATTTATTTAGACTTTTGTTTTTGTTTTGTTTTTAAATTGGCAACATTTTCTGCTGTTCAAACTTGATGTTATTTAATATTAAATATTAACATTATGGTACAGCTGGCCAAATAACTCTAAGTGGAAGGGGGAATGAAACGTTGCATGCTAAACCTTTCGTATTCTGTGGATTCAAACCCATACCCCCAATCCAGCAAAGTCTAGAACTGGCTTTCTGATTAAAGGGTTTGCCCGGAGTTCATGAAGACTCTGGATGTTGCAGGGCTGTCTTGGTTGACATGCTACTGTAATGTTGCATGGGAGATCAGGGGCAGTACCTCTGGATTGGCAGACCGGTTCCCATCTTCAGGAAAGGATACCGGCGGGTGTGTGCCAACTATCCTCTATGCAAGGGTGCTGGAAAGGAGATTCTGTCCATTAGTCGAACCTCCGATACAGAAGGAACAAAGCTGTTTTCATCCTGGTCGCTTAACACTGTACCAACTCTTTATCCTCTCGAGGATACTTGAGGGAGCATTAGAGTTTGCCCAACCAGTCTACATGTGTTTTGTGGACTTGGAGAAGCCATTCGACCATGCCCCTCAAGATGTCCTGTGGGAGATGCTTTGGGATTATGGGAAGTCTGCCATACAATAGTTGAAGGAGCTTGGTCTGCATAGCCAGCAATAAGTCAGACTTGTTTCTAGTGGGTGATGGACTCTGCCAAGGCTGCCTTTTGTCACCAATTCTGTTGATAATTATCACAGACAGAATGTCTAGGTGTAGTCAAGTGACGAAAGGCTTTTACTTGACTGGTCTCAGAATCTCATCTCTGCTTTTTGCAGATGGTGCGGTTCTGTTCACTTCATCAGGTGACGGCCTTCAGCTTGCACTGGAGTGGTTCACAGCCTAGTGTGAAGCAGCGGGAATGAGAATCAGCACCTCCAAATCAAAGGCTATGGTGCTCAGCAGCATGGTGGAGTGCCAACTCCAGGTCAGGGACACGTTCCTCCCCCAAGTGGAGGACTTTAAGTATCTCAGGATCTTGTTCACAAGTGAGGGGGGAAGGGAGTTGGAGATCAACAGGTGAACTGGTGCTGTGGCTGCAGTGATGCAGACACTATACTGGTCCATTGGGGTGAAGAGAGAGCTGAGTGTAAAAATGAAGCTCTAAATTTACCGATTGATCTACATCGCTATCCTCACCTATGGCTCAGAGTAGAGCTGCTGCTCCTCCACATCGAAAGCAGCTAGTGGAGGTGGTTCAGGCTTCTAACTAGGATGCCTCCTGGGTGTGGTGTACCGGGTATGCCCTGGTGGATGCCCTGGATGGATATTAGTTAAACTTGTAGTTGGACAGTATGATTAGAATTAAGCATAATTAACTATTAGCAAAACTGCATTCAGATAAACTCTGTTTTAACACTCTGTATCACTTTATTGATGAAAAGACTGGATGTTAAGTACTTTTATTTATATTTTGGATAAAGATAAGCCGTGGGATCTTAATCTCTTTAACAGTTCTTATGTTTGATTAGATCATCTGTGTTTAAGGAGGAAAATGTGAGACCAGGAATACTGCACATATAATTTTAATTAAAAACAGTTACTTGTTCTTGTAAAAGCTGTGTTTATTTTTAAGCTCATAATTATATGGGCTGAGTATATGGGAACACTGGGAACACAAATCGCACCCTGCTTGTAGTACATTGCTTACCTGTTCAAAACTCTTGGACCAAAAAAGGTCTGTTATGTCAGAAAAAGTAGGTGAAGTTACACTTGTTCTTGAGCTCATTGGAAAGTTAAACTCATAACTGAAAATTCTACTTTAGAAAATGACACATTAAAGCTGTAACAATTATGTTTCTTATTGCAGTGATTTCTCTAAACCAGTAACAAACAAAAGCAAATCCTAAATCATAACTCACATTATTTTAACTGTACTGTTTTTAATCGTATGATGATTTACAAACATGACTAACCCATTTCTTTTAGTGAGTGTTCGCCATTCCCAATGGCGGTATGCTATCCACACAGTTTCAGCTTGAATCAACAACTTTTGGAGAATTTTTCGCTTTGCTGTTCTGTCATTAAACAAATGGATTGATGGATTTTAGGCATTCTTAATACCACTGAAGAGGTTGGTTTTACATCTAAATGAATTTGCTACTGTAGCATTATTTTCTAGTGTGTTTCCTAATCCAGCCATATTATGTGAAAAGAACTAGAAAGTCTTTCCCCACTGAGTAAAAATAAAAACTGAAAGCCACACTTGGATGCTGAGAGATCTGACTTATGGCAACATGACTGCCTAATGATTGACTTAATACTATAAAAGAAAATGGACATCGCTGAAAATATAGCCAAAAATATAATTTTCACTCACAAATATCACATTTAGCATTAGCTTCAAGAAAGAAAAATAAAGAAAGAAAGCATATGCAATTTAATGACAGGACATTTATTGTGAATAAAAGCTCACATTACAATAAAGCTTGAGGCTGCTGGAAAAAAATGAGTTATGATTATCATTGTTGGTATATTTCCAACTATGGCATAATATGCACATATGATGTATTTAAAATAAAGTGAATTATTTGACATGATACCAGCTATGTTTGATTTAACTTGCTCATTTATATTAACTACATAGAAAGTCACATAGTAATATGTGACCACCCCAATTTGCTACAAACAGCATTGGGTGGAATAAACATATGATGATGATGATGATGATGATTGTAGAATCCAGAGCCGTCAGCAAAGTAACAGAAACTTTAGGGTTGAGATACTTTTTTCCATAAACTGAGCATTGTGTAATTCAAAATATTTCAAAGCTTTGTAAAATCCAACTACAGTCCTGTCAGGGTTAAGGAAATTTACAATTCTCCAGCAAATGTCACTCACAATCTCGCTTTAACCAGCAGCCTGGAAAGTTTAAGTAATCAACAAAATAATGAAAAAGCAAAAAAGTTTGGCAAATAGTGAAGCAGTGAGTTAAGCAGAGCCTATAAGTTGTACTAAAGTTTGAGTCAAAATCTGTATCATTCTTTTCTTAAACTCCAGTAGGGATGTGGCTGTTCAGCCACTGGTGGAAGGTTGTGACAATGTTATTGACTAAATGTTTAAGCCTCCAGTGCTGTTAAATGAATGTTTAATGTCAATAAGCAGGGTTTACATTATCAAAAGAACATGGCTGAACACAAATGCTCTCTTAACAATCTGTAACTTTCAAACCAATTCCTCAAAATAATTCTGAAAAGAAGTATAAAACTTTCATTCACTTTAAGGAAGTTGTTAATTTCCTTAAAAGAAAAGTAATATGGCACTACACAAACATACAAACCAATAATATGACTTAAAACATTAAGAATTTCAGCTTTAAGGCAAATAATGGCCAGGCTGCTCCTGGCCACAAATTTGACAGCAGGGGGGAGGGCTGCTGTTAACGACTGGAACATTTTTTCAGCGTCACAAAATAAAAGCAGAGCAGCGCTCAAAAACAGCAGGTGCATATCAATAGGCAAAGCTCTATGATAGCAATCATGAACAGTTTGGACTCTTGAAAACAAACAAACCCAAAAAAAAAAACTTTCACTCACAATGTTCTACACAATAATGTCTATCACAAATCTTTGATTAACAGTCTATAGCAAATTCTCAAAGTACCCAGAAGATCCTTACGTAGGCTACTTATGCATGTGATCCTATTTTACTTTGCAAAACATGGAGGGACATGATGCTGAATAATTTGTCATGTACAGTTTAACTTTTATCAGTTTTCACCACTCCGCTGCTACACAGACTAGTTCCAATTACCACTCCAACATTCCAGTTTTCCCCACTGTTCACGTCACGTTAAATAGCTTCCTGCTTTGTTAAATGACATAAAACCCATCTGTTAATGATATAATTTAACACAAAAAATGTCATAAAGTGTTAATTTCATTAACAGTAAGTTTGGATTGGAAAAAGCCAAAGTACAATGAACTGGCATTATTAAGTGAAATTGCTTTTGTAAGTGGAACAGGAATATTATACTAAATTTATCATATGAGACAGTGTGGGTTCCATCTCTCCTCAGCCTTTATTGGAAAATAGCCTGGCTACACAAAAGCTATTATTTGTGACTCTGGTATTATATGCAAACTCATTTATTTGAAAATTTACCAAAAGAAAGCATTGTTTAATCCAAATGTCCACACAGTGAAACAGCAAATATAATGGAAATGCTAAGCATACAATTGTCATTCAGAGAAACTTCCTTTTGATAATGTCTCATAATGATCAGCGACGCTTTTGGTAGAATCTATTCCAGGTACCTGTTCTCTTTTTGAAGAGAGTGCTTTGGGAGACAGGGTGCCAAAGCTCTGTTTTACATACCAGTCTTCTGCATGCAAATGTGCATAGGAAGAGTCTTTTACATCCACAATGGTTCTGTTTGACACGGGGCTTGAGGACTCGTCATTGCTCGTGCACCCACCCTGCAGTGTCATTGTCTGGCTTACATGCCATTGCTCAGACTGCTGGCTCCAGTCTTGCATGTTGGTGACCTGTACTGACAAAGGGCAATGAGAAGCCTGTGTGCATCCAAAAGTGTTTTTAGTGGCCTGGCAGCATTCTCCCTCTGAAATACTGACAGGAGAAGAGGACTTTCCAGAGGACTCGTATTCGGGGTCGATTGCCTCCACTTTGATTTGGACGGTTCTGGATTTAATCCGCAGTTTATGGGGTAAAGCTGAAGAACTACCATCTGGCACTTTATGTGTGGAGACAATGATGCTTCTTGGGTCTACTACAGATGGCATCAACCCTTTGGGGACCTGCTGCTCATCCTCACCATCAGATGATTTGCTAACTGCACCATCATCCGAGCTCCTGGGTGAGTTACTAGATGACCTAGTGATCTGCATGAATGATGCAGACTGAGTGTACACTCCAGACAAAGGGCTGGCTATGCCAGGTTTGTAGAGTTCATAGGGACTACTTCGCTCTTGTCTATAGCTGCCATTCTCTCCCGGTTCCTGCTTGACCTCTGCATTCCTGCAGACAGTAAAGCTACCCTGAGTTGCGGTAAATGTCTTGGGCATATGAGGTGAATGCCTGATGACTGATATGCAGCTGCTGCGCAGGTGAATAGGCTCCTTTTCTTTGCTGGTAAAACCTTGGCTAGCATTGGGTGGAATAAACATTTGGTGGAGGTTAAGAGTGGCGGAGCTGGATAACCGTTGGACTTCTTGGGCATATGCTGTCGAGCTCACCAATCCAAACTTCAACTTCAATGACAGCAGCTCAGCCTTGAGGGAGGCATTTTCCTCGCCAAGGGCTACCAATTTGTTCTCTAGCACCATATCATTTATGCGTCGCTTCTCCCTTGAACGCTTGGCTGCTTCGTTGTTTTTACGACGCCTCTCCCAGTACAGGGTGTCTTTTTTTTCCTCTGGGATAAACTCCCTTTTCCTACGACAAGCAGATTTTGCCTTGAAAGGGAGTGCAGAGATTTTGTGGCTCAGGAGGTCTCTGTTGGTCCCTTGTAAAGCCACAGCCAGGCACAGGGCATCCTCTCCACTGTAGGACTGATTGGAGTCCACTTCTTGCTTTATTGATTGCATATTATTACTGTTTGCTACTGTCAGCATGCTAAAAGATCTTTAACTGTATACCATAATGCTTGTATCGAGTAAAATTAACTGCCACATGGAATTAATGCGCTTGAGTTGAAGAAATCTGTGGAATAAGACACAAGAGAAATGTTTTTTGTCAGAGTTTAGTTGAAACAATGTCAAACAAGTTACCATGATACTTGATACTGCATGATACTGGTGCTGACCAAGTATTGTATACCATCATCCACTTAAAGCTTATTCAGATTTTTGTGCTCTACACATAAAACATTAAGGCTGCAATTATGAGTCCAGTATATTTCTGAAAATAAATTTGTAGAAGAGTAAAATTTGGTTAATAGGGAGAGTTAATATCAAGATAATTACTTTTTACTTTTGTTATTACCATTTCCTACTTTGTGTCAGGGAAACAAAGAAATCTTCATTAAAATACAAAAAAAAACCATGAAGAAAACATGTAATCATTTAACTTTCAGAAACTGGATGCCTTCAACAGACTTCAAAATTGATGCGATGTAACAGATAAATATTTAAAGATGTCATTGGTGAATGTCATCTTATTTACCAATAGCCTGATACCAGTCAACAAGGTATACCAGTCAGTTCCAATGCCTGGCCGATAAATTGGTGCTTCCCCATGATTCACCTCGATTAAAATTTAAAGTACCAGTTCTTTTGTACATGCCAAGCTTAGGAAATTGAAGTGAACAAACTTTTTTATTCAGAAAAAATGATATAAATAGACATAAAGGCATGATATCACAAAAAATGAGAAACATGGAGCCTGTAACCTGAATAATTTCTTTTGAACTAGTCTTTCAAACTCAAACATAGTGCAAACATAGTGTTATTTAGAAGAGGTGCAGAAAGATTTTTAATTAGAAAAATTAATGTTTAGGGTGTGCTACAGTTTCCTCAAATGTTTCCTCTTGACTCTGTGCCCTCATTTTGTCCTTGGCTTGGGTCTACATTTAGGAAGAGAGAGAGATGACTAATAGGTCACAGACTTGTGTACACATTATAGTCTGGTAACTTTCAGACACTAACTTTGTGTGTCACAATTTGGTCTCCCACTTTTTAGAAGCAAGAAGGCGCTGTATCCCCGACAAATCCATTTGAAATACAGGAGAAATATTTCTCTTTTCATTTACTTGAACCCCTTACATAGTGTACTACAGATTTTATGATGCAAACCCCAGCTGGTGTTGACGAACGCGTCCTTTTGTCTTTTTTAACGAGGCAACAAAACATCACGCCTAAATTTGGATCACACGTGATTAAAAACGGTGGCGATGTTATCGCAAAGTGCGACACTTGGAGGGTGGGTGCTGACCGAGTGTTTGCTGCTGGTTCAGCCGCGACAGGCAGTAAAGAGCGATCGACTCGGCGTTCCAGCACCGGGCCGTCAACGCGTCCTGTTGCCCCAGATTCCTTCATTGTGTCGGTATTATACAATAAGCCCTGCTCCTGGCCTCCCGAGTGCCAGCAATTTCTATTGGTGCAGACATTATGCAATGTTTGCCTGTGTGGCAATAACAATACGGACCAGTGATTGCTCTGCTCTGCGTGCAAGTAAAATAGCTCTAAAATGTTGCACATGTGTTAGATAGCGAACACTATGTGTAACAGACTTTACTAAGACAATGTGGGCATTCAACTCTGTACATGACATCATTGCCTTCCTTACTCATGACATTGGCGACTCAAGCGCGAGGTCCATCTACGCCCTGAAAAGTAAACTGTTACAACATTACAGAGAAGAAAGCGTTACTTTGCTGTCCCGACGTGGACTGACCCATTCTGTTGTCCACACATCGACAGAAGCCACAGTGCTTTGATAATGTTTCTACAGCCACATCACATTCTTGTGTTTCAACACAGTGTATGAATCACTGCTACTGGTAGGCCCGTGTGCCTGAATAAAATTAAACATCTATTATACCAGTTATAACTATATATATATTTTTTAAAGCACGCACTCGAACGTGAGCTTCGTCGCACTTTTAACTTGGAAACTACCGAGGCTGTTATTACATTTAAAATAGGTTTTGTGCGAGGACACACAGAAGGTAACCAGCTGACAGAAATATAAGCTAGCTAAACGTCGCTGTGATTTCTGGGCGTGTGAACAGGCACCATCCTCTACAAATCTGTACAACGCTTAATGTTAATCCCAGACATTTAATATTAACCGCAAATCAAAACTGTACCTTTTCTATCACCTGCTTGAGGGGATTGGTTTGGTTTTCCACCGCGTATGATGCACAGAGAAGCAGCATAGGTTTTCCATCAGCTAATAAGGAAATGATTGTCAAGAAAATCCTACAAGTTATACAGTACTTTGCTCTCCTCCCTTGGCTTTTTCCTTTCAAGGTGGCTAGTGACTCATGGATCTGTGTTAGTAGGTCAGTGGTTGAGTGTATTGGCAGCGTGAAATTAAATGACAGCTACTGCATCCAATCGGCACGCAGCATTTTCTAACTTTAGCCAATGACTCTTGGCTTCACCAGAGCTCAAATCTTATTTAAGAATGTCTGTCGTCATTCACAGTAGGAGTGAAGCGTTTGCGACAATCGGCTCACAGACCGTGCTCGGATTTGTCCTCATATTACGAAAACAAAATATTTCCGATGTATTTAATGCTCATACTACTTTTACCATGGCATAAATATGCACATTTATTTCCAACAACATTGCAAATGGGGTGTACACTTGTAAAACAGCACAAGAAGCTGTAGAAGCTCCGTGCTTCGGTTGTCACATTGGTTTATATTTATAGTCAAATTTAGCCACTACATAATTCACATTGTTTACGCACTGTTGCATTAACAGACTTAGGCCATTCCTTGATGTTCTGTTGTCTTTTAATGTAGGTCTAAGTCTGTTTTAATTTTATTTCCACTGCTGAATACATCTCTTATTAACGAATTTAATTTTAATTTTAATACTGTATATTTCATTTTGAAATAAAATTAAAAGTGATTTTAAAAAGTCTATTTCCAAAAAGGAAACAGTAGTAAATACGTGAAAAAAGATAACCGGGTTTAATACAGTTAATTTCAGCTGTTTGGTTGTAAGTATACACACACGTCAGTCCAGAAGTTGTGTTTGTTTTTGTTTTTGGTTGGAGTCTTGTACCAGAACACGATCAGCTGCCAAGACCTGACTGTCACTATACATATTCTATTTGTTTGTTTGTTTGTTTGTCTAATGTTCTTGTTGCAGTACCATATAGGCTTTAGCTAACATGATTTATAAAGGGATTATAAAATCTAAAAAAAATACTCCATTATTTTACCTAGTCCTTTTGAAGTCACTTTCCTAAAAACTGATTGCAGCTTCTACTTTGTGATGTCAATGTTATGTCTCAAAATTATTTCATATCATTCATGGGAGATATGCTTGACAAACGATAAGTTAACAAGTCACTGCTACCAGCTTAATCAATTCATTGGGGCGACCTCCGTGTTGTGTTGCATTGTCTGATTTGGTCATAGTGTGTAAACACCTCTAGAGGCCACTGTTGTATAGCTGCTGCAAACTGAATGTGCCCGTACCAGAGGTTATACTTAAAATGGCAGCTGCCAGGAAGTCTCTTTGGAAATTTGTGCTCGCCCTTTATGAAATAGATATGTTGTATTACAAGGTACTAATGCACCCTTGCATTGGTAAAATAAATTCTACTAGAATAGCTGATACTCCCTTACAGAAGATTTATTTTGACCTTTCTAAAGCCTTCTTTAAACTTTAGAAAATAAAATGAAAACAAGCAAATCAAAACAAGCCTACTAGAAATACTACTCTGCATTACATCCTAACACTTGGCTAAATCCCAATATGTAATTCTGGCTTAATAGTTTATCACGCTAAATGTGATTATGCACGGAAAAAAAACATGTTGGGTTTACTTAATTCAATAGTGGATATTGGCTGCACATAGATGTTTTGCTTTAGCAGGAACTAAAGCAGTTGAGTTGAATTAACACAAGTTATTCATATTCAATAAACCTGTGCAATTTGTGTTGATAAAATATGATTGAAACATGTTTTGGTGAAGTCATTTGAGCTCTTGGATATTTTAATCCTTCACAACTTTTTACACTTTATTCCAACACTATTCAGTGACTTTTACCCAAATACTACTTGGTCACTGAAATACTATATGTTATCTTCTAATTACATGTTGGTATTATATTCCAAATACACCATTTTCCAACGGAGGCCTTATAAGAGATTGTATTATTCTCTTCCAAGATGCTTGCCAGTATCCACTAGTAACCTTTCAAAACAAAAACGTCATCCCTACTGGCCACCCCTACTGTTGACGTGAATAAATATAATACAATTTGGCCCTTGAAGTTACTTTTTGTTATGGGGGATTTTGTTGTTGAGTGCAATGTGAAAATAAGTTCTATAAAAAGCAAAAAATGATTTAATATGAAGGCAATATGAGCAGAGAGTAAAAACATGTTGAGGGATTGGCTGTGTTAGTTCAGTGAGAGTTATTTGTAAAGAAAACTATTTTCACTAGCAGACGTAAGTGTACACTTATGCCTGCATTTTTATTTTGTTAAATACAAAAAAATTATAGCAAAGTGCTGCCACATGTCTGGCCAGAAAGAGAGTACCATATTGTTAGTTCAATGAAAGGTTTCAGTTAGTTAAGAGTTCTTGTTTGTTTGTTTTTACACTACTTGAACACTAAAGTGACCCTCCAATGTGATGACAGTGCCAGCAGTGGCCCACAGCTCATTTAACGCTTTCTCCTAACTGCCTCATAATAGTCTCTCATATGTATGAACTATGTAGGCTATCTCTATTTTAAAATAATGAGTAGGCAACACCAGTGAACATCCAGAGAATGTACATTAAGATAGCGGACTCATACAAGTAATCTGACCAATAAACTGATCTGGAGTAACAACAGAGACTCCATCTACACAAAAGGATAGAGACGGTTGTATCTGCTACAGAGAAGTCTTTTGGAAGTGCAGGGAGAGCTCCTGAAGACCTTCTCGGGCTCTGTGGTGGTATTGTCCATGTTTTATGGTGTGGTCTGCTGGAGATAGGAAGAAACTGAACAGGTTGATCAAGAAAACTAGCTCTGTTCTGGGATGGCCTCTTGACCCAGTGGAGGTAGTTATCTCTGTCAGATAACAGCTCCCACCCTATACAGGTCACCCTGACAACACTGAGCAGTCCCTTCAGTGACAGGCTGCTGCACCCACACTGTGCAAAGGGGACATTTTGGAGGCCTTTCCCTCAAGCTGCTGTCAGCCTGTACACTGCACAACAGCGGTGAATGTACACCACATATGCACACACTGGGGTCTTTACATATATCAGTGTGCAATACTAAATACCTGCTACTATCAAAACCCAACCACTACACTATGAAATGTTTCATTCTTCTGCTAGTAGTAATCTGTATTATTGTATTATATATACATATAGACTTACATATATAAGTACATATCTATTTCTTGTACCTGCATAGTCTACAGTGGCTTGCAAAAGTATTCGGCCCCCTTGAACTTTTCCACATTTTGTCACATTACAGCCACAAACATGAATCCATTTTATTGGAATTCCACGTGAAAGACCAATACAAAGTGGTGTACACGTGAAAAGTGGAATGGAAATCATATATGATTCCAAACATTTTTTACAAATAAATAACTGAAAAGTGGGGTGTGCGTAATTATTCAGCCCCCTGAGTCAATACTTTGTAGAACCACCTTTTGCTGCAATTACAGCTGCCAGTCTTTTAGGGTATGTCTGTACCAGCTTTCCACATCTAGAGACTGAAATCCTTGCCCATTCTTCTTTGCAAAACAGCTCCACAACTGCCCTGTGACGGCCTCAGAGGTTGTCTCAGAGAATATTGGGAGCAACAACACCATGAAGTCCAAAGAACACACCAGACAGGTCAGGGATAAAGTTATTGAGAAATTTAAAGCAGGTTTAGGGTACAAAAAGATTTCCCAAGCCTTGAACATCCCACGGCGCACTGTTCAAGCCATCATTCAGAAATGGAAGGAGTATGACACAACTGTAAACCTACCAAGACAAGGCCGTCCACCTAAACTCACAGGCCGAACAAGGAGAGCGCTGATCAGAAATGCAGCCAAGAGGCCCATGGTGACTCTGGACGAGCTGCAGAGATCTACAGCTCAGGTGGGGGAATCTGTCCATAGGACAACTATTAGTCGTGCACTGCACAAAGTTGGCCTTTATGGAAGAGTGGCAAGAAGAAAGCCATTGTTAACAGAAAACCATAAGAAGTCCCGTTTGCAGTTTGCCACAAGCCATGTGGGGACACAGCAAACATGTGGAAGAAGGTGCTCTGGTCAGATGAGACCGAAATGGAACTTTTGGCCAAAATGCAAAACGCTATGTGTGGCGGAAAACTAACACTGCACATCACTCTGAACACACCATCCCCACTGTCAAATATGGTGGTGGCAGCATCATGCTCTGGGGGTGCTTCTCTTCAGCAGGGACAGGGAAGCTGGTCAGAGTTGATGGGAAGATGGATGGAGCCAAATACAGGGCAATCTTGGAAGAAAACCTCTTGGAGTCTGCAAAAGACTTGAGACTGGGGCGGAGGTTCACCTTCCAGCAGGACAACGACCCTAAACATAAAGCCAGGGCAACAATGGAATGGTTTAAAACAAAACATATCCATGTGTTAGAATGGCCCAGTCAAAGTCCAGATCTAAATCCAATCGAGAATCTGTGGCAAGATCTGAAAACTGCTGTTCACAAACGCTGTCCATCTAATCTGACTGAGCTGGAGCTGTTTTGCAAAGAATGGGCAAGGATTTCAGTCTCTACATGTGCAAAGCTGGTAGAGACATACCCTAAAAGACTGGCAGCTGGAATTGCAGCAAAAGGTGGTTCTACAAAGTATTGACTCAGGGGGCTGAATAATTACGCACACCCCACTTTTCAGTTATTTATTTGTAAAAAATGTTTGGAATCATGTATGATTTCCGTTCCACTTCTCACGTGTACACCACTTTGTATTGGTCTTTCACGTGGAATTCCAATAAAATGGATTCATGTTTGTGGCTGTAATGTGACAAAATGTGGAAAAGTTCAAGGGGGCCGAATACTTTTGCAAGCCACTGTATATTTCTTCTATTTTTGCATAGCATTATTGATGTTAGATATGCTGCATCTGTTCATGTGTTCCTGCCCTGTGTACTCTGCTCCAGTAACAATTTGAATTTCCCAACTCTGGGACTAACAAAGGTTATCTTATCTGAAATGTATCTAAACCCAGCTGATATCTGGCTACATTTTCTGGTGAGCATCCGAATCACACTGGACTGAAGTTTACACACTGTATAATGCCTGATTTCTCGTAAATATTTAACAATGACCTTATGAAATATATATTGATAAAATGTTTACCAGGCCACAATGGACAATGAAAAATAAACAAAATTAAAACAAATAATTAAAAACACTGAAAAACACTCACAAATATATTTTTTAGAGAAGACAAATTTGTCTTAACCTGGTTATGCTGTACCATCCAGATGAAGACGTGAGCCAAAGATCCTCTAAGTTTCATTTAATGAACTTACCTTTTCCTACATATGAGAAATGATCTGGTGTGAAGTAAATCGGGTTTTGTATATCTGTAGCCTCAGATGAGCATGAAACTTCAGTTTTGACCTGCTTAACAGCAGTCTCAAATAATAAAGTCTTGGTGTTACAAAATCAATTAACGTATGCAGCAGCTGAAGTATGACACCAAAGGCCGCTCTTAATACAGACAGAAGTCAGGCAGTCAAAAATCTCCTGTTCTGCTTTTTGTATTCTGAAGTGGACAGCCAACAATCCTACAAATGGACTAGAAGATGTGCTTGAAAGATTTGTTAAAACAAATAACTGGACCTTACTTGTTAAGCTCAATGTTCTCACTGTCACATGGAGACTTTCAGGTTGTTACACTTGTTATACGTTTACTATCACAAATGAATGTTTTTGACTAATAAATATACATTAATTTTAGGTCTAAAGTGTCTAAAATCTGTAGTGTTTGAACTTTGAATCTGACAAAATTAAAACAAACAAACAAGTGATTCATGTGATGAAAGAGTGACATGATTTGATTCATAAGACTTTATTTGATATTCACATACTGTAAGCAGAAAACAGCTTTAACAAAACAAACTTGGTGGAAAGGACTAACACCAAGCTTATCCATCTTTTCCTGTAAAGAAAAACTGAAAAATCAAACCAAAGTAATAAATTACAGATCTATTCAGCTGGTTTTAAAAGTTAATGTTAACAGTACCAACTTCATGGAACACATGTCATGTGGAATAAAAACTTTGTCTCTGGCCTGAAAATAACAAAACAATAAGGGTGTAAACCTTTATTGTTTTGATGGATAGAAATGTGTATTATATGAATCCATTTTAATGAAAAAAAACATCAATTCTGAATCAGTCCTATACACCATAAAACTGTTGTTCTGCATTCACAGACAATACAATAATAACATAAAAAGCAAGCATAAAAATTGGGGGTACAAGAGTTGCACATAAGCAAAACACTTGTTCAGCACAGTAGAAACTTTTCACTTCTGAGTTATCAAATATCCATTTTTTCATTCCAATGAACAAAGTCATTAAGGAATCATCTCAGCCTTCGTTTAACAAGCAGTTCCCATTAGTAAGTCAAAGGTATGGCATCCAAGAGTTAATGATGGCACTGACGGCCATAGGCCATCCATATGGCCTATGGCCGTTAATTTTCACGTCTCACTGGCACGTGAAAATTAAAATCTGGTAACACCAGGAGTACTAGAGAAGGTAAACAATCTACCATTGTAAGAAAAATTATTTTTTTTCTGCTTTCTTTTACATGTCTGTGGCATTGGTGCTGGTCAAACAAATTCTCTCAGCTCCTCCTGAAGAGTATTCTTGTTGTCCATAATTTGCTCCTTCATTTCTGTGAGAATCTCCACTTTAAATGTATTTATTTAAATTCCAATTCAAGGTATCCTGCCACTTTAGATCTCCTTTTACTATGGCACAAGCAGAGTTTTCATATGAGCTATGCAAAGCATCTGCTTCCGATTGCAAAGCCTCTTTACACACGTGTTCAAATGAGAGAGGTCATGCCTTAACAGACACCAGAGGTGAAACCTGCACCGGGTGTATCTCGCCCTCTCTGAGCCCCAAGACAAACTGATCATGCATGTGCAGGTCGGCACGCCGAGGGTATTGTGGCTCTTTTATTTGCAGGCGATGGCCTATTTCCCTTAAATGTAAAGTGAACTTTCTAACAGGCTCTTCTGGCCTTTGTCTGCAATCATAAAACATGGCATGCAAGGTACCCACAGCCGTTTTGTTCCCATACAGTTCTTTAAATTGAAGAAAGATCTTATCTGGCGTATCCCGCTCCACTTGCTCCAAAATAAGATTTCACGTTGTGGTTCTCCTAATGCACTCAGCACAACATCACACTGCTGTTCTACAGACCACTTTTGAGCATGGAGCATTGTACTAATCTGGCTCTCCCAGTCTTCATAATTAGTGTTAAGGCCACAAAATTCTGGTACCCAAGGTGCACCAATAAAAAATGGTGGCACCATATTAACGGTTTCAGATAGTTCATCAGCCATATTGATCAGTCTAAGGCATACTGGTCACATATCCTGTCGACAAACACTAAATGTTACATACGGCCCAAAAGGGCTCCCGTACAAGAACGTAGTAAGCTCTAATATTGACCAGTAAGAAACCACCACACTCACACTGCAATGGGGTACACAAGATTTAGTTTTCTTCCTCCAAGTCAGGCTACTGGCTGAGGACAACTCTGGCCTGGAATCCAAGGCCCAAAGCCGCCGGGGTCAGGATCGTTAGCCTGGTTACAAACAGGGAAAGGTGGTCAATCAGAAGAACAAGTAGCCAAAAACAGGCTTTCCATCCACCTTATCAGGCCTGGCGTTTGTTAGAGGATGGGTCTCTACACCAGATCCTGGGGCTTCCACTCTCAAATTCAAACTTCTCCAAATCTTGACCAATTTCCTTTCCTTGGGCACAGAGGGCCTCTAATCCAGTCTTTTTATCCCAGCAGATCCACATGAATCTAATTAAAACGAGTCCTCCCTCCAGCATCATTAGATTATTTTAAAAGCAAAACCACGCCAGGTTAAAAAAATGTCCTTTAAAATGTGCACTTTTCATCCTGGAGTCTCCAAGGTCAACTGGCTTCCCTGCTGCAACAGTGTCCCACAAAAAACCCCAAAAACAACAACAACAACAACCCCCTCCTTCCAGTTTGCGCTCCCCTTTATAGAAAAGGGCTCAAATCCTTCCCAATCCCTTCCCTGTACTCAACTCCAAATAGCTGGCAGCTGGACTAGAGTTGAATCTCCACTCCCATGGGTGTGGCCCACACCCACAAAGACACAAAACACCAAAGCAAGCAATTAGTAAAAAAATGAAAAGTAATTCGAACTCAAATGTTTAGTGGAGGATTCTCTCAGTTCTTTTCCACCATGCCACACTCTGCAAATTATACAAGAGTTATCACACCAGACACAAGAGCAGAAGACAAAATTAAATGGCAGTATTGGTAACTCACTGCTCACTGAATACAAGGAAAATTCAGTCATTTTCATTAAGGTCTTATAGGCAGAGAAAGATTTAAGGTTGAAAACTGTTTTATAACAAGTCCCCACACAAGTACAGACAAAGCATTAAAAGCACCTTACCAACAAGCAAGAAGTGCAAAAAATTAGTGAGATAAGATACATACTGTATGAGTGCAGAGGCCAGATAAGAAAAATTGTTAACAAATTACTTATGCAAATATAAGTCAAATAAATATGCAAAAGAATATCTTTATTGAATTGTGGGAGTCTTAAAATGGCAGGAGCATTTTTTTTCTCCTTTAGTCTGAACTAGAGATCCCCGTCACCATTACCATGTCTTCAGGACTCAAGCATTCAAGCAGGGACAGCAGCCTGCCTTCAACTTTGTCGAGGTCATTGACAGACACCCATGTGTCCTGATAACTCGAGAACAAGGTGAAGTAGGATTTTAAAATTGATACTATCGGTGCATCTACTTGGATGTTGAGGGTTAGCAGTAGCAGCAACTAATATTGTTTTTTCATTATCTTGGTCTCCCAGGAATCATGTAATATGATGAAGATAATCTGTGAGGTCACATTAAAATAGCCAGTCTTCCTTTTAACTGTAAACCAAAAGAGAGAAAAACTAAAGAGATGCCAGTTGTGTTCAGTTCTGATTGTACCCTTAAATCTGACTATCAGTCGTCCATCTTTAAAAACTTGTACACAAAACCATGTCTTGCCCTTGTAGCCGTATATTACAAGGACATTGTAATAACATTGTGTATCATTAGTACAGCTAACACAGTTAGCTGTACTAATGATACACATGAGGTTTAAAGCTGTGCACCATAATACTTATTTTTAATATAAATGCATCATAATGAAAATAATGAAAACACAACACAATGATGAAAACAAGCTTGAGCAGAATAACAAGTTTTCCAGTTTCGGCATAAAGCAAATATATAAATTGTTCATGATTTTCAGCTGATGAAACTCGCCAACCATCCCACTGCTGCTCCAGCACCAGCCACAGCAGCACCAGCAGTAGCTGACAGACCAGCTGCACCTGCAGCACCATTACACAAAGAAGCTGAGAAATACTTGTGCTTTGTGCCTAATAAGTAAATATCACTTCAGTCCTGCTGAGATCACAGTGTACTGTATCTTTATCATCATCATTAGTAATCGTTATCATTAATGATATCACTGACGATGTCATTGTTATATTTATTATCATAATGATACAACAGTGTCATTATCTAATCTAAAATTGTGATATTTTCATGAACCTTTTCCTTTTGCATGTTGTTGCAAGTTAAAATCCTAATAAAACGTCTAATTATTTATTTACCTGCTGACTGCAAAATAGCCACCACACTTCCGGCTGCCACACCTCCATTAGCAGCTGCAGCATGCCTGCAGCGTAGGAGCCTGCAGCTATTCCAGCTGAGGTGAAACCTGCAGCTTCCAGAAGAGCAGGAGCAGCGACTACAGCACCTACTGCAGGAAGACAAGACATGTATCAGACATGGGCTTTGATTCAAATTAGTTAAAGATAAATAAACTGCTTACTTGCTCCTGCAGCAGTACACACAGCTGTCACTATAACACAACATAAGAACACACATTAACATCTAACTGGGCCATAGCTCAGCTGGTTTTTGTCAAAGACGATCTATGCACAGGAACTCAAATGACTGGCCGGGGTCAAAGTCTTTATCTGCTCTGCGTCTGCTGTGAAATGGGCTGATTTTTATAGCAAGCAAGGTTTCCTTTCCTCAGTAACAAAACTTTATGTTCAGAGCTGAACAACAGAAGGCGACAGAGAGCAACACAAACTGTAGAGTGGTTTCTCTGTATTTTTGTCTTTTGCATCTTTGCTTATATTGGTAAATGTGGTTGTGTAAGTGGGATTTACAAAGGGGTCACATGTATAAAATAAGAAAGCAGTATGTTTGTGGCTATAGCCTCTGACAGAAATGTTCTTTATAATATAATAATAATGCAGTGAAAAAAATAAATAAAATCCAAATAATTTATGCTTACAAGTAGAATTTGTATCATGTGCGACACTCAGTGCGTGATCGCTTTATTTTTCTGCCAGTTATAGAAGCAAATATGTCAGCTTTGGTACTCAGTTATATATTTAATGATCCATGTCATACTTTTTTCAGATGACAGATACATAAGTATCCATCCATCCATCCATCCATCCATCCATCCATCCATCCATTCGCTTTCATTATTTTGTTATGGCTTTATTCAAAGTTGCATAATTTGACAGTGTTCATGTTTTATAATAAAACACCACAGCATTACCAGCAATCAAATTTCAGCCAAGCTCTACTGAAGTACGACGTTGAAACCATTGCAACTGTTTCCAATTCGCAGCTAAATATATCATTTATTATTATTTTTTCTTTCTGATTATCATAATTTCCTGGTCTCAAATGAGAGCAGCCAAAAATCCTCCAATAGCTCCTCCAACAGAGCCCACGGCTGCGGTGGCGGTCCCAGATAGACCTGCCATACCTGCAGGGAGAAAACAGGCTTCAGAATACCGGACAGCTGATTGAGGAGTTAGATCAAGCAACTGAGGTACAGAGAAGACGGGGAGGCTTTATCCTACGAAATGAAAAAAGTTGTTGATATGGACATTACTGTTCCAAGATAAACTGCTATGATTACTATATCCGCTACAAAAGTCCTTATTTAGATGAGTTAGTGAAAAAAAACTGATCAGCCGTCTTGTGATACAACATTCAACCTCTTTATTGCACGAGGGTGCAACCATCGATAACCTCGCATCTGTCCATTACCAGCCCTTTTTTTTGGTACAACCTAATACTTATACCACACTGTGTTTATGAGCTAAAACCAGGGAGTTTTAGCTCATGAACTAAAACCCCTGGTGAAAAGCATTTTAAAGTTGTGTTCTGGTTATTTTAGCTCATGTTTCCTTGTTACTAAAACCGATTCTGAAGTACAATTTCACAAACTCACATGATATACATTAGCAACCATGGCAGCTTGCCTTGAGACTGCTGCAATCTCCACATTTCGACTTTATTCTCAAAATGATCGATAATACTTTTCTTAACGTGGCCCTAATACTCCATCGTATTATCCTCACTGCAGCACAGTCACATGTTATTGTTTCACTGATCTTTCAGGTTTATCATAATAACGATTTTTGAGTAATTGCTGGGAAAATTATTATTATTATTATTATTATTATTATTATTATTATTATTATTATTATTATTATTTTTACCTGCTGAGTGCAAAACAGCCACCGCACTACCTGCTGCCATTCCTCCATTGGCCACAGCAACTGCAGTTGCTATTCCAGCTGAGATGAAACCAACAGCCCCCAGGACAATAGGAGCAGAGATCACTGCTGTACCGGAGACCAGGAAGAAACACTTGGTTACTGATCATCAGGATGCTTCACAATGAATACATGTCTTGATATGTATGACTTTACTTATGAGTTTTAGGGATAAAAATAAATAAATAAGCAAATAGGTTTGTTACCTGCCCGGCTGCGATGGCTAAAGTTGTCACTGAAACACAAGAAAGAAAACAAAAGATCTTACCACAGCTCAGTCTGGAAATATTAAGAAATTTTCTGTAATGCTAGAATCATGAACTCATATGATGTAGACATGATTTGAAAAAGGCAGCTGTACTCACATAGACCCATTGTTCCACTCAGGGTGAGGAACCTAAGATTGGACTGTGTCTTAAACAGAAGTGTGAGCATCAGCTGTTATTTTCTGGATAATGAAACTGAATGGGCATCACTGGGTCTGTGAAGTAAATAAACTTCCTTTAGTAATGATAAAACAAGTGATTGTGAGGCTGGATCTCAGGGGATTTGACATATTTATTTATTTTATGTTTTTTATTATGTATTTCACACACATGGGTTATTTCAAGGATTTTTCTTTCTATTTTAATCCTTATGTTAAATCACCTGCTTAAACACAAACAAAAAGGAGGTTATGATACGGAGCGTGTATGAACGTTATTTGGGTCACTGAAAATGTGTCTGTATTATGTGTGTCCTTTCTTTGGGGTGTGGTATGTAACAGAAGAAAGACCGCAGGTACCAATTAGTGTCAAATTTCCTCACATACTTGAGTCATACCTTGATTCTGGTTTAATCTTGTTAAGAGAAATAGTGAGAAACAGAAATGGAAATAAAATGGGTGAGTATAAAAGGCTTATCACAGCAGACACAAGAGCAGAAGGTGAGATGAGTTATAAAAACAACCAACGTTTGAGAAGCCCTGCACAGGAGATCCTATGATGTGGCAGCACTGGAGATCATGACAAGACACAGTTTCAGGAAAGCTTTATTATATTGCATTTAATCCCAGTCATTTTCAGAGAGAGATTAAAGGTTGAAGACTGATTTATAACAAGTCCCCACACAAACATAGATAAAGCACTAAAAGTACCTCACTGATGAGCAAGAAGTGCAATAAATAATTGAGAAGTGATACATGCTGTATGGGCGTCGCAGATATGACGAATTAGGAGTGAGAACGTGTTGATCTGTAGGGAAGCAGGAGACTGTTGTTAGAGAGTGGATTGCGGATTTTTATTCTTTATTTCTATTTTTCAGTTTTATTTTTCAAGACTTTTTGAATTGTCTTTTTTTAAATAACTTGGCTTACCCTTAGGCGGTGTGATGGCTGCAGTTACAGCCACACAGTGGTAATATCAGTGTAGAGGCTTACACACAACACTGCATTCACATTGGTCTTTATTTAAATACAAGGTTTAATTTACAGGACAATAAATAACTGGTTTTGGTCTCAGTTAGGTTTTTGTGTGTTTTACCCCTTTTAGTGATTTTTGTGGGCTGATCAGCCACTATTTAAGTTTCCCCCTTTGTCTCGTTTAGTGAGGTCAGTTTGTTTGAGGTATCAGTATTGGTTGTTGTTAACTTTGAGTAGAGTTCTGTTATTTTTACCTCTTTTATGGTCCCAAAATTTTGTTTTTTTTTGTATGATTTAACCAACTATGTTGTTGGGTTAAATAAAAAAAAAACTTTTTGGGGGGACTGTACTGCGGTGGCCCTGAGAGGCCAAACAGACTGCAACTTCAGAAAACACCAGCAATAAGAAAAACCCTGCAAAAGCACACAAAACACAACGGAAATAGGAAAAACGACAACGGAAATAGGAAAAAACAAAACAGAAATAGGAAAAACGACAACAGAAATAGGAAAAAACTGATTTCCAAAAGAACAAGGCAAGTGTTTCTGGGGAGACAATAACCCAACGGACCAGTTGCAGGAACCAAAATATGCTAAGAATTGCGCTGGGAGACACTTAAAAGAACTGGAGGATCTATCAGTTTGGTGAGGAAAGAAAATATGAGAGGTAAGTGTGTTAGCCTAACTATTAGCCTAAAAATTCGTCATCAGTATTATATGAATCATGATAAAACACGCCTACAATGTTTTGGATTCTTGCAACTGGTCCGTCACCTTATTGTCTCCCCAGAAACACTTCCCTTGTGTTTTTTCATAGTAGAGAAAACTGAGACATACTGTTGAAATTGCACTTCTTTTCCAATATTGAGATAGCTCAGAAGTGAAATGTGCAGTTAAACTACTTTACACAGAAGATTTTCACTGGTGGCATGTATGTAGCCCTCGATGTAAAAATCAGTTTGACATCTCCGGCTTAAACAGTGTAAAGACAGTGTATGGGATGGACATCATGAAACATTTGTGTACATCTTGTTGGATTCAGATGTGTAAATCCACAAAAAGCAGTAAACCTCAGGTCAAGATCAGCTGATCACAGACTGTATACAGGTTTCAGTTCAAGAAGACAGATTATTGTAAGTAGCCTCTTAACAGCTTAGTATTGACATATGTTTCTCTGTTTCTCTAAATTACGTTGGAAGTACATTAAAGGCTCACAGTCAGTGTGAAAGGAAACAGAGGCACAGAGTTTTAGAAACTCGTGCAATGTGAAAGCCCTTTTTTCTGACAGTTGGACCTACAACTGCTACATCCTTAAATTCGCACCATTAAACAGGATGCATCTCTAAATTAGAAAAGGATGATGACTGAGCGAGTGTACAGTGACAACAATAACCTAGCACAGCCATTTTCATAAAGCTAAAAACTAAACTTCTCTTTTAAACAGGAAGTTGTTACAAAAAGGAAAGTTATGAGTTTAATGTTAAAAGACGAGAGCGTTTCTGGTTACACAGGACAGGGACAAGAAAGCTGAAGGCTCAGCCTCCCATTAGACTCATTAGACCTCACCAGAGTGAACAACTTTCTCTGCAACAACTTTCTCTGCAGCAACACAACTCATAACTTTTATTCACACCCTGTCCTGATACTTCTATTTCATCTGCTATAAACAATAACCATACACTATTATTGCAATCTAGACTACAGCTCAAAAGTTTGTAGAGAATTAGAAATGTCTTATTTTCTGACAACAGTAAAAATCTTTTTGATGTTTTACTAAATTAATCAGAAGCATAAAGAAATATAAATAATTAATGGTAACATTTATCATAAATCACCAGTGTCGGGCAAGTTACTTTGACTAAGTAATTAATTATAGTTACTAGTTACTTCTTCAAAAAAGTAACTGAGTTAGTAACTGAGTTACAAGATTCTAAAAGTAATTAATTACTTGAAAAGTAACTATTGCGTTACATTAAAAAAATGTTTAACCCTCTGGGGTCCAGGTTATAATTGGCCATTTTTAACTACTTTTGATTTTCCCTCTACATTTCACCTTTAAAAACTATTTACTTTGCCATGTTTGGTATCATCCTTTTCAGCACAACCTCACGTGTCTGAATTTACAGTTATGTTTTCATTTTGACATACTGTATTAACACAATTGATCTAAAATCAGACAAAAAACATAAAATCAGAGTAGAAAAAGTTATATTTTTTACTGTAACAACCACAAACATGTTTATTGAATCATATTTCATAACTTTAAGTTTAAGTTTTGCAAACAACAAAGTTATATGCAGCCATTTACCTTTTACCCCCTTTTTTAAATAACCATTTCAAACTATTTACATAACAATCAGGTGTTCTGCATTCAATAAGATACCACACAAATTATTTGTGCCACTCCAAATATTTCTGTCCACTATACAGCCTGATACCTGCAGGTCTGACAGCAGGAGGTGCATCACTCCTGTTTTCTACCTGGAGACAGCAGTCGCCTCATTGTTCTGACACACAACACAAAACTATCCACAACACTACACACTAACTACACAAGACAACACATTAACTACACTCTCCAAACACGCTAAACGTCACAAATCTCTCACATTTCAAAATTCGCTCTCTCTTTTTCTGCTGTCTTTCTTTCTCTCTCTCTCTCTCTCTCTCTCTCCCTCTCTCGCCGTCACTCCTAAAACGTCCCCCTCTTCCTAAACAACCAAATGTCATGTTGCCATATCATTTTTGATTGGTCGACATGGTGCATTTTTCCACCAACACAAAAGGGCTGTTTTTTGTTTTGTTTTGGGGTTTTTTGGTCATAAGCAGAGAGTGCTTGCTAGTGCTGTCCTTAGACAGTAAACGTGACGAAACTATTGAGGAAAAAGCTGCGTATATATTGTTTATCATGACTCTGGTTTTACGTGGCCTATCAACACAATTTAAAAACTGACATATATCACCTTGAAGTGGTCATGTGATTGGCTTACCACGACTACTTTATTCTTCCTCAGTCAAACAGCAGCACTCATGTGATTGTTTTGCCCCCTTAGCTGCAGGTGTTGTGCCAAAAAGTGATCATCGGCCAGAAAGTGATCACCGTCCGCGGGAGCGCGCGCAGCTGCTTAAAGCTGTAGCGCCCAGATTACTTACATAGACAGCTTCAACCGTCTGTTTGTTAAAAAATAGTAACGCGACCGCACCGCATTTTCTTGTTAGTAACGGTAACGGCGTTGTAACGATAGAAATAGTAATTAGTTGGATTACTTGTTACTGAAAAACGTAACGCCCTTAGTAACGCCGTTACTTGTAACTCTGTTATTCCCATCACTGTAAATCACAAATGAGATTTAGTGGAATATCTACATAAGTGTTGTTGAGACAACGTCGGTCTCTCCGATTCTTTTTGTCTTGGTAGAGATCATGCAGAGATGTTTCCAAATTTCACACATTTTATTACCCAGTTTCCTTACAGATGCATCTGGAGATCAGCACACTGAATCCTGTGCAGTCCTGCTCTAAAGGCTGATCTGAAGAGTTTCACACAACAGCTACAGTTATAGTCTCTAGTCTCCAATTCCTACAGTAAACCCCCCACAATGGAAAAACATTGGGACAGTGGCCAGGGGTGCTGACACCCTGACTCCCTTCTCCTTTTAAGGTAATGTCCATTGGCAATTGCCTGCCCCTCACCCTCAGTAAATTTTGCTACTGTCCTGGGGGTGGGGGTTAATTGCCCACTTCCCTGCACCCCAGTTCTTTGTTCCCATCCCAGGACTATTTTCTATTTTGTAATCTTACATCCTATCAACAACAAAATCATACTACGACACACACGAATAAACTACATTCACTATGACCTCAATACATAATACACAGTCCATTATTTCTACAGTGTACTGCTATGAAAACAACAGAATGATGATGAGACACTGTGGTAAAGTTTAACAGGTTTATTTGCAGATAGTTATGAATACAGGATAAACACTGTGGGCTCCAGGAGACGGGGCAGAGGTAGTGAAGGTTGTCTGAAGGCACACTCAGACACTGTCACAGAAGGTTGCGGAGATCCGTAACGCTGAAACGTCTGCACAGAAACAGAGAGTGAGTAAAGGCAAGAACTGATGGAAAATGTGACATGACTGTGGCATGATACATTACCTTGGTAATGCAATGATCTGGTTGTTTAGAAGCCAGCATGAAGACCTCGTGAGGAACAGGCGAGTAATCAGCTGATTGTTGACAAGTGACTGAAGGACAGGAAGGTGGAGGAGCATCCCCTAAAAAAGACAAACACACGGACAACAACACAGGCACACACCGAAAGAGGAGAGAGAGAGAAAGAAGCAGGCCAGCAAAAGGGGGCAAGGGAACCATGACATCTACAGAGGCCCATTTTCATTTGGTACATTGTGGTACCAGATATCAGTTTGTGATGTTAGATCCCAACTTGTCAGTCAAGAAACCTTTTTCCAAAGATATCAGCACAAACCAAAATCATTGTGCGGATGAAAAACAGTAAATTTTAGAGATTTGTGATGGATCATCCAATTTACTGTTTTTGTTTTGATTAAGTCAAATTTGTACTGTATTTATAACATGTGATTGGTCCATACAGGAGTAATTGTTTCTAAAACTTGGCCCATGTATAACTGTGTAGACATTTCCTAATGCATCATGGGTGATTTAACGTAAATGATTCATTAAATACACATCTGTGAAAACATTACTGGTAAACTTTGTGTTTTAACTCTCATGGCAATCTCTCCCTAACAAGTCCACTTTATTGCGTGCTCATTGTTTTTTTCTTATCAGTGACTCATAGCTGTTTAACAAGTCCACTTTTACATGCTTATTAATACTAATGTGTCACGCTTATCAGTGGCTCATGGTTGCTTAAGGCCTATGTCTGTACTTGACCACAGAGGCAGAGCATCATTCAATCCTGCCAGCTGCCTATCTTGGGAGCTTTTCAAGGATGACAGACTCCACTTTCTCTGCAGCAAGACAGCTCATAACTTTTTCACAGTGTCTCCCTGTCCTCATACTTCTATATATTCTTCTGTAATAGATAACTATACACTATCATTGCAATCAAGCTACACTACAGCTCAAAAGTTTGAAGTCAGTTTTCACCTGCTTTATAACCATGTGATCGGTCCACACAGCAGTGATTGTTACTAAAAATGGGCCCATGCATAACTGTGTAGACATTTCCTAATGCATCATGGGTGATTTAACATAAATGATTCATTAAACACACATCTGTGAAAACATTACTGATAACCTTTTGTAATATTACGTTAAAGTAAATGTAAATTATTAATTAAAAGATGACTGTTTGAATCTGATCACAAACTTTTGAGCAGTAGTGTGTGTTGTATGCATGTGTCTGTCTGTATCTGATCAGGATTTTGTCATCAGTGTCAACAAAACGCTCATTTTTTTAGCTGTGTCTATCATCAAAATTGAGTTGGAGTGTTTTAAGTCTGATGGCAATCTCTCCCTAACAAGTCCACTTTATTGCGTGCTCATTTTCTCCTATGTGGCTCATAGGAGTCTAACTAATGCATTTTATCCATGTTTCCTAATGTGTCACGCTTATCAGTGGCTCATGGTTGCTTAAGGCCTATGTCTGTACTTGACCACAGAGGCAGAGCATCATTCAATCCTGCCAGCTGCCTATCTTGGGAGCTTTTCAAGGATGACAGACTCCACTTTCTCTGCAGCAAGACAGCTCATAACTTTTTCACAGTGTCTCCCTGTCCTCATACTTCTATATATTCTTCTGTAATAGATAACTATACACTATCATTGCAATCAAGCTACACTACAGCTCAAAAGTTTGAAGTCAATTTTCACCTGCTTTATAACCATGTGATCGGTCCACACAGGAGTGATTGTTACTAAAAATTGGCCAATGCATAACTGTGTAGACATTTCCTAATGCATCATGGGTGATTTAACATAAATGACTCATTAAACACACATCTGTGAAAACATTACTGATAACCTTTTGTAATATTACGTTAAAGTAAATGTAAATTATTAATTAAAAGATGACTGTTTGAATCTGATCACAAACTTTTGAGCAGTAGTGTGTGTTGTATGCATGTGTCTGTCTGTATCTGATCAGGATTTTGTCATCAGTGTCAACAAAATGCTCATTTTTTTAGCTGTGTCTATCATCAAAATTGAGTTGGAGTGTTTTAAGTCTGATGGCAATCTCTCCCTAACAAGTCCACTTTATTGCGTGCTCATTTTCTCCTATTAGAGGCTCATCAGTGTCTAACTAATGTACTTTATGCATGTTTCCTAATGTGTCACGCTTATCAGTGGCTCATGGTTGCTTAAGGCCTATGTCTGTACTTGACCACAGAGGCAGAGCATCATTCAATCCTGCCAGCTGCCTATCTTGGGAGCTTTTCAAGGATGACAGACTCCACTTTCTCTGCAGCAAGACAGCTCATAACTTTTTCACAGTGTCTCCCTGTCCTCATACTTCTATATATTCTTCTGTAATAGATAACTATACACTATCATTGCAATCAAGCTACACTACAGCTCAAAAGTTTGAAGTCAGTTTTCACCTGCTTTATAACCATGTGATCGGTCCACACAGGAGTGATTGTTACTAAAAATGGGCCCATGCATAACTGTGTAGACATTTCCTAATGCATCATGGGTGATTTAACATAAATGATTCATTAAACACACATCTGTGAAAACATTACTGATAACCTTTTGTAATATTACGTTAAAGTAAATGTAAATTATTAATTAAAAGATGACTGTTTGAATCTGATCACAAACTTTTGAGCAGTAGTGTGTGTTGTATGCATGTGTCTGTCTGTATCTGATCAGGATTTTGTCATCAGTGTCAACAAAACGCTCATTTTTTTAGCTGTGTCTATCATCAAAATTGAGTTGGAGTGTTTTAAGTCTGATGGCAATCTCTCCCTAACAAGTCCACTTTATTGCGTGCTCATTTTCTCCTATTAGAGGCTCATCAGTGTCTAACTAATGTACTTTATGCATGTTTCCTAATGTGTCACGCTTATCAGTGGCTCATGGTTGCTTAAGGCCTATGTCTGTACTTGACCACAGAGGCAGAGCATCATTCAATCCTGCCAGCTGCCTATCTTGGGAGCTTTTCAAGGATGACAGACTCCACTTTCTCTGCAGCAAGACAGCTCATAACTTTTTCACAGTGTCTCCCTGTCCTCATACTTCTATATATTCTTCTGTAATAGATAACTATACACTATCATTGCAATCAATCTACACTACAGCTCAAAAGTTTGAAGTCAATTTTCACCTGCTTTATAACCATGTGATCGGTCCACATATCAGTGTCAACAAAATGCTCCTTTTTTTTTAGCTGTGTCTGTCATCAAAAATCGAGTTGATGGCAAACTCTCCTTAACAAGTCCACTTTATTGCGTGCTCATCAATCTACTTAAGTTTGAAGTCAGTTAGAAACGTCTTTTTTCTTAAAAAACCAAGATTCTTTTTTATATTTGGAAATTAGTTGGGAAAGCAAATAAATATTATTGCTTAAAACTGGCATTGATCACAAATTATGATTGATGTTTGATTAAATATTAACTGGTGTATGGATTACAACAATAATAGCGAGTGTGAAGATTATATTACCTATCCTATCTTCAGTTTATCACAATAAATCTCAGCTTACTAGTGACCCAGCATTTTTCCAAATACAGCAGCGCTAACCAACATAATTTTTTCAAGTAATATAAAAATCAATTTTATATATTACTTTTTTAATATCCCATTTTTTTTCTAATGTCATTAAAACAAGTTTGCACAGTTGGACCTCCAGATATTTTTAAGTTTTCTGTTTTTTCTCATTGTCACACATGGATTAGTTTTCATCTCTTTCAATAAGAAAGTCAAATATTCAAACCCTAAAGCAATCTTTGTTTCTTTCAATCATTCCAAAATTTTTCATCTCCTGTGATATAATTGCAATTAACCAGGGCTTAGCTACTCTCATCTACAGTGATTTTGTGGAAACCTATTTTTTTTCACAGGTGCAGAGCCTTTTTCTACAAAATTATGATTAAACTGCATTTTTTTTTAAAGTACCATTAACATGTAGACTGACAAGTAACTAAACATTCAACACAGTGATCAGTAGAGAAGAAAGAAAATAACCCATTGCAAAATTTCTAGTTCAGATCAAAATTATTGTTTTGATTAAGGAAACAGTAAATTTGACCACATTATTGTCCTGATCCTCCAATTTTCTCTTTCTAATGTGACTAAATAAAATTCAACTTTTTTTTTTTTTTTAAATAAAAGCAGATGCACCCAGATATTTCTTACAGTAAGAATCCTCCAACAACCTTTCAAAAGAAACATTTTTTGTCTTTCCTCAATTTTGAGACCAACTGAACCCACAAACCTGAAGCTCCAGACCCAAAACTAACCAAATTTAATGTTTCCTTAATCAGCACAGTAATTTTTAACTCTTTGTGTGTTATGTTTACTCACAGTTTTGATGCTTGCTTCTTCGACTTGATCCACGGTTAGCTCTGCACCATCGCTCTGCTGTTTTCTCTCTCCTCATGCTTCTCCTTCATGCGTCCTGTCCTCAGATATAATCCAACCAGCTGCCTCCTTGTTTCCTCCCTGACTCATATTAGCAAAATTTCCAGTTAAATTCAGAGAAATCCACAAAAGTTTTCCTGCTTCAAAAGCTCTTCCAGTTGCTTGTCTTCTTGTCCTCCTTTAAATGTGCATTTTTGTATATTTGTATTTATTTGACTTTTTATTGCCATGACAACATAACACAGAGCATCATGGTAGATTAAGGCAGGGGGTTCTGTCCTCTGCAGAAGTGCTGGTGTTCCATAGTGATGTAAAATTATCTTCATAATCTTTAAACAGACACTCACTGATCCTGTAAGAGCAGGAATTTAACTACAAACCCTCATACACTGTAAAATGTAATATTGTGTTTAATTAAAAATATTAAATAGGCTGAACTCAATTTTTATCAATTTGTTATTAGAACTCGATTTAAATAAGTCACCAGTACTTTTTATGTAAAAATGCTGATAAACTCAATTTATTTGAGTTGTCTTAACTTAGAAAAACTAAGTAAGCTGGAAGTTTTGCTTCTCAGGGCGGAAGGATGAAAGATGTGTTTTGAAAATTCCGCCAGTCCTCCTCCCTCGCAGATCAGTCCGCATGTTCATGGTGCCTTTTTTGTATGGAATATGTTGAGCAAATCTGGAGAAGCGTCAGCTCAAGAGATTAATGTTGTCATCGCTGTGGATCTTTACCTGATACACTGACTTGGTGAGTAAATGTTTACTCTTATTCAAACTGATTTTGTGGCTTCTCTTAGTTTAGCACCAGGTTTAAAATCTTGCTAGCTAGTTAGTGTTAGCCTAGCATTGCTGCTGCCGCTGGGCTCATGTTACTTAAAAATTAACACCACAGCCTTAAAAACCTTACATAAAACTATGTCTGTGAAATTTTCTGTTGATTGTTTGAAATAAATAAGTGAGATAAGAGCCCAGACAAAATTCTTCGGGAGGTGCAGCCATTAGGGGTAGGGTGGGGTGTGGGGGTATTTTCAATCCATAGCCTTAACTTAGTAACGATATATATATATATATATATATATATATACATATACATAACACACCCAGCACGCCCCTGCGGGCGGTTTATCCTTCAAGCTCGGGTCCTCTACCAGAGGCCTGGGAGCTTGAGGGTCCTGCGCAGTATCTTAGCTGTTCCCAGGACTGCGTTCTTCTGGACAGAGATCTCCGATGTTGTTCCCAGGATCTGCTGGAGCCAATCGCCTAGCTTGGGAGTCACCGCACCTAGTGCTCCGATTACCACGGGGACCACCGTTACCTTCACCCTCCACATCCTCTCGAGCTCTTCTCTGAGCCCTTGGTATTTCTCCAGCTTCTCGTGTTCCTTCTTCCTGATATTGCTGTCATTCGGAACCGCTACGTCGATCACTACGGCCGTCTTCTTCTGATTGTCTACCACCACTATGTCCGGTTGGTTAGCCACCACCATTTTGTCCGTCTGTATCTGGAAGTCCCACAGGATCTTAGCTCGGTCATTCTCCACCACCCTTGGGGGCATCTCCCATTTTGACCTTGGGACTTCCAGGTTATGCTCGGCACAGATGTTCCTGTACACTATGCCGGCCACTTGGTTATGGCGTTCCATGTATGCCTTGCCTGCTAGCATCTTACACCCTGCTGTTATGTGCTGGATTGTCTCAGGGGCATCTTTACACAGCCTGCACCTGGAGTCTTGCCTGGTGTGATAGACCCCAGCCTCTATGGATCTTGTACTCAGAGCTTGTTCTTGTGCTGCCATGATTAGTGCCTCTGTGCTGTCTTTCAGTCCAGCTTTGTCCAGCCACTGGTGGATTTCTGGATATCAGCCACCTCCTCTATCTGCCGGTGGTACATACCATGCAGGGGCCTGTCCTTCCATGATGGTTCCTCGTCTCCCCTCTTTCTTGGGTTTCTGCTGCCTGAGGTATTCACTGAGCACTCGGTCAGTTGGGGCCATCTTCCCAATGTATTCTTGGATGTTCGTTGTCTCATCCTGGACTGTGGTGCTGACACTCACCAGTCCCCGCCCCCTTCCTTCCGCTTAGCGTACAGCCTCAGGGTGCTGGACTTGGGGTGAAACCCTCCATGCATGGTAAGGAGCTTTCTTGTCTTGATGTCAGTGGCTTCTAGCTCCTCCTTTGGCCAGCCTATTACCCCAGCAGGGTACCTGATCACGGGCAGGGCATAGGTGTTGATGGCCCGGATCTTGTTCTTACCGCTCAGCTGACTCCTCAGGACTTGCCTGACCCTCTGCAGGTATTTGGTGGTTGCAGCCTTTCTAGCGGCCTCTTCATGGTTCCCATTTGCCTCGCGGGATCCCCAGGTACTTGTAACTGTCCTCTATGTCTGCAATGTTGCCTTCTGGTAGTTCAATCCCCTCAGTTCTGACTACCTTCCCTCTCTTTGTTACCATCCGACTACACTTCTCCAGTCCGAACGACATTCCAATGTCATTGCTGTATAGCCTGATAGTGTGGATCAGTGAATCGATGTCTCGCTCACTCTTGGCATACAGCTTGATGTCATCCATGTACAGGAGGTGGCTGACAACTGCTCCGCTCCGTAGTCGGTATCCGTAGCCAGTCTTGTTAATGATCTCACTGAGGGGTTCAGGCCTATGCAGAACAGCAGTGGGGACAGAGCATCTCCTTGGTAGATCCCGCACTTGATGGTGACTTGTGCTATGGGCTTGAGTTGGCCTCTAGTGTTGTACGCCACATCCCCATTGAGTTCCTGATGAAGAGCTTTAGGGTCCTGTTGATCTTGTACATATATATGCACAAGATCAACAGGACCCAGATACATGTATGTATATATATATATATATATATATATATATATATATATATATATATATATATATATATATATATATTAGAGCTGGGCGATAAAACGATAACGATATGTATTGCGAAATAACTTTTTCTCGATAGAAAAATTAAACTATTGCGATAGGCCTCATCTCTCTTGTCCTCTTAAAAAAAAAAAAAAAAGAACAGCCAATCCAAATTAAGTAGCGCAGAGCCGAACCAATCACAGCCGCAGCATCACGTCACATGACTTGTTACGTACAGCACAAGCGCCAAGGCGCACATGTGTATTTGTTTTTGCAGCCGGGCGCCCAGGTAATGAAGGAAATGAGTTTGCTAGAGAAAATCAACCGAGAGCGTGAGCAAAGGTTACCAAGAAAAACAGATGATGGTTCCAATGCTGGAGAGATTGTCAAACGGAAGGGCCACAGAAGTTCCGTGAGTGTGAAGGTATTTCGCTATTTCAAGTCTGACAAAAACAGAGTAGCGCGACTGTAAATTGTGCCGAAAGCAAGTCTGGATATACAATAAAGCGGTGCATGCTCAATCTGACTGAAGGCGCTAATTCGTCATTCGGCTTTTGTCAGATTAAAGTAACTGTTAAAACTGTTTGAAAAGCTAAGCTATACAACAAGGAGAGATTGATGCTACGTCCACACGCATTCGGGTATTTTTGAAAACGCAGATTTTTCTATGCGTTTGCACCTTTCGTCCACACGTAAACGGCGTTTTCAGTCACTGAAAACGGAGATTTCTAAAACGCCTGCCAGGGTGGATATTTTTCGAAAACTCCGCTTTTGCATTTACGTGTGGACAAGAAAAAGCGGAGAAAACGCAGCGTCAAAGGTGTGCGCCTTTTTGACGTCACACTGTGCGCCACGTTATTGTTTCGTGAAATGAATTTCTACAATACTGTTACTGTTAATTGTACTCTCTGCAGTGTTTAAATGCTTACATATACACACATAGTTACTGTCCCTCCACACATACGACTTGGTTCTGTTTCTATGCCCCATCTTTGTTTACTATTTCCTACCGAGGCTTCTAGACTTCTGATTGGCCAACATTTCTACACGGTTAGGAATATATCGCCACCTGTTGTTTTGGCATGTTCCTAGCAGCGTTTTCCTTCATTTCTGCGTTTACGTGTGGGACGGGATTATTTTTAAAACGAAAATGGAAAATCTCCGCTTTCAAAAATACCCGTATGCGTGTGGACGTAGCCTGAGAATTTCCTTTTAGTTCTCAGTTTATTTGATATTGACAAAAGTTAGTCAATTTTGTCTGTTCTTCTGTAAAACGACCTAAGATTTATTTTTAGAATTAATATTTTGTTTCTAAGTGGAATTGACAATTTAGTGGTCTGTTTTGTTTGTTCTATTTTGAAACTTAAACGCTTTAGCGGCTGCCTTTTGTGTGTAGTTTACAATATTTGCCTTTATCTGAAACTGAAGTCTCATGTTCCTTAAGTACATCTACCCTGTTGAACTTATTATGGGAAATAAATATTTTAATTAAAACAAGCTGCTAATTATTTCACATTTTACTTGTGAGCAACGGCACATTTAAATCTTACAAATATAGTTATTTGGCTTATATCGTGATATATATCGTTATCGCCTGAAATGAAAAAAAACATATCGTGATATGAAAAATCTTATATCGCCCAGCTCTAATATATATATATATATATATATAGATATAGATATATATATATATATATATATATATATATATATATATATATATATAGATATATATATATATATATAGATATATATATATATATATATATATATATATATATATAGATAGATAGATATATATAGATATATATATATATAGATAGATAGATAGATCTATATAGTGCAGGGGGGTTGAAAAGGGGGGTTGGCTGTGCTCCCGGACTCTATCAAGCCTTGACCTCCCGGTCAGCTATGGCGCTGGTGGATAACAGAGCTCTCTGAAAACGTGGAAGCACTTTTGCAAATATGTGATATTTTGATAAATTAAGTAGATATTTGAGCTTTACACAGCTACATTCTCGCCTGAAAATATCTTAAACGGTTATTTTGTGACCCAGAAAGGGTAGTCTGGGGAAAAGGAGGATCGCATTTGTCGGCCGGTTGTCGGAGCCTGTGCGTACTTGTAAGCGCGGCAATGGCGGAGGAGCGCGGCTAAAAAACTTATTACTTTTTCTGGGTCACCAAACTTTTAAGATATTTTCAGGCAAAAATGTAGCTGTGTAAAGTTCAAATATCTGCTCGACTTATCAAGACATCACATATTTGCAAAATGTCTGGACGCTGGAGACGCCTCTTGTTTTTTTCATGCTTTGTGGCAGCTTTTGAACATCTGTGGCATCTATTAATGTCAAATCTAGCCTTTATTTAACAACATAAGCAAACTCTATGTTACAGTGATTGCACAGCCATTAAGGATCAAATCGGTTTCTGAAAAATGTTCTGTTTTTTTCTCCCTCTGCTTGCTTCTTACTGTCTTTGAGGCCGATCGGGACCAGCACTCCTGTTGTTGGACAGAAAGACATCAACTCAGTGGTAAGTATTTTGGTTTTCCAATATATTAGCAACTGTCAGTGACATTTATATTAATCAGGCTGAACTTTAATCATACTTTAGATCCGCCTGTTTTACTTATTGTTTTATTTGTGCTTTGGTTTGGGGAAGTTGTTTCTTCACTGATCTTTTCCTTTCTTCTGTTATTAGACTTGGGATGTGACTGCACTATGCTGTTGCTGGTGACCACAGTTAATTCTACAAGACATGCTGTGTAAGTAAACAAACAACAACAGTTTGGTCTGCATTTCTTGAAAGATCACATCCCCCAAACTTAGTTTAGAGGGTCTACACTGTATATAGTGAAGTCTGCAAGTTTTCTAACAGCAAAATTTGTTTTGTGCCCAAATCATTTTGCACATCATTAGAATGAAAGTTATTGGCCATGTTTGCATAGCCCTTTTAAAATGATGCTTTCATGACATTATTGTATTTTGGGTGGTGGTCATGGCTATCCAGACTGACAATTGGAACATTGAATGTCACCTCTCCGGTGGGGATGGGGCCTGAGATTATCTAAATTGGAGTGTGTTTTATACCAAATGCAGAAAAAAATGTTTTAAGAAAGCAATTAAGTTCATGTTCCAAAAAATATGATTGTTTGCTTGCAGGACACCAGGAGAGATGAGTCCTCCGTCACAGATGGTGTTGTCAGTGAAGATGGTCGCCTGCAGGTTCAAGCTCATTGCATCTGCAACCCACATCCACTGCCACTGTACTTAAGGGAAGTTAAAGACTTTCTTCTGCACCTACATTTGGATCACCTCGATCCATGACAGTCATTCAGGCAGTAATGCCTGGACTGGAAACAAGCCATCCTTAAAATAATACAACATTCCAGCTCATGTGTTGGAATGAAAAACAAATGTGTTGTTTAAATCAGAGACTGCACTTGTGACAGAACAATAAATATTTTATTTTGATTATATAAGTAAGTACAAAACAAACTGTGGTAGGCCTAAACTTATTTTCAGAATAATTACATCTGAGACTTTGTTTCATTGTAACATTATAACAGTGATGGCAATATAATTGTTTGTTGTTCAGCAGAACAGTGTCCAGTATGTTGGCTGTTATACTTTGTTGTGTTTGAAAATAAAAGTTGGGCTGATTTTAACATCATTACAAAAAGTGTTGTTAATTATTTTTAATCATATTCATGGTACCACAAATTGTTTTTTCATGTAGTTGAACTTGAAATGTTTGTCAGTAGGTAAACAATTAGTATTGTACAGTCAGAAATATCAAGTTATTCTTAATACTGCATACTTGCAATGATGACTGTTGTCCTAACAGTCATCTTAAGTAAGCTTTACTTAGTTTTTTTGAGGCAACGAGTTTCCTTAATTTTTTTGAGTTCTGGGAACTAACAAGGCTGTACAGTGTACTCAAAATGAGTAAGTTGCCTCAACTTGGTCATCTTATGTAAACTTGATCCAATTTTTTTGAGTTCTGGGAACAAATGAGCTTGTAGTACTCAAAATAAATAAGTTGCTCTAATTTAGTCATTTTTAGCTAAGCTTTACTCAGTTTTTTTGAGGCAACGAGTTTCCTCAATTTTTTTGAGTTCTGGGAACTAATTAGATTTTACAATGTAGTCCCCCATCAGTATCATTCATTCTGTTCTGCCGCAATGGTCACAGTGGCTAGTTTAAGTACGTTTGCCCCATAAAAATCCACTGATGTTCAGTGAGTCCCTTTGATACATATTTAGACCTTCATAATTTTCAGGGTGCATGAGTGTTATATCTCCATCTCATCCTACACATTTTACCAACATGTAAAAGGCATACGTCCTCGAGATTTTGATTTGTTTAATTTTAATTTAAACTTGTTTTATTCTGAATAAATGTGTGAGATGGCCCTCAGGCCTCTAAATCCACATCCAGGTTTGGGTGACTACTTGGATTAGGGGAGTATTATTTAGAGCAATGTTTGTCGCTTTAGTTAATTGCTCAACTCAGGCTGTTTTTGTTCAGTCTTTTTCTAACTGAACTTTCACATTTAACATGCTAATTGAAGCCTGTGGAGTCTGAGATGTAGCTCTTTTATTTTCTGTATTGTACAGTCTGACTTAGGGGTGAATTTGCTGGGATTGGTGACTGTGTTGCATGTTTTGAATAATCTTCAGAGTAGACTTTTGGTGTAAGCTGACAGTGAATGAAAAAAACTATAAAAAGCTGCTGTGGTTTTAATTTTCCAAGAGAGGTAATGCACATAATGCAGAGACGAGCGCACGGGGGATATCCAAATTCTAGGAAGGCAGCCTGCTGCTGTACACAGGCGGATTCTTCTCAGTCATAGTTCTTAACAACTTGACTGTTTTCTCAAACCACACAAAAAGTGCTGTTCGCATTCTGGGAAGTCTACTCATTGGTGTAGGTACCTCTTCAAATTATAAGTAGCTATATTAGCTTTGACTTAACATATGTTAAATAGTATACTTTCCTGTTTTAATATTTATGATGGCTCAAAATTCAGACCTTACAAATTAAAACCCTGAATCATCACCACTTGTGTGAACTACAAGGGTGCCATCATTTTTCTTTTCAATCCATTAAATACCACATTTTACACACTGAGCAAGAAAGGAAGTAAGCTCTTCATGGTGACCCCAGAAATTTTAATGTATCACTTTCTAGCATATGGCTGACACTGCTCGACATCTTACAGTGCAGTATAAGAGTCCCGCCACAAGGAGACACTAAAGGCTTTCAAACCAACAGTTTCTGCTTCCAAAGCAGCGCCAACCGTCGCCACCGATCATCGTACTTATATAACATATACTATGGATGCATGCTTGAGTTGATACATCACTTAAAACCACCACTGTTCAGGCATCACATCTGTCCATTAGGTTTCCCTTTCATACACAACATTTTTATCCCTGGGTACTAACTTTTTTGTTGTTGTTGACTGTTTATTTGTTTATTTGTTTGTTTGTCTAATGCTCTTGTTGCACTGCTAAATAGGCTGTAGCCAACATGATTTATAAATGGATTATAAAATCTAAGAAATTACTGCATTATACATTTTACTCTTAATAAACTCACTTTCCTAAAAACTGATTGCAGCTTCTACTTTGTGATGTCAATGTTATGTCTCAAAGTTATTTCATATCATTCATGGGAGATATGCTTGACAAATGATAAGTTAACAAGTCACTGCTACCAGCTTTCATTGGAGCAACCTGCGAGTTGTGTTGCATTGTCTGATTTGGTCATAGTGTGTAAACACCTCTAGAGGCCACTGTTGTATAGCTGCTGCAAACTGAATGTGCCCGTACCAGAGGTTATACTTAAAATGGCAGCTGCCAGGAAGTCTCTTTGGAAATTTGTGCTCGCCCTTTATGAAATAGATATGTTGTATTACAAGGTACTAATGCACCCTTGCATTGGTAAAATAAATTCTACTAGAATAGCTGATACTCCCTTACAGAAGATTTATTTTGACCTTTCTAAAGCCTTCTTTAAACTTTAGAAAATAAAATGAAAACAAGCAAATCAAAACAAGCCTACTAGAAATACTACTCTGCATTACATCCTAACACTTGGCTAAATCCTAATATGTAATTCTGGCTTAATAGTTTATTACACTAAATGTGATTATGCACAGAAAAAAAACATGTTGGGTTTACTTAATTCGATAGTGGATATTGGCTGCACACAGATGTTTTGCTTTAGCAGGAACTAAAGCAGTTGAGTTGAATTAACACAAATTATTCATATTCAATAAACCTGTGCAATTTGTGTTGATAAAATATGATTGAAACATGTTTTGGTGAAGTCATTTGAGCTCTTGGAATATTTTAATCCTTCACAATTTTCACACTTTATTCCAATACTATTCAGTGACAAACAAACGAAACTACATTTTCTGAAATGTTTGTGGGTTTTTTCACGTTTGTTTTTATACTACTTGAACACTAAAGTGACCCTCCAATGTGATGACAGTGCCAGCAGTGGCCCACAGCTCATTTAATGCTTTCTCCTAATTGCCTCATTATAGTCTCTCACATGTATGAACTATGTAGGCTATCTCTATTTTAAAATAATGAGTGGGCAATGAGAGCATCTCCTCACTGTGTACTTTACTGACAACTGGATAACAGGGAATACAGAGAACTGTCTGAGGACTTTGTCAACTGGTGCCAGCAGAACCACTTCCAGATCAACACTTCGAAAACCAAGGAGCAGGTAGTGGACTCCACCTACACCAGTGAACATCCAGAGAATGGGCATTAAGATAGCTGAATCACATAAGTGATCTCACCAATAAACTGATCTGGACTAACAATAGAGAGTCCATCTACACAAAAGGATAGAGACGGTTGTATTTGCTAGAGAGAAGTCTTTTGGAAGTGCAGGGAGAGCTCCTGAAGACCTTCTCGGACTCTGTGGTGGTATTGTCTATGTTTTATGGTGTGGTCTGCTGGAGATAGGAAGAAACTAAACAGGTTGATCAAGAAAACTAGCTCTGTTCTGGGATGGCCTCTTGACCCAGTGGAGGTAGTTATCTCTGTCAGATAACAGCTCCCACCCCATACAGGTCACCCTGACAACACCGAGCGGTCCCTTCAGTGACAGGCTGCTGCACCCACACTGTGCAAAGGGGACATTTTGGAGGCCTTTCCCTCCAGCTGCTGTCAGCCTGTTGGTGTACATTCACTGAACAACAGCAGTGAATGTACACCACATATGCACACACTGGGGTCTTTACATATATCAGAATACATATGAAATATATATTGATAAAATGTTTACCAGGCCACAGTGAACAATGAAAAATAAACAAAATTAAAACAAATAATTTAAAACACTGAAAAACACCCACAAATATATTTTTTAGAGATGACAAATTTGTCTTAACCTGGTTATGCTGTACCATCCAGATGAAGACGTGAGCCAAAGATCCTCTAAGTTTCATTTATTGAACTTACCTTTTCCTACATATGAGAAATGATCTGGTGTGAAGTAAATCGGGTTTTGTATATCTGTAGCCTCAGATGAGCATGAAACTTCAGTTTTGACCTGCTTAACAGCAGTCTCAAATAATAAAGTCTTGGTGTTACAAAATCAATTAACGTGTGCAGCAACTGAAATATGACACCAAAGGCCACTCTTAATACAGACAGAAGTCAGGCAGTCAAAAATCTCCTGTTCTGCTTTTTGTATTCTGAAGTGGACAGCCAACAATCCTACAAATAGACTAGAAGATGTGCTTGAAAAATTTGTTAAAACAAATAACTGGACCTTACTTGTTAAGCTCAATGTTCTCACTGTCACATGGAGACTTTCAGGTTGTTACACTTGTTATACGTTTACTATCACAAATGAATGTTTTTGACTAATAAATATACATTAATTTGAGGTCTAAAGTGTCTAAAATCTGTAGTGTTTGAACTTTGTTTTAATTTTGTCATCCCACATTCAAACAAGTGATTCATGTGATGAAAGAGTGACATGATTTGATTCATAAGACTTTATTTGATATTCACATACTGTAAGCAGAAAACAGCTTTAACAAAACAAACTTGGTGGAAAGGACTAACACCAAGCTTATCCATCTTTTCCTGTAAAGAAAAACTGAAAAATCAAACCAAAGTAATAAATTACAGATCTATTCAGCTGGTTTTAAAAGTTAATGTTAACAGTACCAACTTCATGGAACACATGTCATGTGGAATAAAAACTTTGTCTCTGGCCTGAAAATAATAAAAATAAGGGTGTAAACCTTTATTGTTTTGATGGATGGAAATGTGTGTTATATGCAACCATACTTGTTTTGTTTTTTAATGAAAAAAAAATCAATTCTGAATCAGTCCTATACGCCATAAAACTGTTGTTCTGCATTCACAGACAATACAATAATAACATAAAAAGCAAGCATAAAAATTGGGGGTACAAGAGTTGCACATAAGCAAAACACTTGTTCAGCACAGTAGAAACTTTTCACTTCTGAGTTATCAAATATCCATTTTTTCATTCCAATGAACAAAGTCATTAAGGAATCATCTCAGCCTTCGTTTAACAAGCAGTTCCCATTAGTAAGTCGAAGGTATGGCATCCAAGAGTTAATGATGGCACTGATGGCCATAGGCCATCCATATGACACTCCACACAAACTGTCTCACTGGCACGTGAAAATTAAACTCTGGTAACACCAGGAGTACTAGAGAAGGTAAATAATCTACCATTATAAGAAAAATTCTAAAATACTTTTCTAAAGTTAAGAACAAGTTTTATGTTGCACAGCAACTGAAAGAATATCACTTCTTCCAAATGGCAACATTTAAAAAAGAGGAATAGCACAATTCATTTTTGCTTCATCACTTACACAGGGGTTTGAGAGGTACAAACATGGGACATCATATACAAAGACATTTATTTCCACTGTTGTGGAAGAATGGCTCCCTTCATTCAATGTGTTCATAGAATTTTTGGCAAAATAGCACAGCTGGCATATTATTTCAGATCTACTGTCCTTCAGTTATGTGTCAGACAAGTGGATCACCAATTCTTCAGTCTGAGGAGCCTCACTTTCACCTAGTAATTCTGTTTCTGGCACTGCCAAGTCCTCGTTTTGGTTCAGTTCTTCCTCTGATGCCCCATCAGCCAATTCTTCATCGTTGGTCTTAGAGTCCTCATTTACCATTGCTGTTCTCTCTGTGGCAGAAGTGTTGGAAGGGATAGTGGTCACATATCCTGTAGATGTGGATCCACTGCCACTATGCTGAGAACCTGCTTTGGTAACCATTTGTTGTGGGTGGTGGATCTGCTGGTGTGGCATTGCCATGGGTATTTGCATGGGGTAAAAGTTCTGCAGGTATGGGTAAGCTGGAATTGGGTGATATCCATTGACAGGGATGTAGAGCTGTGGGGGCACCATTGGCCGATGTAGTTGACCCTTTATTGGCATGAACTGGGGCTGATGGAATGGTGAGCTCTTTTTAGGGCTGGTGTATCTTGATGCACTTGTTGTATTTATGCTAAGGTTGCTAACAGGGCTGGTGCTAAGAGAGCTGGTCTGGGTAGTATTATTGCTAGTGCCAGACACCTGAGCAGAGCCATTATAGTTGGACAGGCTCTCCCAGGAGCGCAGACGTGCATGGATGTCTTTGAAGCGAGTTCTCCGGGCTGGGACTTCACTCCAACACTCCAGCATAAGGGTGTAAATCCAGGATGGGCAGTCATCTGGACAGGGCAGTAACTGGTGGCTGCGCACCATGTCAATTACATCCTGGTTAGAGTAGCCACAATATGGCTGAAGACCATAACTGAATATCTCCCACAGCAACACTCCATAAGACCAGATGTCAGAGTCGGTGGAGAATTTGCCATGCTTAATAGCTTCTGGGGACATCCAACGAATAGGGAAAGGACTTGTTCCCATGAGACTGTAGTAATCAGCGGAGTAAACATCTCTGAATAGCCCAAGATCCAGGATTTTGACACCGAGTTTTTCAAACACAAGAATGTTTCGAGCAGCAAGGTCTTTATGGACTATCTGGTGGCTGGAAAGGTACTCCATTCCAGAAGCAATCTGGGTGATAACATGAATAAAATCAGCTTGCTCTAGAGTGGATTTGATTGTCTTGTCATCATCTGAGCTGCCAACATCTGAGTTAGGGGAGCGCATTACCAGATACTCATGCAAGTCACCAAGGCTGGAATAGGTGAAAATCATGCTCATTGGCTGCTCTTTGGTGACCACGCCAAGCAAACAAACAATGTTTGGATGCTGCAGATGGAAACGGGCCGTAGCTTCATGGTGAAATTCCTCACAAAGAGCAGAATCTACCTTGTCCTTCAAAGTTTTTATGGCCACCACTTGGGTCTGCTCACCAGGTACTGTGCCATATAGGTGGCCCTTGTACACCTTGCCAAACCGGTCCTCACCGAGCCCCTCCATAAATCGCACTGCTGACATGTTAATCTCACGCAGCTTCGCCTGCAGCCATGAAACAATAAATACATGTCACCAAAGACAGAATTCAACAATACTTAAACAAATGTATGCAAATCACATTTACTGTGACCATATTTAATGTTACCTTGTTATTATTATTGTTACCTGTTGTTTTTGATGATTCAGGGGCGACAGCTCTGTGTCCTGGGAGGGTGAGCTGCTGAGCTGGGAACGAGGTGGTGTGTCATTTGAAGCCTTATGTTTATTGCGACACAAGCAAACCAGAAAGAAGAGGCAAGCGATAACCAATGGGATGGCAACAGCAGGTATTAAAATAAACAGGATCTCCTTCCTGGGGTTTTCTTGTGGCTCTGAAATAATAACAGAAACAAGGTCAAATTATATCCAAAATGAAAACTATTTTATATTCACTGCCACTCACACAGTTAAATTCCTGGTGCGCGAAACTCTGCACACACGCGGAAGTGTCTGCTTTGCGCACGCAAATGCAGGTAGCTCTCGCAGAGGAATGCTGCTCGCTTTGAAGCAACTGATTTTTGAATGTCTGGAGGCGGAGCCCAAAGGAAGGAGGAGTGTCCTAATATGATTGGTTATGATGGACACTTCAACATGACAGCAACATCAGTTTTACCCCGCATTTGTTTACAATTTGGATATCAATTAGATATCAACAGTTATCGTTTGCTGTGCAGCATTGGAAATACTGACAACTATCACTAAGAAGTCCTTAAAGCCAGAGATTTCAAAGGCATGTCCTTAACCCTCCGCCCTGCTCTCCCATTAATCTGTTATACAATATTGCATACCTTTTATTATGATTTTTTTTTTTTTTTTTTAAAATCATCATATTGAGCAGCACACATCATTCTTAAGAAAAGGGAAAAGCAGTTTTCATAGTCAATTGAGTAAACTTAATTTTCAAAAATGTGAAAAAATATAAAATGTGCTTTTGATGCAGGTGAAACAAATAAGCACAACTTCTGGCTGCAGAGCTCCATTCACTGTTCAGGCTCCGCTACAATAATTCATCTAGATCAGGGGTGTCAACCATAAGGACCGGGGGCCAGAATATACCCGGCAAAGACTCTAATCTGGCCCGCTGAACAACTTATATTTTTGGACAGCTTTTCCTGCTGACAGACCTCCCCCACAGCCAGTCACTATACACTAAAGTAGTGAAGTAATAGATGAACAATTAAATGACAGAAAAGCTCCTGTTTTTCACTGTCTACTATAGAAATTTTGGTTTTATAAATATGGGACAGTCTGGGCAGTGAACTACCAGAACTCGTTCTGTAATTTTACACATTTATCATGTCAAGAAACTGAGTTGTACTTCTTTAGCCTACATTAAGAAATTTCAGGGATTAAATGTGTAGTTAAGCATCTTTATGTTGACAGAAAGTGGAGTTTCACCCGTCTGGCCCACTTAAAATCAAAGCGGGTTGTGCGTGGTTTGAGTAGTATGGTATGAGTTTGTCATCCATGATTTAGACATTTTAGATTCTCTGTAACAACATTCTCTGTAACAATATTACACAACATCTTTGCAGCTGCTCCATACCAAATACGCTAAGTGTTATGCTTTGTGGTTATATCCAATCAGATTAACTTTATTTACGTCTGTTGTAGACCCATCACTCTAGTTTTCTGTCCTGAACCTAAAGACCACAGGGAAACGCCACACATCTAAGGTCGATAAGTTTATATTTTTGTTTATTTAGAAATCCTAATACTGTTCATAAAGAGACTAGCAAGAAAAACATTAAAGAACTGTTTTGGGTAGGTCCTTCCATCTGTGGTTATTGGTAAAATTATTGTTCACTGTTTTGAAAATTAGTGAACAAATGCTGATTAGCAACTTTTTACACTTGTGGAAGAAATACCGTCACTAAATTCCATGCTTAATTAAAAGCAATAATGCTACAGTATATGTTGTACATTTTGTAAATAAAAGTACAAAGGTTTTGCACTACAATATACTTTAAATTCTATGTGATTGTTGAGTCAAGTCAACTTTACAGCACAACTGAGAACTAATTCACTGTAGCCAAATTACACCATCATTTATTAGCTCATTTGTATTTTATGCTAATCTAATTCTGATAAATGGAGTTCACAGTGAAATATTTGCCTTTGTATAGTATATCTTTTCATGAGTAAATAAAAAATTTCTAAGAAAGATTTGCTTTGTGATTCACATCAGTAACTTGTTTTCTTGATTAAAGTAAAGTTTGCCAGTCTGCATATAGCTGTTGTTTCTATTGTACTGACTTATCGCTGACTTCACTTTGATGGTATGTGCAGTTACATGTGTCCGCTGCAGGCTGAGCAAAAACTTTTTTGTTGGCAGGTTTAAATGTCTCTATTATTATCATTTCTAAGTACCTGGGTAGTTTTTCTTTTTTTTTTCTTTTTTTTTCTTTTAACTAGAATTTAATTTTCTGCTTTCCCTTGAAATGTTGAAAAATACATTAAAAATTATTTTCAGAACAGACTATTTAGCTAACAACAGCTTCTAACTTCAACTTGCTTCCACTCTAAAAGAAAGATTTTTGCTCTAATCAAACAAAAGAGTGTCTGTTTCACACATTCACTGAGGGACAGTGATGCAATAAACTGTCCCTATTCTATTGCATAAAGACTGCAGCACCTTTTGTTCACACAGGTCATTTTTAACACAATTTGACATTCACACACAATCGACTGGTAACACTAAACTACACTGCACACATGGTTACAAAAGATCATTATATATAACTGCCCTATTAGCTATCATGTGCCTGGACAACAGATTTACCACCATCATGTAGCTTTTCACATTACTCTGGCAAAATGCCAATACCCACAAAGACTAACCCCAGTTTTGAGGGGAACACACATTTGTTACTTACCCTTTCAATACATGAGTACAGTACAGTCTTAAAACTGGGTTTTCTTGATGGGACCTACATTGCAGAAAAAGTGCTGCAGATTTCTAGTCATGATGATCAATGTTTTGTATTGTTTTTCTTAATCCTATGTTCTTTTGTTATAGCTTTAAACATAATCTGAGAAATTATCTGTTTTGTAGAACATTTGTAATATTTCAAATATTGCGTGAATAAACATAAAAAAAAGTATTTCTGAAATATCTGAAAAGTGTACCTGTCAAAATGAGATTCATGGAAAAAAAATCTCAAATGATGCAATATCAAAACCCATGTTTTTTGTTTTGTTTACAAAAAAAACATACATGATACCACAGCCCCTTCCAATTCACAACATTGCCCATGTCAGTGGGCTAATTCCTGTAAATATTTTTTGGGGATTTTGTGTTTGCCTGCCCTTGCTGGATTTGTTTGCTTAGCTGCTTGCCTTCCTGCTGCCTGCTTTTAGATTAAAAGATTTTGAATGTGGTAATCCCCGAATGAGATTGTGGACACAGAAGATGAAAAGAGCCATTAAGGAGAAGACGTCGTCCTATCAGGCTTGGCTAGCCTGTGGGACTCTTGTGGGACTAGCAGAAACAAACATTTTGTTGGCCTCTAAACAATTTTGGTAAACCATCTTAGTAGGGGTGACTTAGGAGGGGATGGGAATATGGAATATGGATGTTCTACAGACTTAAACTGAGGATATAGTCAAGTGGTGGAAGGAATACTCATCTCTTCGATCCCACATTCAAAACTTCTGTAGAGGAAAGTACCAGGACACGGGGAAGTCTTGCTCATCACTGGAGGGAAGGTCAATAAGGGAGGTTTAAAAAAACAAACAAACAAACAAACAAACAAAAAAACCTCCCTGGTGGCATGGGCCCAAAGGGGTCTATGAGATTTTCTTATGTAAGCTCGTTAAAGCCCTAGGCGGGACATCAGGATTGGTAGTTACCATCTTTACAAAGGAGGACCAGAGGCTGTGCTCAAGTTATAGAGAGATTGTGCTATTCAGCCACCCTGATAAGATATACACAAAGGTATAATAGGGGAAAATCATCTTTCAATTTCAGGAGGAACAGTTCAGTTTTCCCCTCGGTCGAGGAGTGCTAGACTAGCTCTTTAGCCACTCTATGGGAGCATGGGAGTTTGCTCAACCAGTGTACATATGTTTTGTGGACTTGCGGAAAGCATTTGACTGTGTCCTTCTTGGGACCTGTGAGAGGTGCTCTGGGAGTGTGGATTATGTGACTCAGTGACCCATTTGATGCCTGTTCAACTACACAGAACTTGAGCTCCATTACTTGCAATGAGCCATGGATCACATCTACCTAATGGACTCCCCATTTATTAATGTAAATGGGAAGTCCTCTTCACACACAAAGTTTAATTATGAGTACCACAGGGTTCTGTGCTAAGACCAGTTCTGTTTACATTATACATCATTTTCTTAGCCATATCATTCAAAGGTATAGTAAACATTTTGATTGCTTTGTACAAGATTGCTTCATTGACAGCTCAAAATATTTATAAATATTTAAATATTATAAATATTTACTCTGGTTCGACACCATACTGTGAAGAATCTTCTGAGTCATAGGTTCTTCAATCCATATTAAACAAATATGTAGGACTGCTTTTGTGCATTGGTGTAATCTCTCTAAATTAGAAACATCCTTTCTCAGAATGATCCTGAAAAACTAGTTCATACATTTATTGCCTCTAAGCCGAAGTATTGTAATTGACTATTATCGGGCTGTCCTAAAAACCTACCTTTTTGATAAAGCATGTAGTTAGGGCTGGATCAGGTGACTCTGAATCCTCCATTAATTATGCTGCACTATGCTTAGGCTGCTGGGGGCTTCCCATGATCCACTGAGTTTTTCTTGCTCACTCAACTTCTTCATTCACCGTTTGTTTACACACCACTCTGTATTTAATCATTGGCTATTATTAATCTCTAGCTCTCTGCCCTCTTTAATCTCTGTTGGGGTTTTCTCTCTCTTATTGTAGTGTCTTTACCTTGTGATTTGGCACTACATAAATAAAATTTAATTGAATTGATTCTTGTGTCTGCCTTTTGTGCATAATGTGTTTAATCTGTTGGCTCTGTCAGGTAGTGGCCTCAACTCACACTGGGGCAGTTTGCAGCCAAGTGCAAAGTGGCAGGAATAAGAATTAGCACCTCTAAGGCTGAGGCACCTCTATGAGCTCTGGATAGACTGATAGATTAATAAGTTTTATTTGAAAAGTGGCTAATCACATGAGTCAAGGTGATTAGGCAGCCAAGGTTTCAGGTGAACACATTGTGAGACCTAGCACCATCTTATCATGTGATTTAGTGAGATCACATGGCCCTGGATGTGAGTGGGCTCAAGGGATCTCAAAGCTGGAGTATAGATGGCAGACATTTGTGTTGTAAGCCCCGCCCTCTGATCAAAGATGGTCGTTCACAGTGGACATACATGGCTCCAATCCATCTGTCTTCTCTGTCCAAAATGTGGACATTGGCATCCTCAAAGAGTGACCTTTGTCCTTTAGATGCAGATGTACAGTTGAGTCTTGTCCTGCTGAGGTGGCTCTTGTCTATGTTGTGCCATGTGTTTATGAAGTGGCTGTTTGGTCTCGCCAATGTAGCATTCCTCGCTGCACTGAACAGCATATACTATGTAGTTTAATTTGTGTTTAGGAGTTTTGTCCTTGGGATGAACCAGTTTTTGTCTGAGTGTCCCAGTGTACTTCAGACCCAGCCATACACTCAGACAAAAACTGGTTCAAAAAACAGCCTCTCACAGTAGATGTCATGTCCTCAGATCGATCATCCTTTTGAGAGGAGGTTAATTTTATTCCCACTGTTGAAAAGTGCTTGTTCATAAGAGATCATCTGATTGTTGGGTTTTACTCTTTAACATTGCAGGACCCTTAACTTGCAATATAAAATCACCTTGAGGCACTCTAAAAATAAAACTAAATTAAATTTAAATGGATAATATACAGACAGGTCAGGAAAACCTTGAAACCTCGAGCCCTTCCATGAGGAAATCCGGTAGGTCCACTTTGTCACTTACAGGCAAGGGTCATTGTAATTCAACACAGAGTTGTTCTAAGTGATCACCTGATGGTTGTAGCCTCTTGATGGATGATAATGGCCTCATAGAGCAAGAAAGCTCACTGAACTGTCTTATGAAAATGAAAATGATGTGATTCACATGCCATAGTGTTCATAGTCAACTCACTTGAACACCTGGACCAAGGTATTAAGAGAGTACTTTCCACAACCAGCATCAAAACACTAACGAGGGAATAACCTATGAAACAATGATGTTCCACCCCATCAGTATAGGTACTTTCAAAACTATGCTTGCAAAGTTAATGCCAAGGTGTATTGCAGGACTTCTGGAAACAAGGGGTGGCATAAAACCAAACCAAGACACTATATATTTTGAGATTTCCTTAAACAGCTGATAACTTAGGAGCAAATTCCCTTATGATACTTACTGCAGGGCTGGATTTCACACAGGTCCACCCTGACCTGAGGGTCCAGTGTGAAGCACCAGGGTGCCTGCATTAGGCCTCCTGGATTACGACAGAAGTTGTGACTTCCCCAGAGCTCAGGATAGTCCTGGGACAGGTGGTGACTGTGAGGGTACTGAGCACTCCATGGCTGGCAGTAGTGACCAGATTTAGTGATGCTGATTGTGCCCCTGTAGTCAACTCCACTTCCATTATAGCAGCTGTGATCTGAGGGGGAATCTGTAGAATGGACAATGACAGACAGACAATGAATTTCAGGTGTCTGAAATTTTGAGAATTTAATGAGCGCTAAATGATGCATTAATTATAATTTAAAGTAAAATATATGATCCTCTGCTCCTAGTTCTATGTTTACCCTTGCAGGTTATTTATTGACTCAGTTTTTTAAACACAAAAATGGTATTAATTTGTGAAATAAAATTCTGTTCATAAACAAACAACATTTTCCCTTATTAGTATAGGTGCAACATAATTTCTAAGGTAAATGTGAACAGCTATATTTATGAAATGTATCAGTCTCCCAGTGGTTTAGACAAAAAAAAAAAGCACTTTTATTTAGGGAAATTTGGTGGTTTAAAATTAAACTGTGTATGCCACTGTAGACCTCTTGTGCATTAAAGAGATAACCACAATAACCATAATAACCAACCAGAATATAAAAATATATAAACAATTAAAATGGTACCTAGAATTACAAATGCAGGGGTGGAAGTCATGTCTACGACACAGCTTTTTGTAATTTTTCCTCTCTACACCACCAGAGTGGACTTCAAATCAAACAACCAATATGGGATTGATTGGTTGGCTAACAGCTATAACATGCATACATATGAAATCATCTCTAGATCTTTTATCTGCTTATTTTATAATATAATCATCCCTGAAACTGCTTATCAGCTATTTGTCCAATTAGTTTGAAAATAGGGGACTATGAAGTAAAATGGTGGTGTACAGAAGAATATTTACAAAAATATTGTCAGTATCTAAATACTTAGGGCCCTAACTGAATATAGTACACAGTAATGGGGTGTATGCTTGCACATTTGTTTCATAACTGGGGTGTTTTTACATATTTGCGTGTGTGCACTCATCCACCTACATGAACCCAATTTCTCTGGTGGTACTCCTATCCTCATACAGGAAGCTGCATCAGGTGTTCCTGGCTGTGGCAGCAAGTGACAGCTTGGGAGCTTAAGCTGCATGAGTAACATAGGATTCGATCTGGCAATGGTGTACTCGGCAAGACAAAGGTCATTCTCCAGAGCCTCGCACTCATCTCTACAGAGTTGACGGCGCCGAGGGCCCCGAGATTGCTCATCGCACAGAGGGAAGACATAGTAGCAGAAGGATGGGATGGCAAACTCAGAGCACTGATCAGACAGGTGGGTGGATGTTCCAATCATAGTGAGGGCAGCTAAACACAAATGGAAAAAGTTTTAACTGCTTGCTTGGAAATTTCAGATATCATTAAAGTTTAGAATTAAGGAATATGTCAAACATGAAGGATGCCCAATTTCCTCACCTGTAATGCGGTTTTCACTCTCCCCTTGCATCTGCAGAGACTCGACATAGATACTGCGGTTACCGATGAATCGAGCACAGGCAATGCCTCGATATGGCTGGCAAAAATGTTTTTCACGTGACCTAAAGAGAAAAAACAGGGTTAAATGCTTTAAATGACTTCAGGAGAAAATGTGATGTAATATGATGTCTGGCCCTTATAGGCCCTGCACATCTTTGCTGTTTGTAGATGTAACCTGTTGCTTCAAAGATATACATAGTCTGTTGCAATGTAAGCTGCACATTACACATGCATACTGGTCTTCTGTAATAAGCATATTTAAATAATCCATATCAAGCATGAATGTCAGCTGATATATTATACAGTTAGATTTTGTAAACTCTTAAAAGTTACCCAGAAATCCAGTATAATTTAGATTCTTATAATTAACCAGGCAAACGTTTGGACAAACCTTCTCATTTAATGTTTTTTTCTTTATTTTCACTACTTCCTACATGGTAGATACATATTGAAGACATCAAATATATGAAGCATGATATATGGAATTATGTAGCAAAGAAAAAAGATTGATAAATAATTCTAAATGTGTCTTATATTTTAGATTCCTCAAAGTAGTCCCCCTTTGTTTTGCTGATGATGTATTCACCTGAAATGTTTTCACTTCACAGATGTGAGATTAGACATTAGACCAGTGGAAATCTTTGAAATCTGTGTTTTGGTCTGATGAGTCCAAATTTGAGATCTTTGGTTCCACCCACTGTGTCTTTGTGCGACAGAAAAGGTGAACGGGTGGCGTCTCATGCATGGTTCCCACTATGTAGCATGGAGGAGGAGGTGCTTTGCTAGTGACACTGTTGGGGATTTATTCAAAATTGATGGCACACTGAACCAGCATGGCTACCACAGCATCCTGCAGCAACACGCCATCTCATCTGGTTTGTGTTTAGTTGAACAATCATTTATTTTTCAACAGGACATGACATGACATGACCCCAAACACACCTCCAGCCTGTGTAAGGGCTATTTGACCAAGAAAGAGAGTGTTGGAGTGTTGTGCCAGATGGGCTGGCCTCCACAGACACCTGGCCTAAACCCAATCAAGATGGTTTGGGATGAGATGGACCGCAGAGTGAAGGCAAAAGGGCCAACAAGTGCTCAGCATCTCTGGGAACTTCTTCAAGACTGTTGGAAAACCATTTCAGTGCTAGTTAATGAGCACAGAGCCGACTAGATGATGTTGGTCCCTTAGGCTAGCCTCATGAAGTCTGCATGTTATTGTTTAGCCAGAGACTTTCACACCAGTGCCTAGTGGCAGTCAATTTGAAGGGTTCTGGCAGTGCTCATCCTGTTTGTTCTGCCATCATGAAGAAGGTGGACTACCTGTAAAACATCCCACAGTGAAGTGAGTTTTACGTCACCATGGAGTGAGAGTGTGCTGACCATGAAAGAAGTCCCTGCTCCAAAACGGACACCTTCAACATTAACTGAAATTTGAATCTACCCAGAAGAAGCCAAATGCCTTCTGGAAAAAGGTTTCATGATCAGATGAGACCAACATTGAGCCACTTGGCTGCAATGACAAAAGCCATCTCTGGAGGAGTAAAGGTGAGGTTTTTAAACTAGTACAAGCACAAATGCAGGCAACAACGGCATCCACTTACTGCTGCAGAAGTCTAAATCAGACATTACTGGGGATTTATGCTTCAAGGGGAAATCTGCAATGTAGCTATGTCGTAACTGCAAGCCCACCACCCCGCAAATCCATCAAAACAATGTAACTACACGTCCAGTCAGTGCCGCGTGTGGCTACTGTGACTGTCAATTTTTCTTGTGCACTTTTTCACTGCAGTTTTGGAATTTATCAGTAAGAGACAACAATCTTGGTCTTAATACAAGGACTAATAATAATCACAGCATTGCTTGAGGGAGATTGCTGAAACGAATTTTAATTTCCATTAAATTTTACAAAAGTATGCAGGAAGTTCCTGAAGGACAAATGAACTGATGCCATCTGGCCACAGTTGCTAATGTCCATCAGCGACTGTACAAACACATAAAGGCACTAACATCTTATATCCACATTCTGTGTGCTATAGGTTGATACTTAAAATTTGCCAATTTCTAAAAAACAAAATAAAAAACAAGCAAAAACTGTAAAAAAAAAAAAAAAAATTAAATAAAATTAAAAAAATCCTTGATTATTGATTAAAAATATTTACAAACATATAAACACAAATAGACAAACACATGTAACACACTATTAACAAGAAGGTGGCCACTTACGGTTCAGCTGGGCCTCGTGTGGGCATCTGTCCTGTAAATCAGAAAGAAAACAAGAGCATGAAAATAAGGAGTGACTGGCTCTACAGTCAAAAACATTGCAGTTTTTATTTTTTTTTATTAGTAAAAGCTTCCGGCATAAGCCAGTGACCAGTCACTGAGACTTGTGTAAACAGAAGTTGTATAAATAAACACTTTATATTAATTATTTAACCCATACAGTTTAGGCTTAAAATCTAAGTTATAGTACAAATAAAATTCAGTCTTACCTAGTTTGACATAAAGAACACCTGTGGCAGAGATGACCTTGACTGAGTTAGAGGCAACACACTGATAATAGCCCGTATCTGTTGTGTCCAGGTCCTGGATGCGGAGCTTTGAGCCTGCCTCTGTCTTGCGGATGGTTATGCGTCCCTGTTCCTGTACTACAGGGGCATCATTCTTCAGCCAGCGGATAGACGGTCGAGGATTTCCTGCCACTTTGCAATGAAGAGTGGCTGTCTGGCCTTGAAAGAGGGTGATGTTGTTGACTGGCTCCTGGAACTCCAAGAAATATCCTTTAAGAAGTAAAACATTGGTTTTAAGCCTGATAGTAGCATTCTGCATAATAAAACATCTGGAGCATCAAGTTTGTTGCATTTGAATGTTAACTGGTACAGTGTGTCTCTGATTTTATTCTTTGCAATGAAACTTATTTTAATAATTGTGAGCACACGAGCAGACGGCTCCCCTGAACCAGCAGCAAACTGGGATGCAGCCAGATCGACCCCCGAACCATCACATAATCATAGTATTACTGCTCCAGCTAGGGGGTGTGAGACAAGGGTATAGAAAGATATTGGAACATCCTTTGTCCTTTATAGTGTGTTCTATGGAGAATTTCGTATTGTATAAATTGTAAGTTGGGGCTTTAGTCGTTTTGAAGGTGTTTAAGCATATTTGTGTCTAGAAGTTTTGATCTGGATTGATGGAAAGACTTATCCGTGATGGTTTATTTTTCCATAAAAATTTTGTTCATTTCAAAGCACTGCAAAGCTTTTAACCATACTTGGGGTCGATGTCTTCATGGTATATAAACCCATGACCAATCAATTTCAGTGCAGAAGGGATGATTAAGCACTAAGATATTGTGGTAGACCATCTTGTTCATGATACCATCAATTTTCATTCATTTGCCCATGGAGTTTCCAGAAATGGAACTCAATTTCCAGGTCTTGAAGTCTCTTTGAAATGAAATTTGAATCTCAATCAGATTTTTACCTGGATAATTAAAGGACTAATAATATATATATATATTTTTTTTAAATAATTCCATATTTGAATCTCCACTGTGTTTCACTGTGCAGAACATCTATAATCAAAACATTCTCTAGGTTTACTGCGGACATAAACATGACAATGCTGACCAAAGAGTTTAAATTTGGACTCATCTGTTCAGAGCACCTTCCTTCAGTCATCTATAGTCCAGTGTTAATGAACCATGTACAGAATTTTTCAAAAAAACAAGTAAATAACTAATGTATGGTTCTTAGTTTATTGTTTATACTTTTATTGTCTCTACTCCCTTGGTGTAATGGTAGCCTTAGTTCTTGTTATCTGTTTTGTTATGTTTTGCTCATAGTAACCCACTAAGAGACTAGCAAAGTAAACCCTAACTTCTGAGTTTTCCTTGATATCCCATTATATCAAGTTTGTAGGCTAAATCTCCATCTCTGTGTTAGGTTTTAACTTCTTAATTACTTGCAGTTTTACTTTGAAAGTCTCTTGTCTTGTATACTGAGTGTCATTTCCCTTTTTTTGTATCCCTGATTTGTTCTCAGTGTGTTTTTCCCTAGGGTCATTATGTTTTGTAAATATTGTTCGATTCTCCGCTTGCCCCTTGTCGCATCGCCCCTTGTGGTTGTGTGTCCATTAGTTCTTGGGTTCCCTGATGATTCCTTGTATTAGGATTCCTTGCTCCAGCCCTGCTAGGTTTTTTGTTTGTTTGTTTTGTCTTTTAGTTCTTTGATTTTAGCTTTAAAGCTTCTTTTCTGAGTCAGTTCCCGTTTCTCGAGTCTTGCACTTGGATCCACATCTCGTCTCCCACGTACCCACTTATGATAGATTTAAGCTTAATTTTGGAAGATGTTAAACTATATTTTATGCGTGTTTTTGTTATTTAGCCCAGTTTCACTGGAATAATGGGTGGGACAAAACAGAAACCCCATCCATGTGAACAGCCTCACAAACGGCAACTTTCAAAATTACCATAATTGCACGGTATATCAAGCTCCTTTCGGTACACTAAGAATAGTTTGATTCTCTGGATAAATCTGGACTGAGGATATTTACTAAACATGATAGTTTTGCATGAAAGTCTTCACTCTAGGAACTGTGAATTGTTGTACAATACCTCGGTTATTTGCTTATAAAAACACATACAACAACAACTGATCTTACAGTCCCCCACCTGCTGCGTCCCACTTTTTTAAAAACACCGGACTGTACTCATTTTTCTGTTTAGATGTGGAGGGAAAGTCACCCGCCAAAATATACACAGCAATAGTTCTTTTTTAAATGTTCTCTTTTCACTGTGTCCTACATAATAAATTCAATCTTAGAACATTCATTAAAGTTAGAATTTAGATTCCAATAACATTTGTTTTGTTTTTTTGTCATAACATTTTGACCTACTTTTTACAGTCTGTATCACATTTCAGAGCCTGAACTTTTTCAGTTCTACTTGAGTAAATAAGTTGATTTAGGACTTACCGAAATATTTTTTAACACAAGTAAAGAAAGGGAATAAAAAGGAATAGCTGAGGTGAAGAGATAATGATAAATACACACTAAGATTATGGCTATTAGTACTTCTGCTTTATAAGCAGCAGCCAGATTCTGGAGTTCATGCAGTGGAAAAACAGATCTGTGGCCTGTGTCCTGACACAGCACTTCTACTCACAGGCTACAGAAGAGTAATGTTATCATAAAGCTCTTTAATCACAAATTGTTAATTTTTCCTTTTATGAAATTAAGTGTGTAATGGCAGCGCAGTTAGGAAAGGAGAAACAAGTATTAGTGATTAAAGGAGTCAAAACAAACACAATGAACTGCAAAGTTGCCTCCCAACCCAAAAAAAAACAAAAAACAAAACCCCACACTCCCTTTTGTGGTTCAGTCACAACCTCACAGTTCTTTTGACCATATTATTTCCACCCAAGTTATGCAGTCCTGGCTGCTACTCCAGTGACTGCCTGACTTGAAGTTGTAGTGTGACCAGAGGTCCCTGCACTATGACAGTCTTGGTCTGACACTCAGAAGCTAACCTCTGCATAGTGTAAGGGCATCACTGGCTTTTTAGGCTAATTTATTCTTTATTTTGACAAATTATAATCTGTCAAAAATACACAACGCTGCTGCAATTCACAACACGAAAAATGAAAAAGTTAAGGCCACAACTAAGATTCCTGTCCAAGAGTGTTGCCACATAACTTTATTGTGAAGCAACATTTTTAATTCTCTTATCAGCCACTTACAGAATGTAATGTAGTCCAGCAGAGGTTGGGGCAGAATGCCAGCCAGCCAACACTCAGTGATCCACAGGGCCATCATCATTCTTGGCTGAAGTCCAAACTACTTTGAGACTAGTAAGGTATCAAATATCAAAGCTCAAGTACTTGATTGATTAGGCTTATCCCTGCGAGACAGAAGTAATGAAAAGCAGCTTTATTACAAAACAGACTTTCTTGCAAGTTTCAAAAGCCTGGCCCACTAAGAGCAACAGCTTGTTTGTCCCAGAAACAACTACTCAAGGAATGCAGCTGATAACTGCACAGAGGAGCTATTTCTAAATCAAAGATACTGAGACAGCAACAGAAATTGTGAATTATAATGTTTTGATCTGCTGATGGGAGTCTGACATAACACAATGAAAGAATTATTTAAATCTGCCATGTGCTTTACCCCAGAGTTTGGGTGAGCTCAGGACCTATGGGTCAAAAGACAATGCTGTATATATTCTAATTAGGAATCGAAACACTCTACTAAGTCTTTCTGCGACAGTGTTGAATCTTTCCCTTAAAGTACTGACACTCATATAGCTAAGGAAACAACTGAAACTATTTGCAACATTCCCAACTAATTGTTAGCATATGGACCAAAGGGTCCTTCCAAAGATGTAAATTTTTAAAACATCTTACATATTCAATTCAATCTTATTTACATAGCACCAAGCCACAACAACATTTGCCTCATTGTGCTTTATATTGGAAGGTGAAGACCCTTCAACAATACAAAAAAAGATACAAAACCCCAACAATCTTATGACACCCCACCACCCCGCTTTGACCAAGTGCTTTGGCAACAGTGGAAAGGAAAAACTCTCTTTTAACAGGAAGAAACCTCCAGCAAAACCAGGCTCAGGGAGGGGAGCCCATCTGAGGGGAGGAAGACAGGGCGAAAGAGACGCTATGGAAGGAAGCCCGAGGTTAATAATAAGCAATGATTACATGCAGAGTGGTGTATAAACACATAGTGAGTGAAAAAGAAACACGCAGTGCAGAGACAAAGCCTGCAAAGAAACACTTTAAAGACTGTGTGCCTCAACAAGACCCAATTATTGGAACGCAAGTGCAATAATCACCTCATCAGAGCATTAGCATTACCACAACAATACAGCATGTAACTTATCTTCTGTCAGAAAGAAGATGTGATGAGTTTTCATGTTATGCATGTGATTTTCTGTAATATGTTCATAATGAGAGCATGTTTAGAGCTTTATCAGTTTAAACAAAGGTGACCACATATGTAAGCAGTAGGCTTGTCCTTGTTGTTGCCTACTCTGGCAGGGGAAATTTGAGCTGTAATTAGTTCATTCGTACAGGCAACACATTCCAGAATGTTGATATGAACTCTTGTGAAGCCGTGTTCATGGATTTGTTTGGACAACTTTGAGGGACTAAGACCCTGAAGGTGGTTAGCTTAGGTTAGCGCAAACAATGGAAGCAGTAGGGACTTATTTGGACTGAAGTTCAAAAACAGGTTTTCACACATTTAGACAAATATTCTCATATGTTTAAAAGGGGCTCATTTCTTTATTTCTATTTTATCTATATTTCCAACTCCATATTCTCTGTACACTGGCCCTCATCTGAAAGGTATGTGAAAACACATAGATCCACTTTTATAGTTACACGAACATACATGTAAAATATGAGTTAGTTACATGAGAGAAATATGTTTTGATTAACAGTTTATCTGTCTAGTCACTACTTCTGAATAGCTCTCCAGATATAATCTACATTGTCAGATGTAGCTCATGACCACAGCATTTGATTTCAGTCTCTAGACAAGCTCAAAAAGTCCAAATGTGACATTTTGATGTGATGACAGAGGTCAGTAGGGTGCACTATAAAGTGAGATTATGGCTTGGTGAGCTATGTCAAGTTTAAAGTCAGAGTTTTCTGTCTCTTGAAAGTGGCTCTTTTTACTTGGCTAAATAACTGTGAAAATCACAACAGAAAGAAAGCCTGGCTGTGTTGAACTTTGTTCATTGTACACCCTTCATGAATCAGTGCACAGTAACAGCAAATAGTTATTTCTCAAGAATAAATAATTGCCAAATTCAGTTCTAGCTAAATATTTCTACAAGTCATTTTGATATGGATTATACAAATAGTACAATAGTAACTGAGCTTTAGGCGTGTACATAACTGACACAAACAGCATCAGAAAACAAAAGGAATTTCAATCTCACCTTTGACTGTTGGCGCAGCTCCACTCTGAGCTTCAGCCACACCACCTATGCCTACTGAGAGGCCCGGATTATCTGGAGGACAGAATTTGAGCGAATGAGTTCAAGCGAAACCTAAAATAAAAACAAGACCATGCAAACTGGTGGAGGTTCCAACGTGCTGCAAAGACTTAAAAATACAGACCAAAATTTTGCATTCTATCCTTAACGTGGTGCTTAAAATTCTGCTTTGTCCCAAGTACTGAGAATATAGAAGTGCCTCCCAGAAATTCAAGAGTCTAACTTTCATTTGATGTAAATGAAGGAGGCCCTCAGTAGGCTGAAACTAAAGTGGATGCCTGCAGAACTGTCTTTTTGACTAAGAAAAACCCCTCCACAACATGTAGCCCATGCAAAAATATGCTTGAGGAGGTAGACAAATCATTGTTAAAGGCAAGACATGCCTTGATAAATGTGAATATATTTTTCAAGGTATATCAAGATATAGTGATGAACCAATAAACATATGCGCTGTGTCTGTTCAACCATTTAAAAAAAAAAAACAACAACAACAAAAAAACAAAACACAGCTATAAGAGGGTCGTTGACCCACTATTAATCATGTGCTTCATCACATAAGTCAAGGCGTGAAAACAGGTGTGGGCCATTACCACTACAGGCTGGATGAGAGGTGAAACATCTTCAATATTTTTTTTTTTTTTTTTTTTTACTCCAGTCACTTTATTTCCAAGTGAATGACTGATAACCTTCACAGACAAGCTGATATAATGTTGTAATTTTTATTTTTTATTCCTGCATATTTGTGTCAAATGAGTCTCCAAGGGTAGGGGAATTTACAGAAATGTTATTTCTGTTAAATCACATTCAGTCCTGAAGTTACATTTTTACATCATCCACTACAAGAAAGAAAGACAAAGCCTTAGAAGACAAAGCCATCATCATGAAAACCTCTAGGATCCACTTAATGGGGATATAGTCAGGTTTAATAAGTGCTGTCAAAGGTCTTTATAATTGTGTTCCGAGTAGTATTAAGGACTCTAATAAACTAATGTTTTTTGCTGCACTATAGTACAAACCAAGAAAACCAAAAACTGAGTTAAGCTTCCTAAGGCCTGGTCAAACCAGGCAGCAGCTGTGATTGATTACATGTATCAAATGCCTTGGAAAATGAGGGACTTGGGGCAATGGGATGCTTTTCCATCCGCAGCTGAATAGGGCTGCTGGCTGCTGCATTCCAAGAGCTTGCTGCCTCTGTCATGAAAAGGCCCTTTGAGCGCTAAGAGGCCAGGCCACGGCTCTATGTGCTGGGGTTTTGACTGAGGGCTGTCTGGCACACCGCAACACTTTCCTTCCCTCTCCTGGCTATCTTGCTGAAAATGTGTGTGCTGACCTCCTCCTGTAACGTAGTCCATTGACCCTTGTCTTTGTTATTCTTCATCCTACACTCATCTACACTTTTATGCCCTTTTATGCCCTACACTCTTATTCTTTGAGATTTTTGATATTTTCAGAGAGCAGGCTGGAGTTCTACAAAAATGTACTGAAAGCAGAGCTACTTCAGAGAAAAGTTATGTTGCTAGTTGAATAAAATCTCAAGTTTAGTAAGTAGAGGTAAAGAACCACAGCATCAAAGGAGGAAAGCATGAGTTGAAACCTAATCACCGTCTTCATTCTCACCAAGAATGTTTGTGGTTGAAGGAGTTCTGCAAAGCCACAAGGAGCATACTGATTATGAATCAATACATATTTTTGTTTAACTAACACACATTCCAGAGAGCTACTGAGATCTGTTGATCAGCTAGTAAGGTGTCATCTTGTCACCACATCTTCACCACCGGATGAAATTGTCAAGAAGTGATAATGTCAAATAAATAAACACACACCCAAGGACAGAGAGGAAACAACAGCAGTCAGTATGGTGATTCACATGGTGAGGGTATCCCCATTCCCATCACGGCCACCCAAATCACCAAAGACGGAACACTAAAACCTATGGTGGTGACCGAAAGCCACACAAAATTAGAGACCTTAGGCAGTGCGACCCACAGTGAAGATCAAGATCAAGCCCAAAACACCCTCACCAAGATCTAACAGAGGCCAGACAGCTCATCAAAGACCCACCCCGGAAGCACGAACAGCCAGGAAGAAAAGTCCAAAGCACTGCAAGAGCCAAGGGACAGCTAATAAGACCCAGAGCCCAGGAAGGACATCAGTTGGCACAACCATGGCCGCGAGGCACAACCCCATTCGCCCCCAGTGACCCTGCCATTAGGGGAGGGCAAAGGCACCATGAGCAACACCCCGGCTCTAGCCCAGCCCATCCCATTCAATCAGCATCCAAGGGAGCCTACAGCCCAACGCAGTCCGCTCTTGGAAGAAAAAGTTATTATCAGCTTTATATATGAATGAGCATCATGCTCTTCAGTAAAAGTTGACAGCAATATTACTTACTCAGATCTGTAAGGTTATGTATATATCACGTTGAACTCAAATTTAGTTTTAGTGATGTCAGCGGTAATCTTGTTAAAATGACGTTAACGCTATAACCGCATTAACGCTGCAAATATGCGTTAGCGAGTTAGCACAGATCGCCCCGTTCGAGGGGCTGGACGGCGCTAAAGCGTTGACGCCGTGCAGCCTCACACACGGGCCAATGCCAAACACCCCATATTCCCGGAGCACCTCCCACAGGACACTCCGAGGGACATGGTCGAATCCCTTCTCCACGTCCACAAAACACATGCAGACTGGTTGGGCAAACTCCCATGCACCCTCAAGTATCTCAAGACCTCATCCAGCCCAGTGGCTCTGCCACCAAAGAGTTGTTTAACTGCCTCAGTGACCTTGTCCCCGAAGATTGGCGGGTCGTCCCCCTCGTCCCCAGATTCTGTTTACTCCACATAAGATGTGCCAGTGGGATTAAGGAGGTCCACGAAGTATTCCTTCCACCGCCCAACAATTTTCTCATTCGAAGTCAGCAGTGCTCCACCTGCACTATACACAGTGCAAGAAGAGCACTCCTCTCCTTTACCCTCCAGAGTAACCTGACAGTGTGCCAGAATATCTTCGAGGCAGTTCAAAAGTCTTTTTCCATGGACTCTCCAAACTCCTCCCACACCCAAGTTTTTGCTTCAGCTGCCCGAGCCGCGTTCCACTTGGCCTGTCGTACAATCACCCACATGTCCAGAACATATGGCCGCAGGTCTGGTGACACAATTACAAAATCGATCATCGACCGGCGGCCTAGCGAGTCCTGGTACCACGTGCACTTATGGACACTTATGTTCAAACATGGTGTTCATTATACCAAATTACGGTTTGCACAGAAGTCCAACAACAAAACACTGTTTGGGTTCAGATCCAGGAGGCCATTCCTCTCAGTCACGCCCCTCCAGGTCTCATTGCCGTTGCCCACATGAGCATTAAAGTCTCCCAGTAGGATAACAGAATCCCCAGGCAGAGCACCCACCAGCACCCCGTCCAGGGACTCCAAGAAGGCTGGGCTCCAAGAAGAGTTGCCCAACTATATCTAGCCGGTACCTCTCAACTTTACACATTAGTTCAGGCTCCTTCCCCACCAGAGAGGTGACATTCCATGTTCCAGGTGCTAGTCTTGGTAGCTGGGGATCGGTTTGCCAAGGCTCCTTCTCCTGGCCGTGCGCAGCACACAATGCACGCGCACCCTACAGTGCCTCCTGTGGGTAGTGGGCCTGCAGGAGGATGGTCCCTTTTTCGGGATGTGCCCAGCCAGGCCCCATGGACTAAGGCCTGGACACCAGATGCTCGCCCTTGGGCACCCTCCCCTGGCCTGGCTCCAGGGCGGGGCCCCCGGTAACCCTATCCTGGGCAGGGTGAACTGTTCCCTTGGTGTTCTGTGTGCCATGGGAGACCCTACCATGGGTCAGAAGCCCCCGGACAACATAGCCCTTGGGATCCCTGGGACACCCAAACCCCTCCACCACTATATGGTAGCAATTCACGGAAGCAAGGCTATTAATATACTAACAATTCTATCTCTGACATGTCAGAATAATGACTTACTAATACAAATAAAAAAAATAACAAAATAAAATAAAATCAGTGTTTAGGACATTAAAGAGAGCCAAAATTATTTCTTGTTGCTTTCAGCCTATTTTACATCTCCTAGGCTAAAGACTTATATGCATTTACACATATGGCACAACAGTGGTAACTTCACAAACTACTTTTAACCCTCTGGGGTCGCCGGACGCGCCGGCGCGTCAAAATCACATGACCAATTTAAAACAACACAGCTACAAGATGCAGCAAGTCAGAGTCTCCAATTCAACTTGGGTCGAAAGTGCGGACTTCAAACTATATACCAGTTTTTGAATTGTGTCGATGGGCCACGTAAAACCAGAGTTATGATAAAAAAAAATACATGCGATGTTTTTTTCTGAACAAAACAGCGGTGTTTACAGCGGGAAGAACGGTAAAAACGGCGTTTACTACAGACAGCGCTAGCAAACACTCTCCGCTTGCGAGTGAAAAAATAAAAATTAAAAACACCCCTTCCCTGTTGGTGTTAGAGTTTACCATGTCAGCCAATCAAAAAAATGATATGGCAACATGTGACACTTGGTTGCTTAGGGAGATGGGGAAGTTTTTATGAGTGACACCCGCGATGGAAAGCGGGCAAGCGAAAGAAAGAGAGAGAGCGAGTTTTCATATGTGAGACATTAGTGACGTTTAGCGTGTTTGGAGGCTATAGTTAGTTTGTTGTGTAGTTATTGTTTTGTATTGTGTGTCAGTTATACTGCTGAATTTCGTATTTTCTCCAAAAAAGCCGTCAAAGGCAGATTCCAGTGTAAACGCTGTTCCCACATGGAAAAGTGGACTGATACACCTCCTGCTGTCAGACTTGCAGGGTTTAGGTCTGTGGTGTTCTCCTCTGTCTTATACTGAACACAAACTACATTTTTTGGACTTGCATAAATAATTTGTGTGCCTTCTTTTTTGATGCAGCACACCTGATTGTTCTGTAAATAGATTTAAATGGTTATATAAAAAACGCCTGAGGCCTTGGCTGCATTTTTAGGTAAATAGTACCATATAACTTTGTTGTTTGCAAAACTTGTGCATAATTTTTAGAAAAGTACAATTTCTATTTGCATTTCAAGTTATGAAAATGATTCGCTAAACATGTTTGTGGGTTTTACAGTAAGAAATATAACTTATCTACTCGGATTTTGAATTTTTTGTCTGAATTTAGATCAACTGTGCTAATATAGTATACCAAAATGAAAAAATAACTCAAATTTCAGATATTTGAGGTTGTGCTGAAAATAATGACACCAAACAAGGCAAGAAAAACATATTTTAAAGGTGAAATATAGAGGTAAAATCAAAAACCCCCAGAGGGTTAAAAAGTTATCCTGATCACAATCTAATAGCGTCAGGCAAGTGAGCTAAGAAAGACTCAAAGAATTTACAAGCTGTGTTCATTTAAGCATTTTGATTTACTGAAATGAACACCATTTATTATTAACCTATAATTACATACATAACCACACATACTCTATAATTAAAGCAAATGCCAAAATTTAACTTTTAACAAATACTCATTCTGTCAGTATTGTGGGATAACGCTTTGAGGACCCAAGCCAGCAACGTTATATATACATGGTATGTATCACATAAAAAAAAAAAACAAACAAACAAACAAACAAAAATGGTTACATTGTAATGTTGGTTCTCTGAATGAGAGCCTCCCTCTTCAGTCAGTTACATATTCCATAGGTATGGAGCAACTCTTTAAGACACCCAGAGAGGAGGGAGTACTGCTCAGCTGGAAGAGTAAAAGTAGTGAAGGCATAGAAGATAGTCAGTGACCCCTGGCCACTTTGATTTACTGAAAATTGGTGTGTTCTAAAACTTTTGACCATTAGTCTAAGTCAGTTGTTTTAAACTACTCTTTCAAGAACTTTTCAAATAAAAGGAAGGTTGGAGATTCACCAGTTAGCTAGGACATCTTTGGCTTGGTCTACTTACTGCCAAGGCCTGTGGTACATAGCCCATTAATAGAGATGGGTTGATCATTGGTAGGCCATCTTAAAGAATCGTTGGCAGAATGGGGTCTAATAAACATGTTGATGCTTTGAAGGAAGTAATTACTGAAGTTAACTAACTAACTAATGATCAACTGAAGAGAAAGAGTCTAAATCAGGGGTGCCCAATCCCAGTCCTCGAGAGCTACCGTCCTACAGCTTTTAGATGCATCCTTGGTCAGACACACCTGAATCAAATGAATGGCTTGTTATCAGGCCTTTGCCAAACTTGGTGGCATACAGAAGAGGTAATCAAACCATTTGATTCAGCTGTGTCGGAGTAGGGATGCATCTAAAAGCTGCAGGACAGTAGCTCTTGAGGACTGGGATTGGGCACCCCTGGTCTAAATAAATATCAGAGGCAATGAAAGCAGTTGTATATAATGTAAATGGATAATTGATAGAACCCGACATTACACATTGAACCAAACCTATCACTTTCCATTTCTGGTAACAGTACAAATCCAATTATATCTATTCAAAGCACCCGTATACCACTGTTATTAGGTCATCCATGGCTGAGTAAATATAACCATCATATGGACTGGATTCATAATTCTATTTCTGGTTAGTGTTTTTTGTCAACAAAACTGCATGAAATATGCTTCTGATTTTTCGTCTGTTCTTCAGGTCTACCATGATATCACAGAAGGTTTTCGAAAAACATTTAGCACTCTCGCTCCCACCATGCTATAGACATGTTTCTTCCTTGCTTCAATTCCTACAAGCTGTCTTCATAAATACCTCCAAAGACACAATTCTCCCTCAGTTCGGCATTACTGGCTCATTAAGATGGAAGCTCAAATCTCTGAGGAGAGTTCATGGATGGCATGGTCTGCTATCCCTGACAAAACCAGAGGCATCCCGATAAGCCAGTGAATTGCTGGGAATCTCCTATAATGAGGAAGATACTGTCATGGTTCCCCAGTCTAGAGCCTTGCATTGGGACTGGGATCAGACCCAACGCACATTTTGCAGGAGCAGGCGGTTATAAGGTTGCCACGGGCGGTAGCAGGCAGCTAAAATAGATAGCAGGTCCCAAGATTGTTAGGAGGATGGCGAGTGCAACAGAAATTTAAGAGACCAGCAATGCAGCAACATTTTTGGAGTAAAAAAAAAAATGGAGAGGTTGGAGAGTATAAAACTAAAGAAAAGATGACAATTGGATATTTGGAAAGATTTTTAAATCGCTATAAATCAAGAAGGCAAAGAGCTAGACATTGTGTATTGTAAGACATGTGACAAAGTGCCTATATTTAATAGTTTTCAGCCATGTGACGAGCTTGCTATCTTGGTGGGCAAAACTACTTCACCATGACCACAAATAGAGGCAAATAGAATACTTGGATCATCTATCCATGGAGGAAAAACAAAGATATGAAGGGAAACCATAAATTTTGCGGTCTTGTGATCCATATTCTGCCCCGGTAGCTTTAATTAAATCCCTGAAAGTGGCAACATCCCTCCCAGAGCTCCTTGTTCAGTGACATCTACATGTATGTTGTAGAGCAGGGGTGGGCAACTCCAGGCCTCGAGGACCGGTGTCTTGCAGGTTTTAGATGTGTCCTTGATCCAATACAGCTGCTTCAAATGGCTAAATGACCTCCTCAACATGTCCTGAAGTTCTGAGGCTTGGTAACGAACTAATCATGTGATTCAGGTGTGTTGACCCAGGGTGACATCTAAAATCTGCAGGACACCGGCGGTTTCCCACCCCTGTTGTAGAGAATCTGTCACCTTAAACTGCTGCCAGGATGAAAGCTAAAGTACCGACAGCTACTTGCATTTTCAATCTGAATAGGTAAATAATGCCACCATGTAGGAGGTATAGAACAGTATTGTTCATCCGTAAATAAAAAAGATAAGCACTACTTAACTAGCTTAAGCAAACTACCACACGTAAATCTTACATTATCTTACACAAGTTCTGGTAGTATTAATGTCTTACATTAATGTTGTGTCATAACTGTAAAGTTGACTGAGTATTTTTCTCATGTCTGTAGATCATTTCTACAGTTTAAGTGAGCCACCAGTGACAGCTGAGGTCGCTGCAGAGAAGCAAGGATTGGTTCTCTGCAGTGCTCACATATTGGTGCCATACTCTACGCTCTTCTGGCCTTGATTAGTGTGGAGAGATACTGTGTGGACTGGATAAATATGTTTGAACATGTATGTGATACACTTACTGTACCACATACATCTAGATGGAAGATTAGGTAACCACAGGATCAAGACTTTTCCAATGATTATCAAGAGATGAAAGATCTGTTATCTTTTGTTCATTTTCCCTAATTTTTTTGGTAGAAACTGAAGCGAAAGTGCTGTGAAATTAGGTAAGCACACAAAATGGGTTCAACTTTGATACTGGATAAAAGAGGGAAGCAAGAAATGGTCATTTACCCTTCCAAATTAAAAGGCTATTTTTATTCAGAAGTAATTTACACACATGCAACATCCAAACTGCTGAGCTGAGCTACCAGGGGACGGGGGTAAAATCAAAAGCCAAATTAGACAGGGAAAAAATGAGAGCGGAAATCCAAAATTGTTACTACCCTAAGCCAACTGTAGACTGGAAACTCCGAATCTAACGTGCCGGAATGTGTGGTACTACAACAAATCATTTCACTTCTCAAGCATTTATCGACTCACCACTGAGAATAAGGACACATAAATGATTATGATAATTCATAAAAGTTAAAGGTTAGTGTGTCTGACAAACACATCACAATACCCTGTAGCATCATACCAAGTACCCACTCAATTGGGTTGCTATGTGGCTCCAAAAGAAAACACATAAAAAAAATAAAATAAAATAAAAAAAAAAAAAACACCAAAAAGAACCTAATATGCAGATATTTTTAACATGCAAGACAACACAGGCACTGCAGAAAAACATATTTAAGATAACTAAATATTTTATTTTTTTTAAATTTCAAATATATTTAAAATGGTATTTTGTTGTTGATGTTAGTTAATTGTGCAGGTGAATAATTTGCTAGTTTTTAATCCATTTTAAAATGTACACTATACCATAAAGATGTGTGCAAAATGTGAAAAGGGGATGGAAACTTTTAGACCACTCTATATTGTAAGCACTTTTTGAGACTGTAGGACTAAATTCTAACTGGATATCAAAGGTGGTGAAGTTCTTCTTTTGCACAAACTATATCCAGATGTGACTAACAGGGTCATTCACGCTTATCATCTACACATAAACATGTATGAAAAACAAGTTTGCAGTCTCTCTCACATAATGTATCATGGATTGTCAGATGGTATCACTTGCCTGCAATGGAATTTCCCCTTTCTCTGATGCTATCTTTCCACCCTACAAGCCCTCATCATTGAAGCTTACACAAGAGTAACTCCATCCCCATGACTGAGTTAAAACAACAAAAGACAACTCGTTTGGAAAAAAAATAATAATAATAACAACAACAACAACAACAACAACAACAACAAAAAACAAAAAATACCAAAGAACTTTTTATTTCTTTTACCATTTGGGTAATCAAATACAAGACAACACTTGGCACTGGGAAGGTTGTGATGAGGACTGAGCTGAGTTATTTCCATTTCATTGGATCTTAGATAAGTAGGTGCATACCATTTTGGCTCTGTTTGAAAGCCAGAGTTAGCTGTGGAAAGGGGCCGTTTTGATGCATCTGAAGCACTAGTATGTGCCAATTGTTTATCTTTCTCCAAACCAGTTATTAGTCATTCTTTCCTTTCCATCCAAATAGTTTGAGGGAAGAACAGTAAAGCAGAACTGAAAAGCAGCAGCAGAATTTCATTTAGTTGTGAACAAAAAGCCTCCTATTTTCTTTAAAACTCTTTGGCCCAGTCTCTGACCTATGATTAACAAAGCATCTGCTGGATGTTTTGGAAGAGCAGCAAGAAGAGGAAGCATCCTTTCTACATTCTACAGACTCCTGACAGATAGTAAAGGTGACGACCACATGATTTTTTCGGCTAGAAAGGAGAATTCATGATTGATAATGATGTCCTTTTTATGCAATTTTGTGTTAGTTTTACACCATCCAAAAAGTTCGTTTTTCCCCCCTCTCTCCACAGAATATTTTCCCAAAAGTCTGTGGGATCATCAAGATATTTATTTTGAGAAATGTGAGAAAACCCTTTGGATTCTTTTTGATCAACAGTGGTTTTTGACTCAGGACTGTCCGATGGATCCCTTTTTACCCAGCCTCTTTCCTACTGTTGGGTCATGAACACTGACCTTAACACGGCCTAAATTTTAGTCATCAACTAATAATTATGCACCTCCATGTGTACATCCACATACCTGCCCTTTTTTCTGTGCTCGCACACGTTTCCATGCAGAATTTACATTAAAAACCACCAATGCACCTCAAACAGAAAAATTCTAGCAGATATCAAAGTAGAATAATAGGAATAACTTAAACAAGGACAGCTGTTGGGTCTCCAGTTGTCCATGTAAGTTCTGCTATATTTAATCAGGTTGACAAGAAGACTTTGTTATCATAGGTATAATAAAAGCTTATCAAGAACAGTTATACCAAACCAACATCCTCCTAGAATCTTACATAAGGTCTCTGAACATCAAGAGAGTAAGGGTAAATGAGCAAAGAAAAAACAAAACATCATCGTTAGATCTTTTCTCTTGTGCAAGCTTACTTTGACCATTTTGCAGTTAAGTGAAAGACTGTAAATATATAAAAAAAGAACCTGTTGGTGTAGCAGTCGGAAAAGCCTCCCAACTGCTGTTCGTGTGTTGTTAGCTTCCTCCATTAGCTCTGCCACAATATGCTGTGGTATGGTGAAGTAAAGACAGAACATAGAACTGACTTTAGTGGATTGGACCACAAATTATTTCATTGTCAGCAATATCCCATTGAGCTTTTTGGGTCAGCAACTTGAACAATATTTAATCCAATGGCCTATTCCTGCTCTTTTAATGGTGTGACATTGTGTCTTCTATACTGTATAATGTAACAAGGAATTCATTTTTTTATTTATTTAGTATTTTTCTACTGCACTAAAGAAACTATAATGACTTTTGTATAAGCAGAATTTTATATCTGTTTAATTAAAATTTGAAGAAATAACAACAATGACTACAGACTATAAAAAGTATGCATTTTGTATCTGCTGCTGATTATTTCATATGGCAGCTTTTCTGGAAATCAATTCTTCAGCTTATAAAATGCTTTTCAAAATGTTTAAATGTGGAAACTGGGTGATTCTAACATCCATGTAGATTCTATAAATGACAGCCTCGAGACAGCATTTAATCTGTTATTAGACTCAATTGGCTTCTCTCTAAATCTAAAAGAACCCACCCACCACTTTAATCGTGCTCTAGATCATGTTTTAACATATGGCATAGAAAGTGAACATTTTCCTGAAAACCCTTCGCTGGTCTGATCATTTCTTAATAACATTTAAATTTAAAATAATTGATTACACAGCAGTGGGGAGTAGACTTCATCACAGTAGATGTCTTTCTGAAAGTACTGTGACTAAGTTTAAGAATATAATCCACCCACTGTTATCATCTTCAATGCCCTGTACCAACACAGAGCAGAGCAGCTACCTGAACGCTACTCCAACAGAGGTCGATTATCTTGTTAATAATTTTGCCTCCTCACTGCGTATGATTCTGGATACCATAGCTCCTGTGAAAAATACAGCCTCAAATCACAAGTACTTGGCTCCCTGGTAAAATTCTCAAACACGTACCTTAAAGCAGATAACTTGTAAGCTGGAGAGGAAATGGCATATGACCAATTTGGAAGATCATTATTTAGCCCGGAGAAATAATTTGCTGCTTTAAAAGAAAGCCCTCCATAAAGATAGAACATCTTATTATTCATCATTGATTTAAGAAAATAAGAATGACCCTACGTTTTTCTTCAGCACTGTAGCCAGGCTGACAAAAAGTCAGTGCACTGTTGAGCCAACTATTTCTTTAACATTAACTAGTAGTGACTTCATGAACTTCTTCACAAATAAAATTTTAACCATTAGATAAAAAATTATTCATATTCATCTTCAGTACCATTGATATTCATTTAGTCTTTTTCTCCAATTGATCTTTCTGAGTTAACTTCAGTAATTACTTCCTCCAAACCATCAACGTGTCTCTTAGACCCTATTCCTACAAGACTGCTCAAAGAAGTCCTGCCATTAATGCTTCAATTTTTAATAATCAGCTATGTAGCACAGACCTTAGAGCTGGCAGTAGTTAAACCATTACTTAAAAAGCCATCTCTAGACCCAGCTGCCTTGGATAATTATAGACCAATCCCCAACCTTCTATTCACCTCAAAAATTCTTGAAAGAGTAGTTGTCAAACAGCTAACACAGTAGTTTTTTCCCTGTATGTATTATTGTAGCGTCTACTTTACAATATAAAGCAACTTGAGGCGACTGTTGTGATTTGGCACTGTTTGAATTCAATTCTGCAGAGGAATGGCTTATTTGAGGAGTTTCATTCATGTTTCAGAGCACATGAAAGTACAGAAACAGCTTTAGTGAAGGTTACAAATGATGTTCTTGTGGCCTCTGACAGTGGACTCATCTCTGTGCTTGTCCTGCTAGACCTTAGTGCAGTGTTTGATACTGTTGACCATAATATCTTATTAGAATGATTAGATCATGCTGTACACATTACAGGTAGTGTGTTGCAGTGGTTTGTATCATATCTATCTAATAGACTCCAATTTGTTCATGTAAATGAAAAGTCCTCTTCAAACACTAAGGTTAATTATGGAGTTCCAACGGGTTCAGTGCTAGGACCAATACATGCTTCCCTTAGGCAGCATCATTAGAAGGCAAAGCATACATGTCCAAAGCTATGCAGTTGACACCCAACTTTATCTATCCATGAAGCCAGATAACACAAACCAATTAGTTAAACTGCTGGATGACCTCTAATTTTCTGCTTTTAAATTCAGATAAAACTGAGGTTATTCTATTCAGCCCTGAAAATCTTTGAAATATGGTATCTAACCAGATTCTTACTCTGGATGGCATTACCTTGGCCTCCAGTAACACTGTGAGGAACCTTGGAGTCATTTTTGACCAGGATGTGCGCTTCAATGCACATTTTAAGCAAATATGTAGGATTGCCGTCTTCCATTTGCACAACATCTCTAAAATTAGAAATATCCTGTCTCAGAGTGATGCTGAAAAAAAACTAGTTCATGCATTTTTTTTTTTTTTTTTTTTACTTCTAGGCTGGACTACTGTAATTCGTTATTATCAGGCTGTCCTAAAAACTCTCTGAAAAGACTTCAGTTAAGCCAAAATGCTGCAGCAAGAGTACTGACAGGGACTAGAAAGAGAGAGCATATTTCTCCTACATTTGCTTCCCTTTTTTGGCTCCATGTGAAATCCATAACTGAATTTAAAATCCTGATCCTTGAATAATCAGGCCCCATCTTATCTTAATGACCTTATAGTACCATATCACCCCATTAGAGGACTTCACTCTCACACTGCAGGCTTATTTGTCCTTCCTACAGTATTTAAAAGTAGAATTGGAGGGAGAGCCTTCAGATTTCAGGGCCCTCTTCAGTGGAACCAGCTTCCAGTTTGGATTCAGGAGACAGACATCATCTCTACTTTTAAGATTAGAAAAAAGCAAAGTTTTAAGCCTAAAGCATATAGTTAGGGCTGGATCAGGTGACCCTGAATGTTCCCTTAGTTATGCTGCAATAGGTGTAGGCTGGTGGGGGATTCCCATGATGCATTGAGTATTTCTTCTTCAGTCACCTTTCTGACTTACTATGTGTTAATAGACCTCTCTGCATGGAATCATACTCTGGCTCTCTTCCACAGCATGGCTTTTATCCTGTCTTCCTTCTCTCACTCCAACTGGTCGCGTCAGATGGCCGCCCCTCCCTGAGCCTGGTTCTGCTGGAGGTTTGTTTCTTCTTGTTAAAAGGGAGTTTTTCCTTCCAACTCTCACTAAAGTGCTTGCTCATTAGAAGGGGGGGTGGGGGGGTGGTCTTATGATTGTTGGGTTTTTTTCCCTGTATGTATTATTGTAGCGTCTACTTTACAATATAAAGCAACTTGAGCCAACTGTTGTGATGTTTAAATAAATTTGAATTCAATTTATCGGATATTTTTAATTTAATTACTAAACATTTCAAATGGAAAGTCAAATGTGATCAAAATACTAAAGTTCTGATAACCTTTGACTTCAACTGACAATTTCATCAACTTAAAAACTTAAAGCAATGAGTTCCTTAATTTTTTTACGTTCTGCTTACTTTACCTGACAGATTTTCAGTGCGACTCAAGCAAACAGAAAAGGTTTGTTTGTTTGTTTTTAAACCAGGAGCAACATATATTTCGGGTCATTGTCATGTTGGAATACAAAGCAACAACAAACCGAGTTCTACTGTTTACTACTTGAGGTTTTTTGTTTGTTTGATTGTTTTGGGGTGTTTTTTGTTGTTGTTGTTTTTTTTCGTTTTATGCTGCCTTTCAGTGTGGGGAATGTGTTGCTTGAGTTGTCTCCTTGCCCTTCTTTCTCCAAACATAAGCAGCGTCTCTATGGCCAAAGAACTCTAGATTTATCTCAGGTGACCAAAAGACATGCTTTTAAACATAATGTTTCTCCTTAGCATACTTCAGTCTGGCTTAAAGGAGTCTCTTCTGCAGAAGTTGAGCTTTTCTTGGTTTCAGTTTTTCAGAGGGCTAATAATATTGACCCTGGTAATTTCTTGTATTTTTCTAAAATAATTCTTTTATTGTGTGCAAAGAAAAATAATGTATGCTTTCTAAAGAAAACGAATATGTTCAGAAATGCTATGATGAAAATCCCTTGCTCTGTTAAAAACTCACAAAAGTAAAAGAGTTACAAAGGTAGAGAAATATGCACCATAAAAAATAAGAACACATCCTGGGACACTTTAACAGGATAATTACGAACAGGCTCAACAACAGTGCCTGTGGCTCCAAATATCTTATAATGTAAACAGACATTGGCCAGGCAGATGCTGGACTTCAGCAAGACTGAAAACATCCGTAATCTCTTCCTGGAAACACAGACCTGACAATCCACATTTCAGTTCCTACAAGCAACATATTTTTAATTGTGTTCTGATAAAGATGTCTTAAACATTCAAACTACTTCACAAAAGCTCTGGCCTTGAATGGATGTGTTGATGGGATGGACCCTCTCTTACTTAACAGATCATGTAGCACATTTTAAAAAACATTTATCCATTTGCAAAAAATATGTCTTTGGTGCACAGCTGTGGTGCATATTTAGCAGCACAGGTAAATGAAACTTTATATCATTGTAGGTTGGAGCCTTGAATCTTTGTGTGAAAGAAGATTTGTGTTGTCTGGATATTGAACTGGTAGCTGTTGGAATATGCACATATTGCATAAATTATTATCATTATTACCCTTGACTTTAAAAATGTGCTACTGGACAGAACATAACCTTTTAGCAGTACCCCAGCTGTCCCACTGAAGAAAACAGAGTACTAGACATGTAATCATGTATGCCACCAATGCAAACAGTGCCATTTCAATCCCTCCGTTGCATTTCTGACCAGTCTAGTCCAGCTGACCCCAAAGTATGTTCCTCTAGTTAACTGAAAAACCTGTATCCTCAAGAGTTGCTAGGAGGTGGACAAATGAAACTATTGTGGCACTGTAGGACTGCTTTGAGTACCTACTCGACTCAACTTGACTCTTAAGGTTTTCTTTTAAGTGGTACTACCTGTTACCAGGTACTTTTTTTTAGTACCAAGGTTTTTAGGCCAAGGTTCCAAGTGATCCGAAAATATGACATCAATAGACTGCGTGCCACCTATTGGCTAGTCACTGATGTCACTCAAGTCATGAGAGCAATGCCTTTACAAAAATCAAAACTGCCATTTTTGAAAAAAAACAAAAAAACAAAACAAAAAAACAAACAAACAAACAACGTAGTGGTTCCTGAGTCTGACAAAAAGCCATACACCTAGCAGCAGGTATAGCATCGCCTTGATGTGCTCCATTGTTTTGTTGTATTTGTGTCCCGTGCAAATGACTTTATGGACTTTTGCCCGTATTGTTAATAACGACATTAGGTGGTACTCAACTGTAATATAAAACAACCAAATCAGAGTAAAGTTGAGTCGAGTCGAGTAGGGACTACTGGAAAAGGGCTATTTGTGAAACACATGAAGAGGACATTATCAGTTTTACTGGATGTCTAACAAAAAATATGAAATTCTGTGAACACAAACTCATACCAGCTCTGACTGTTGTTTTGAGAACACCTGGATCAAATTCATAGACTCCTACAGGAGGAAGCTGGGGGCTAAATTTGAGCCAATTAGCACAAGGGATTTGTGGAATTTTATTTTTATTTATTTTTATTAGTCTTGTATTTATCCAGGTAAAGAACTCATTGAGATTAAAAATCTAGTTTCCAAGAGAGACTTGGCATCATGGCAGCAAAAGTCAAAGTCTGAAATAGTCTGAAATAAATAACTGGGTTTAAGGTGAGAGACAACCAGTGAGCAGCCTGCAGAGAGCAAATAAGCTAAACAATTTCTTTTAAAAAATATATATAACAGGATTAGTTCTGCCTCCTTACAACCACACACCCCAACTGCGTTCAGTGATTTTGACCTTTTCCCCTCAAAGTGAACAGATTATACTGGAAGGCCAACACCAACACTGGGGTTGTATACAAGAAGGGAAAGATCCTTCAACATGTGCAGTATTGCAGAATTTTTTCATCAGTCTGTTGTAGCGAGTTCTGTAGTCTGCAAAGAGAGCAGCACAGAGGCTGATGTCACCAACAAACTGAAGAAAAGACAAATTTATCAGAAAAGCTGTGCCTTGTGGTTTCTAACAAACTGGATATATTTGATGATGTGGTTGACGTCGCTGAATAAAATGTTTTTCCATCAAGTATAATCATGCTTCGGCAAGAAATCTATGTCGTAACCAGAAACCCCTTTTAACACCACCTTCCACGTACCCTGATGTGCACCTCCTGAGAAATGTAAGGACATGTCAGGTCAATGCAGCCTGCAATAACCGAATAGCACGGAAGGTTGTGGTGTAGGGTTAAGAGGGGTTTCCAATTACGTCGCAAGTTACAACGTAGATTTCCGCATAAGTCTAAACTGGGTTTAACTCTCTGAATAACTTACTGGACAGTCAGCAGGGCACTTTCCATAACAGGCTGATTTAGCAATGTGGCTACAAGGACAGCTACAGGAAACTTTTCATACCTACTGCAATAACTCTGTACACTGAGGCACATCTGTTTGGCAGATAATCATCTGTTCTTTCAACCAAGCCTCAAGTGTGATTTCGCATTTGTATACAAAAAGCTCCCTACTTTTGGAAACTTTCTTTTGCAGCCTTTTCATTCTTCCTGTTAACCTAGTCAGTATATTCCCTCTGATGCAAAATGTCTTCCTTGTTTATACTTCACACATCAGCACACAGACATATACAAATTGCTGAAGCAACACATTTTAGCATTAGGCCTCAACAGTCTGACTATTTCATACTGCTTTCATTACTACAAACATGTGTTTTCCTGATCCTCTGGTTCCTCCTCGCCACTAGAGTAATGAGGAGATGTGAACATTTTACTTGCATGGTTCTGTACGTCTGAAAGAAAAAAAACAACAAACATATGGACCTATACATCTAATTTTTTAAATAATCAACCATCCTTATCCAGTTCTTAAAGGTCCTATTGTATTATTCTGTGCAGAACTGTCCATCTATATTTAAGGATCTGACAATTCACTCACAAATTAAGATTTTTAAGACTTTGAACCAGTTGTATTTCAGTAGAAAAAATGTTTTGTGACTAGAATACATTTTTTCAACTGTCGTTTGACATGATTTGTTACCAGGACAACAAAAGAAAGAGAGCATACCACTCCATTTTATCTAAAACTTGGATGTTTTCTAATCCTAACCAAGTGGGTTTGGTACCTTGATAGCACCGAACAACTAGTAGAACTCAATTTTGTGGGGATAGTATAGGGCTGTTTTTTCTCCAACTGCCATGAAAATAGGGTAAATATTTACTGAGGATATTTAAAAGATTGGTTATGATTCTTTGTAGTTTATTTGATCACATCTCAGCTTCTTTTACGTGAGGTTGCTATCAATTAACTAATATCTTATGAACATGATCATTATGATCATTGGCTGCAGGCTAAAAACCATGTCCAATTTTATAAGGAATGACCTGCCTGCCTTGAGGCCATAGTAGGTTTGAAATGAATTAGGTTTTGTAAGTGCTAGCAAAACCTAACTAATATTGTGGTTATGGGTAGTTCTATGCTTTCTGAAAGGCTACACAAGATGGCTAAATTAAAAACATACAGAATGATTAACAAATTCAGAGATTCTCAGATGCTGTTAGCCAATCCAACAAACACTGTTTCAAAGCACATTAAAGTCTTTACAACTTTTACTTTCACAAGCCTGTTATCAATGCATCTGTGGACTCCTCTTAGTCTCAGTCATTCCAAGCATGTCACTTTTCAGCCTCCTGTGTTTAACTTTAGATAAACAGCCTGTTCATTTCATACGATCCCTGCTCTCTCCAAATATGAACTTGAGAGACATGAACTGTTAACATAGGATACATGTCTGTAGCTCACTTTGCAGTACAGATGCAAAAGGGAGGATATTTCAAGTCCTAAGCTTTACACTCATTTTCCTTGTAATACAGCTGTTTGACGACATTCTTCAAGAAGAGGGGTCAGAGGGCATCAGACTAACAAAATAATAATCAACCCTGTAGTGTTTCTGAGGATTTGGTATGGCTCGTCACCCCAAAATGCATCCAACTTAACTAAAGACCGAGAGTTCTAGTTTTTCAGCCTGACATCAATATGCTTGTGGATGTATCTAGAAATGTAAAATTGAACTCTGCTCTGTGTATTGTCAGAGAGACTGATATCCCCATAATGAAATAAAATATATCAAAGTTTTTCTTTTTTTAAAAAAAATTCTTCTTTTAAATCTGTGCAGTATCACATGCATTGTTCTAAGCACATATGATATTCCTTAAGAATGTCAGAAAATATATCTTAGTATGGTTAAAGCAGGGATCCAACACATTGCATTGCCTCCATTTTAAAACTTTAAAAAGTCCAGTTAAAACAAGAACAGTGTAAGTCGAGGGTTATGCATGTACAAATGTATGAGTTTTAAAACTACTAAAAGGGAAAAAAGAACTCATTTTCCTTATCCCCACCCCATGCAAAAACAGAAAAAATACTCAGTGTCCTCATCTATTTTGTTTTAAATCGCAGACCTCTGCACAGCTTCTTCATCCTAGTAGCCATAGTTAAAAAGAAATGCCGCGACAACCCCAAACAGCAGAGAGCAGGAGGAGAATGTGCTAATCATTTAGCTCTCTGCACCCCACCCCCACCCTTTTCCCTTAATACCAAATGGTAAGTCCTCAGAGCCAAAGCTGAAAACAGGAAATCTGCAGAGCTCTCACCTCCCACAGGGGGAGTAAATTAATTAGCATGACTGACAAAGACGTGAGATCACCTCGAGCTATGCGTTCAATTAACATGACAACTACATAGTGGCCCTTTGAGTCCAACACAAGCACCCCTTTTTATGAAGACTAGGAGCTGCAAGAACACACGTCAACAAGCTGAAAGAGGACAAAGAGTGCTTAAGTGGTCACAGATACTTACAGGAGACCCCCCCACCCCCCATCCAACACACACACACACACACACACACACACACACACACACACACACAATATCCTTCCATTTAAAATCGTGAAATATATACATTTAAAAATTATAAGTACACAACTACAAAATTCAATCGGCATGAAGGGAAAAGTTTGAAAGGATTAAAGGACAGACAATGTATAAAGAGATTTAGAGAAGAATCTTCATTATATTTAGTGTGTGTGTCCAAGTTTGGGTAAAGTAGGAAATTTAAGCGGTAGTAAGGCATCCTTGCTCTGCGAAAATATTGATATTCTCTTTAAACAACGGAAACTCCATCTCTAAACAGATCTCTTAACTCGGACTTCAAAAGCGGTCAACAAAATCTATTGTGTGTGGAGGAGTGGAAACAACGTGGAAACATCACAAACTATTTTTTCGAGCCAGAGAATTCTAAATGTGTAGGACTCTAAAGCAAATCTTTACCTATTGGCCGGTCTTTATGTTGTGTAGCCCATCACTTCTCACCTTAATCCAAATTCTTTTGAGTGAAAGAAACTCACCTTCACATTTCAGATTGGGCGACAACACAAGTATCCAGAGCAAACTCCTTAGGAAGGTGACCATGGCGTACGTTTTCACTAAGGAAACTTTACAACAAGACTGATAACTTTATTATCCAACTGTTTGAGCCGATGCCCTTCTTTTGGCTTCTCGTTTTCTGTCCGCAGTCGTAGCTGGAGAGAAAGCTTATTTTCCAAATCGTCAGAGAGTCAGACACGAAGGTGCAGGACAGATGCGGGTTCGGAGAGGGAATCAGGCGGTCGTTCATCCCATTTACAGTCCACAAGAGAGACGGGCTGAGCGGTTGCCTCTGAGCTGCTAGTCCTGCGTTGGCCTCTGTCCTCGCGTTGAAATGCGAGCAGTGACGCGCACAAGAGGTGCAATATGGCAAAACACGTTTTAGGAAGAGTGCACCATCTAGAGACAGAACCCAAGAATCCTAACAACCAGACTGCCAGATCTACAAACCTTATCCTGTCAATAGCCTATTTACACATACAAATAAGGATATTAGACCAAAAACAAAAGAAAAAAGAATAAAACATTTTGTTAAAAAAAAAACCTATTTAGCAGGCTTGTACGAACCATGGGCTTGTTGCAATTACGCCAAGCACTTTCATTTCCTACAGAAAACACTGGCCATGATTTTCAGGCTACACCCGTGTGCTATTACATTATACACACACACACAGCAAAATTGTATATTTGTTTGTGTACCTCCCTCTGTGTTGTCTCTCAAGTGTTTTGCATCGTTTGAGTGTTCTTTGTTACAGATGTCGCAGTTGGAGATCCAGCATATCTCTTTATTTCATCCTTGATTTTTCCTCCACCCCCATTCTTTTCTCTTTTTTGTCTACTTCTGTTCTTCCTCTTTCTTCTGCTATCTTTTGCCAATCTGGGCCTTGCTCCCTTTCCGCTCCAGCATAACATTCACTAGAATGTGTGAATATTGTGAGTGCGAATTGTTTTCTGTCTCTATGTGTTAGCCCCGCGGGAGACTGGCGACCTGTCCAGGGTGTGTACCTTGCCTCTCGCTCTAAGACAGCTGGAATAATAAAATAAAAATAATATGAATAATAAAACAAAATAAATAAATAAAACAAAAACATTAACATGAGGAACCTAGAGTCTGCAGTGCTCATTTTGGGAAAGCAAATATATTAGACACAGCGCAGCGTTCAGACCATGCTTTTGCTTGTTACAACTGCTGGACAGAACAGGTTTAAAAAAATAAAATCTGGTAATTATTACATGGTTCTATCATGAGCCAGGGTGTCGACCCAGCATTTTGCATTTTTTTTTTTTTAACTCTATTTCATAGTTTGGCATCTGAGTTATTAGAAGTAGTTTCTTGGTAAAGTCACAGTTATTTTCACTGTAGTTCCTGACTTCTCCTTTAGGTCATTATGTCTCACTTCTATTCTTTGTTCTTGTCATTTCTAATATTCATATTTGTGGATTTTCTTGGTTTCAGTTGTCAGATTCTGTTTATTTCTTTGTGTCATCCCGCCTCCCCTTTGCCTTGTGAAGTCTCAATCACATTTTTTGTTATTTTTTTTATCTCGTGTGTGTCATGTTTAGCTTTGCTTCCTCGGTTTTGTCTTTCTTAACTGTTACCAGCTGTTTTTCCACTGGCTTCCTGACCACTTGTTATCCCATACTTGTATGTATTGTTTCACGTTCCCTTTGTTTTTTGTCATGTCCTCCCTCATGTTGTGCACTCCATGCATCTGTATTGATTCCACACATCTCAGTAGTGATGGCAGACATAGAACATTATTTTGGAACATTTTAAACACATCACATATTACATATGGTGACCAAATAAATGTGATTTAAAAATATTGCACTTAATAAACTGTAATGTTTTTGTGTATCTTGTGTCTTTTTGTCTGCAACTTTTGTGTTCTTATAGTATTATTTCTATGGATGGATATTTTATTTTAACCAATCAGTATTTGTATGGGGTGTTTCTGTACACTTTCTTTATTAAGAAAGATAATCTGTTCAACAGTACTCAAGCTGAGAAGGATTCGTGTCTTGCTCTCTCCTGCTTTGGAGAATATTCTTTCACATGGGGACTGATGTGGCTGGAGTGGAAAGATATGTCTTGGCCAGGTGGAATAGATGAGAGAATATGGTGGCATGTTGGGTTCAGTAATCTAGAGGGTCATCTACTCTTGGTAGATATGAGGCTGAGGGATAGCGCTGAACCTCAACAGTAGCATCAGCAGTAAGACTCTGTTCTTGTTCTTCTATCCTGCTGGCAAAAACATCCCACAGCCTCTCTTGATGAGGTTTACTTGCCTCTTGTACTGTAGTGGCTGATTTTGATCTTATACAGTTCTAGGCATTCCAGAGTTCATGTGTGAGGCACTGAGTCATAGACTTTCTCGTAATCAATCCAAGAAATGTCTTGCCCCTCTGTTTTTTCTGTTAATTCCTTTTTGTGCCCCGCTCATGTGTTGAGTCATATGCCTATTCATCTTAGCCGCTATGATGTCTGACAGAGCTCCTGCTGAGTCAGGTTATTGGCTGGTGTGTAACTAACTGCACTCCACTCATGGAGTGCAGTTAGCTTCTTTAGATAGGAGGTGTGAATCATATCAGGGCCTAGTGCTGACCAACTCTTCATGCTTCAGACCCTTTCTTGGATGTATGGCACTGTTCAGAGAGGTTGCTGTTATGATCTGCTCTAAGCTTTGCTAGCCACTGAACATTAATGTTATGGATTGCATCCTTCTGCCATGTGCTTTTCCAGTATCGCTCTGTCACAAGCCTTGGTGGGGCTGCTGTTGTCATATTGTTCCCCTGCCCTAAACATACACTTTGGATGCTACAGTAGAGAGCGGCTGGGTTGCCCCTTTAAGGCTGCGAGTCTTTGCTAGGGAGTTTCCAAGGCATCAGGTATGGGTAGCCTGCTGTACTTCTTAGGCATCCCTTTCTTCATCACATCTTTCCACTGAGATTACTAGAGTAGTAACATTCCAACACCAATTACAGTGGCTTGCAAAAGTATTCGGCCCCCTTGAACTTTTCCACATTTTGTCACATTACATCCACAAACATGAATCAGTTTTATTGGAATTCCACGTGAAAGACCAATACAAAGTGGTGCACACGTGAGAAGTGGAAGGAAAATCATACATGATTCCAAACATTTTTTACAAATAAATGACTGAAAAGTGGGGTGTGCGTAATTATTCAGCCCCCTGAGTCAATACTTTGTAGAACCACCTTTTGCTGCAATTCCAGCTGCCAGTCTTTTAGGGTATGTCTCTACCAGCTTTGCACATCTAGAGACTGAAATCCTTGCCCATTCTTCTTTGCAAAACAGCTTCAGCTCAGTCAGATTAGATGGACAGCGTTTGTGAACAGCAGTTTTCAGATCTTGCCACAGATTCTCGATTGGATTTAGACACCAGACAGGTCAGGGATAAAGTTATTGAGAAATTTAAAGCAGGCTTAGGCTACAAAAAGATTTTCCAAGCCTTGAACATCCCACGGAGCACTGTTCAAACAATCATTCAGAAATGGAAAGAGTATGGCACAACTGTAAACCTACCAAGACAAGGTTGTCCACCTAAACTCACAGGCCGAACAAGGAGAGCGCTGATCAGAAATGCAGCCAAGAGGCCCATGGTGACTCTGGACGAGCTGCAGAGATCTACAGCTCAGGTGGGGGAATCTGTCCATAGGACAACTATTAGTCGTGCACTGCACAAAGTTGGCCTTTATGGAAGAGTGGCAAGAAGAAAGCCATTGTTAACAGAAAACCATAAGAAGTCCCGTTTGCAGTTTGCCACAAGCCATGTGGGGGACACAGCAAACATGTGGAAGAAGGTGCTCTGGTCAGATGAGACCAAAATGGAACTTTTTGGCCAAAATGCAAAACGCTATGTGTGGCGGAAAACTAACACTGCACATCACTCTGAACACACCATCCCCACTGTCAAATATGGTGGTGGCAGCATCATGCTCTGGGGTGCTTCTCTTCAGCAGGGACAGGAAGCTGGTCAGAGTTGATGGGAAGATGGATGGAGCCAAATACAGGGCAATCTTGGAAGAAAACCTCTTGGAGTCTGCAAAAGACTTGAGACTGGGGCGGAGGTTCACCTTCCAGCAGGACGACGACCCTAAACATAAAGCCAGGGCAACGATGGAATGGTTTAAAACAAAACATATCCATGTGTTAGAATGGCCCAGTCAAAGTCCAGATCTAAATCCAATCGAGAATCTGTGGCAAGATCTGAAAACTGCTGTTCACAAACGCTGTCCATCTAATCTGACTGAGCTGGAGCTGTTTTGCAAAGAATGGGCAAGGATTTCAGTCTCTACATGTGCAAAGCTGGTAGAGACATACCCTAAAAGCCTGGCAGCTGGAATTGCAGCAAAAGGTGGTTCTACAAAGTATTGACTCAGGGGGCTGAATAATTACGTACACCCCACTTTTCAATTATTTATTTATAAAAAATGTTTGGAATCATGTATGATTTTCGTTCCACTTCTCACGTGTACACCACTTTGTATTGGTCTTTCACGTGGAATTCCAATAAAATTGATTCATGTTTGTGGCTGTAATGTGACAAAATGTGGGAAAGTTCAAGGGGGCCGAATACTTTTGCAAGCCACTGTATTCTCAACCTGTTTCCACTAATGCCTTCTTGTTCCAGTAGCACACTTCTCATCAATGTGCCCTGGTTCCTTAAGACATGATGTGGACCTTGTTAATCTGCTGTTCTGCATAGGCCTGAATCCCCTCAGAGGGAAGGTAGTCAGAACTGAGGGGATTGAACTACCAGAAGGCAACATTGCAGACATAGAGCACAGTTACAAGTACCTGGGGATCCCACAGGCAAATGGGAACCATGAAGAGGTCGCTAGGAAAGCTGCAACCACCAAGTACCTGCAGAGGGTCAGGCAAGTCCTGAGAAGTCAGCTGAACGGTAAGAACAAGATCGGGGCTATCAACACCTACGCCCTGCCTGTGATCAGGTACCCGGCTGGGATAATAAGCTGGCCAAAGGAGGAGATAGAAGTCACTGACATCAAGAAAGCTCCTGACCATGCATGGAGAGTTTCACCCCAAGTCCAGCACCCTGAGGCTGTACGCTAAGCGGAAGGAAGGAGGCCGGGGACTGGTGAGTGTCAACACCACAGTCCAGGATGAGACAACAAACATTCATGAATACATCACGAAGATGGCCCCAATTGACAGCGTGCTCAGTGAATACCTCAGGCAGCAGAAACCCAAGAAAGAGGAGGAAGGCGAGGAACCATCATGGAAGGACAGGCCCCTGCACGGTATGTACCACCGGCAGATAGCGGAGGTGGCTGATATCCAGAAATCCTACCAGTGGCTGGACAAAGCTGGACTGAAAGGCAGCACAGAGGCACTAATCATGGCAGCACAGGAACAAGCTCTGAGCACAAGATCCATAGAGGTTGGGGTCTATCACACCAGGCAAGACCCCAGGTGCAGGCTGTGTAAAGATGCCCCTGAGACAATCCAGCACATAACAGCAGGGTGCAAGATGCTAGCAGGCAGGGCGTACATGGAACGCCATAACCAAGTGGCCGGCATAGTGTACAGGAACATCTGTGCCGAGTATAACCTGGAAGTCCCAAGGTCAAAATGGGAGACGCCCTCAAGGGTGGTGGAGAATGACCGAGCTAAGATCCTGTGGGACTTCCAGATACAGACGGACAAAATGGTGGTGGCTAACCAACCGGACATAGTGGTGGTAGACAAACAGAAGAAGACGGCCATAGTGATAGATGTAGCGGTTCCCAATGACAGCAACATCAGGAAGAAGGAACACGAGAAGCTCGAGAAATACCAAGGGCTCAGAGAAGAGCTCGAGAGGATGTGGAGGGTGAAGGTAATGGTGGTCCCCGTGGTAATCGGAGCACTAGGTGCAGTGACTCCCAAGCTAGGCTAGTGGCTCCAGCAGATCCTGGGAACAACATCGGAGATGTCTGTCCAGAAGAGCGCAGGACCCTCAAGCTCCCAGGCCTCTGGTAGAGGACCCGAGCTTGAAGGATTGACCGCCCGCTCTATACTCATTGCCCAGCACCATGGGGCCTGACAGGCATTTGCCACAGAATAACATAATTGACAGGTCCATCACTAAAAACCTTTTTATTTTCACAAGTCAATTAAATTCAATTTTCAAGTGAGAGTAGGTTCACTCTGAGCACATGGGACAGACGTGAAAGGTTCTCGAAAGGGTGTGGAGAACGTTATGCAGCCTATAACATTGTTCAGCGTCACCACGTTGGATGTAGGTCAGTGATGATCTGGGGATGCATATCCATGGAGGGATGCATAGACCTCTATAAGCTAGGCAACAGCACCCTGACTAGGTACTGGGATGAAAATTCTTGGACCAATGTCAGAACATGCATAATGCAGTGGATCCTGCATTCCATCTGGTGCATGACAATCCCCCCCCCCCCCCCCCATGTAGTAAATGGTAAATGGACTAGTTCTTATATAAAGCTTTTCTACTCTATCTGAGCACTTAAAGCGCTTTACACAACTTGCCTCACTCACCCATTCACACCTATTCGCACAAGCAGTTTTTTCTATGCTTTGTCTAAGTGCTTTCTATCTAACATTCACACACATTTATACTCTGATGGATGCATCAGAGAGCAATTTGGGATTATTATCTGGCCCAAGGATCTTTGGTATGCAGACTGGAGCAAACGGGGATGAAACCACAAACCTTCTGGTTAGTGGGTGAACTACAGCCACCCCAGGATTATGGCAGGGATATGCAGGCAGTTCCTGGAGCATGAAGGAGTTGATATCATGCATGATAGCAGATAGTTAATCCAATAGTGCTAATCCATGAGCTAACAGGAAAGGGAAATGGATTTTCAAGTGAGGAGTAGAATTTTAAACGTCAGAAATAAATCTTTGATTTTTGAAACAATTTACGTATTTCTTTTTTAAATTGTGTTTGAAAAACAATTCAGAACATCTGTTTTTTAATTTGGAATTCAAAAATGGTTTTTGAAATTGGGTTTTTATTGAGAGTTTTTTACTGGGTACTGGGGAGGCTCTGAATAGCCACTTGAAGTGTTCACTTCACAGGAGTACTTCACTCTCTGGTATAACTCACAAACTCACGCCTTAAAGCAGCAGAGGTGGCAAAACATTGACAGACATTCTGTATTTAAGTAGAGGTACAGATACTTTTGTCAAAAAATACTCTGGTAAAAGTTGATTCAATTACTTTAGTTAAGTAAAAATGAAAAGTACAGGCTCTGAAATTTACTCTAAGTAAGAAAGTAAAAAATAGTTCTTTTAAGGATATTTCTACCAGCAATTTTTGTGAAAAGCTAACTCAACCTTGTGCTATATAAATACAATAAAAGTGTGGCGGGCTGTGCTTTGTGGCTCAGCTTCAGGGAAGGGGTGGAGCAGCAGGTTAAGGGTGTGGTGTCAGGGGAGACAGATCCACATAGCTGTTCTCCATCACCGGGTTATGCCTATTTCAGTGATTGAATCTACACATCATCAGCTTAAATTCAAATGAATCTCTGTTATATCCATTATATAACCCAACACTGACCAGAAACACCACATCCATAGTACACCAGTATAACACACTGTTCTTTACTTTAAATTGCAGTTACATCACAAAACAGAAAACTAACCTGTTTATACTGCATTAAACTATTTTCATGCAACCCTTCAATAACAAACAGTTTGTTATATATTAGTGTATATATATTCTCTCTCTGGGAGAATACAGCAGTTGTATCTACTGCACACAAAGAGTTTGTCTGTTTGCTATGAAGCGCCTTGAGGCAACTTTTGTTGTGATTTGGCGCTACATAAATAAAATTGAATTGAATTGAATTGCGGATATTTGTTGAGCGGACAGAAACATTGCATTTGATATTACCTGCCATGTTACTTTCTTTATGTTCATTTTTTTTTTTTTTTTTTTTAGGACAAACTAAATGCTGGAGTCATTTTGATATCTGGGTATACATTAAATATATGATTTTTTTCTCTTTCTTCTCTTTAGGCTCAATTCAGTCTGATGTTCTATGGTCCGCAGTCATGTTAAATAATAATAATGCCTTTTAAATGTTTCAAATCAAAAGTAACAAGCCTGTTTTGAAAATTCAAGGAAAAGAAAATAGAGATATTTTTGTTAAATTGTAGGGAGTAAAAGTAAAAAGTTGTCAGAACAATAAATGCTGAGGTAAAGTACAGATAGCTAGGGATGGCAATCGAGTACTGGTTCTTGTACAGAATCAGTTCAGTGGTTCACTTCCTTGGAATTGTACATTCCTATCAGTCGCTCTTATTGGTTTTACTTGTACTTGCAGCTGATTTCTGTCATGTTTTGGGTGAGTCACAGTATTTTTCCACACTGTCTGTTCTCTTCCTCGGGGTGGAGCAGTCATTGCTCGTCCCAGTATCACCACCTGGAGCTGATCAGCCAGCTGTATTTAAGACCAGTGTTGCCAGACTGTCTGCTAACCTATGTTAGTTCATGGCTTCATGTGTCTCGTGTTTATTCATAGTTCTCATACTTACCTTTGCTCTCTTGTCTTCTAAGTTGTTCCCTAGAAAATCATTCATCCTCGCAATAACCTTACTCACCTGGACGCTGGTCTCCTTGCTCCTCTATAGCTGGTATCCCTTATTGTACACGCTCCAGTCACACCCGCCTGTCTCACTGTTCTGGATTCACGGATCATCTCTATACTGGACTCACCCAGGCCTCGCTCCACGCTTTCCACCCTACTATATTGCTCCATCTGCAAACAAGTAGGACCCACTGTTTCCCTTGCCAAGCTCCACCAACCACGGTTCATGTTCCTGGCCCCTCTAGTGTGAAATACCATAGATCATGTTTATAGCTTTTAGCTCCTAGTCTGAAAACCCATAGTTCATGTTCATGCACTCTAGCCTTGTCCTGAGTTTTTGTTTTTGTCTCTTTTGTATTTACAACGTTTATGTAAATAAACTTTTCTGTTCACTTCACTCTGAGCCTCTGCTTGAATCTGCTCCTGGGTCCACTTCTTGTTTCTGACTGTGGAGCCGTGACAATTTCACTTCTTGTGCCAGAGGAGGAAATTAGTGGCACAGTCTGGTGTGGAAATGGATATTTTATGTTTCACTGCCCATAGGGATTTGGGTTGGTGTGTGGGACCTGATTCCTACAAGGCTGTTTTAAGAAATCTGTTAATTATTGCTTTAATCCTAAATATGTGCACTGTCTAATAACGGGCTATGTACTACAGGCTTTTAAGGTGTTGGTAATTAAACCATTACTTACAAATACTGGCAAACGACAGGGCTACTCCTCAGCTTCACAAGATTTTCAGAAAACTTACTCACACACTGCACCACAACAGGAGCAGCGACTCTTTTTAGAACAGAGGAGGGGGTCTATGCATCTATATCAATGATAGCTGGTGCAAAAATGCAATGGCTGTAGACAGCCACTGTTCTTCAGACTCTCTGACTGTTAGATGCAGACCCATCTACATTCCACCATTGTAACGGCTATATTTCAACTGAAAACCCTAGATGACTTTATTGCTTTTCATTGTATCAACACACAACAACACTAAATACACTCATGAAACTGCAACTTTTCAGTCGCCTTGTCTCAGGCTTAGTTCACTTCAGTTCTGCTCTTCTCCTCTGGTCCCAGCTAGCTACTAAAATAAGGAGCATATGATTAGACAATCATTCCCAGCTGCCCTGCAAGCTTCCCTGGCACTACCTCCTGAACCCCCTCTCCTGGCAACAGAGAGAGGAAACTAAACACCTTGAACTTAAATGGCTAGAGGGCCATATCCCACTGGGTTATCCGGTCATTGGCATCCATCATGTGTTGGAGCCATTCTAGTGGTGTATGGTCTTAAAAGAAGGGATCCCAGGAGGTGATAATGAAGAGAGTTGACAGTCCATCTGCTCGCCAGATACTCCTTCTCCAATGTGCTGTATCTGTCCTCTTGCTCAAACAGTTTCCATGGTCAATCCCCTTTACCTGCTGGGACAAAACAGCCACCACCTCTCTGTTTGAGGCATCCGACTGCAGAATGAAAGGGAGGGAAAAGAGAGCCTCTTTCACTCTGTCAAACTACATCTGGCAGTGCTCTTATCACGGGCCAGAAGGCTAGTATGTAGTAGTGGACACAGAAGCAAACTCAATGGACAAGGCAAGCCTATATTTAACAAGGTTTTATTGTACACAGGGAAAATATAAACAAAGCAATGAGAGGAGTGAAGCAGGGGTCTCTGATGGGGTGGCTCAGAAATAGAGGGGAAGGTGATTAGATCCAAAGTAGTGGCACATGTGAGTGCAGGTGACTTCTCTGCTAATCTCATCTGGATCCACAACACTAACGCCCTGGTAAACAAGGCCCAGCAGCAGCTGCACTTCCTTTGTGTCCTTAGGAAGAATAACCTAGACAGGAAGCTGCTGTTGGCCTGCTACCGCTCCTCAGTGCTCTCCTCCTTCCTGGGTGTTTGGTACACAGGGGCCACTACTGAGAACAGGAAGTCTTCACAGACAGTAATTAACAATACCCCCAAAATCGTTGGCTGCCTTCTCCCACCCCTGGAATGCCATCACCAGATTCTCCTGTCTCAAAAAAAAACAGGGCCATCACAGGTGACCCTTGCACCCCGCTCACCACCTATTTGACCGCTACCCTCTGGTCAATGCCTCAGGTCAATCAGGTCCCACACCTCCAGACTCACTAACATTTTCTTCCCCTGTTAACAAACACTATCCCCCCACATTCCACCCCTGCCTACCCACCTCATCAATGTGATCCATGGTCTGAGTAACCCTCCATCACTCAGGCCACTCACATATGGACTCTATACTCAGACCAAGTCCTTTTGCACTGCTTCTGCTTTTGTTTTTTTCTACTGCACTGTTGGCATGGAGCACCCATTATTTTGTTGTACATGCACGATGCCAATAAAAGGCTATTCTATTCTATTCTAGGCGAGTATGACTCCAACAGGTTTTAACAGCTTACTTGCAGGTGGGAGGTGAGAAGCTTCTGGGAGGGTAGCCAAGTTAGCATCTGGCAGGATGGAGGAGTGTGTCAGAGCGTTAAGGTTCCAACCGTAAGATTCCGAGAATCCAGGAGTGATGGCAGGCAGGTGAGTCTGGTGAGTAGTAGCGTTTTTCCAGAGAAGAATTTGCAAATAGGATTGAAGGTCATTACCAGGTGCGGCCAGCGTCCTGGAGAACAAACTGCAGGGAGGCTAACGGATGATGTCATCCAAATAGGAGGCAGCACATGCAGCTTGTGGACACAGCATCTGGTTCATGAGGCGCTGGAAGATGGCTAGGGTTCTGAACAAGCCAAATTGAGACACCTCACTCACCATTGCGATAATCCACACTGAACTGTATAGACCCATGTTTCTTCAGCACAAGAACCATGGGACTACACCAAACACTCTGGGATCTTTCTATTACTGCCATCTCAAACATAACAGTTAATTCCTTCTAAAATATTTTGATTATATATTCTGGTAACCTATAGGGATGTGAATGCACCGTCATCCTGGTGGGGGTCTCGAAATGGTGCTCTATGAGGGTCGTGTGACTGGGCAGGGTGGAGAACACATCTGCAAAATGCAATTGCAGAGACATCCGCTCTCTGGGTTGTTATGAGACAGAAGGAGGCATAAATGATAGGTGGTACTCCTGTGTGCCCCCCCGTCCGACTGCACCACTTCATAGTCAACATCCCCAACTCGTCGCTTGACTTGACCTAAAAGAAGGGAGCAACGCCAGCACTTCCTAGTGAAAAATGTCTGAGCCTAGTCCCTCTGTTGTACAGGTGCTACGTTCCTGGGCCTGGAACAAATTCTCCTGTGACAATCTTCCTAAACTGTGTAGCTTTGCTTTCAGGTCCAGATTGTATTGAATTTCTTTCTTAGCTGGGCGCTCACCTTCCTCCCAGTTTTCTTTAATGAGGTCCAATGCCCTTCCCACGACTTCCTGCCAAACATTAACTCAAAGGAAGAAAATCCAGTGGAGACTGGGGCATCTCCCACACCTCAGCACCTCAGGGTTTAACCAGCAATCCCGCTTGCGTTCATCGTCGTGAATGAAGTTATGTATCATGGACTTTAAAGTCTTGCTCAGCCGCTCCACCAACAAGTCAGTCTGCGAGTGGTAGATGCTGATCTCTAGTAATTTGGAAAACATGAATGATGTGCCTGTGAGACAGTATCGCTTTTGAGAATCCGACTCAGGAAATGTAGGGTCTTTACCTTACAATATTAAGCACTTTGAGGCTACTGTTATTGTGTTTTGGCGCTATATAAATAAAATGGAATTGTACTCAACTAAACTGAACTGAATTGAATGACCTGAAACAGCCCATCTACATCAACAAGGAGGGCAAGGAGGGTGTCCAGCTTCAGGTTCCTGGATGTGCACATGGACTTAGGCCTCCAGTGGAGCTCAAACACCTTGGAGGTTGTGAAGAAGGTCCAGCGGCATCTCCACTTTCTACGAATTCTCAGGAGGCTCAATCTGAAGAGGGAGCTGCTGACCACCTTCTACTGCTGCTCCATTGAGAGTGTGCTGATATATTGCACATCTGTGTAGCTCTCAAGCTGCACCATGGCACACAAGAAGGGCTATAGCCTTAATCAGTGCCAATACTGGATGTGATTTTTCCACATATATTTTCTTACCTTCTGCACACATTGCACATGTTGTAGATTTTATTTTTTGCACACAGTCTATATATTTTATTCTGTATATATGGTATTTATTGTGTTTTGCTTGTTTTCTTTAGAATTGATTTGAGACGGTACAAAAATTTTGTTGCACTATTGTACAAAGCAATGGCAATAAAGTATTAAACTGAGATTCAAGCTCATCCAAGACTTTTAGTAGATACACCTATGGTATCAATTTGAAGCTCCTATGACACCTCATTCTCGAGTTATCCCAGACATACTTGGTGTTCATGCTGTCTGCCCGCCCACATGGCAGGGTGACAATACAGTGCCAAAAATTCTTATTTCAAAAATTCTTGAAAGAGTAGCAAACTTAACAGCTAACTAATCATCTGATGAATGGTTTATTTGAAGAGTTAGAATGTAGAGTGGACCCATAACACAGAAAAAGCACTAGTGAAACAGCACTTCGACAGTGGAGGCATCTCTGTGCTTTTCCTGCTAAACCATGCCATAGATATTTTACAGGTACTGCGTTGCAGTGGTTTGAATCATGTCTATCAAATAAGACTCCAATTTGTTCATGTAACTGGAGAGTCCTCTTCACACACTAAATAATTATGGAGTTCCACAGGATTCTGTGCTGGGACCAATTCTATTTACATTACACATACTTGCCTTAGGTAGCGCGATTAGAAGACATAGCATTAACATTTTCAGTGCTATACAGATGATACCTAGCTTCATTTATCTATGATGCGTGATAACACACCAATTGCAGGAATGTATTAAAAATATAATCAGTAGTTTTTATTCCAGGAGTGTCATGTTCAGAATTCGGCTGTGCATTTATAACAGGCTTTCTTAAAAACCCTAAAACATATCAGCAGGTTTTGGCATGAAATAGAAAAGGCAGTTACAATAAACATTTACATGATCTGCGCAGCTTTCTTTGATATGTCAGTTGTTTAAGAATTATCAAATGGCCCATCGCAATGAATTACATAAGTGATGGTCCAGTGTATCCTCTGCTAAAGGAAGCAAGCGAGCTCCTTTTCTTAGTATTTAGTGAACTGGAACAGATACTTCCGGGGTCAAGTCTCTCAGTTAGGAACCTTCTTGAGCAAAATGGGCTATCTGAATGCACCCATGTTGTCTAACCAGGAACTTACTCTAAATGCAACTACCTTGGCCTCCAGTAACAATGAAAAATCTGGGGATATTTTTTTTACCACGATATGTCGTTCAGTGTGCACATTAAATAAATATGTAGGACTGCTTTCTTGCATTTGCATGTTTTGGTTTGATTGCAGCTAACTGTACATGATAATATTTAATTATTCAAAGCTTGCTTTAATAAATAATAATAAAAAGAGGAAGTGTTTTACTGGTGGTTCCTCAAGGTGGATAAACAAAAACATGAACAAAATATCTCCAAATATCTCTAGAAACATCCCGTCTCAGAATAAAAACTCATCAATGTTTTTATTACTTCTAGGGTGAACTGTTGTAATTCATTATTATCAGGTTGTTCTAAAAGTTCTCTGAAGAGTCTCTAGCCAGAATAGCTACAGGACATTTCTATTGGATTCCTTTTATTGGCTCCCTGTTAAATCAAGAATTGAAAATCCTTCCTACATACAAGGCCTTGAATAATCAGGCCTTATTTTAAAAATCATAGTACCATATCACCCTAATGAAACAGTTTGCTTCAGACTGCAGGTTTACTTGTGGTTCCTAGAGTATTTAAAAGTAGAATGAGCTCATGGAGTTGAACTCAACTACAGGCTCTTCTGTCCTGGCCCTGATTGGATCTTCACTCCCCCTTCCCCCAAACAAGACCATCGATAATCCAGTTGTCTGGCACACGGTGAGTGTGGGCTCAGATGAGGAAGCATTTTGGATTTACAGGCTTCTCCCTTCTGAGTCCAATTTTTTCTAACCCTTTTTTTCAGCCATCATTATCTGATCCTATATTTCGAGATTGGCATGACAGGGGCATTACATGTTTCAATGATCTGTTTTCTGACAATACCTTCGCAGCTTTTGCTCAGCTTTCTGAAAAGTTCAATCTCCCACGTACACATCTTTTCAGATATCTGCAGACCAGACATTTCCTCCAATCTCAGATTCCAAACTTCCCGGTAAGCACCAGCTGCAAGCCCAGGGGATATGCTCCTTACCCTAGTTCCAACACGTAAAGGGTTTATCTCTCTTATCTATGACAGGCTGGTGAGCATGAACGGTTCTTCGATAGATCGGATTAAAACGGCCTGGGAACAAGATTTAAATCAGTCATTGTCTATGGGACTTAATACTCAAGTTAGTTTACTCCACATCCCTCTGTGCCCGCCACTGTCTTTTACAATTTAAGGTCGTGCATAGGTTTCATCTCTCCAAAGTCAAACTATCCCGTATGTATCCGAACGTTGACCCCACTTGTGATAAGTGTGGGAGTGCGGAGGCTTCCCTTATCCATATGTTCTGGACGTGCCCTAGCCTTGAAGGATTCTGGAGAGATATATTTCAAAACTTGTCCCTAATTCTTGGACACCATATGGATCCTAATCCATTAGTTGCGCTTTTTGGCACCACTGGAGAGGCTGATGCACGGTTGACCTCGTCACAGCGTTGCATGCTCTCCTTTGCCTCCCTTGTAGCTAGACGTGCAATCCTACTAAGATGGAGGGGTGCCCCTTTGCCCACCCAGACTCAATGGCTGAGGGACCTTATGTACTATCTGAGCCTTGAAAAGATCCGATATGCGATTAGTAATACTGGAAAAGCCTCCAGGTTGCGAACCCGACTTCCAGCATTACTCAGTAAGTCCTCCCCCCCTTCTTCTTCTTTTTTAAATTTTTTTTTAAAAATGTTATTTAATTTTTTTTTAATTTATTAATTTATTTTTTTTAGTCATTTGTGTGTTTATTTTCTTCTTGTTGTATTTGCATTGTTTTTTGTATTTTTATTTTCATGTGTGTTTTTTGTTTCTGTTGTTTGTGTGTTTGTTTTTTTTTTTCTTGCTTTGTTTTTTCCTACCTGGCCTGAGGGATAGGGGTTCTAAGTGGTATGGGTAGGGGGTTAACTGATGAAAGCAATTATAAGACATGTGAGTGTCATTAATCTGTATTTTAATATTTCAGTTCAAACAGTCACTGTGAAACTTACTTGTTTGTTGTTTAACAATTCTGAGTGTATCTGTTTTTCTTTGTTGCTTTAAATCAATAAAAATATCTTTGAGACAAAAAAAAAAGTATAATGAGAGGTAGAGCCTACAGCTTTCAGGCCCCTCTTCTATGGAACCAGCTCCCAGCTTGGATTTGGGAGACAGACACGATCTCTACTTTTAAGATTAGGTTAAAATGTTCCTTTTTAATAAAGCATATTAATTAGGGCTGGATCAGATAAACTCTGAACGAAGGATAATAATTCACATTTAGGCAAATGTTGTTGTGATTTGGCACTTTATAAATAAAACCAAATGGAACTAAAATGGTTGCACAATTGAGAAAGGTGAAATATTGTAAAAAGAAACCATAAACATGTGACAAGATATCTAAAAATAAATGTTCACAGGTAGAAACAACAGCCAGTCAGCTGTTTTATCTGAAATATTTCAATTCAGCACATCAAAATCTTTTAGTAGTTGGACACTGTGTCTTCAGTGTGGCCAGTTTCTGAAAAACTGTTGAATAGTATTATTAGCAATAAGAACTTCTCAGTTTCTACTCCAGTCTTCTATGGATGTCCTCTCTGTGACCTCAGTTTGGGGCTTGAGAAAACACAAAGCTAGTATTTTCACATGTCACATCTAGTTATATGCTAGACTCATGGCAACATTGAGATTTCTGTTTGTTTTCGGAGCTTTCCAAAATATGTTATGCGTAATCATAAACTACACAATGCAATCATTTCAATTCACCTGAAAATGATCCAAGGTGTAAAAATCTGTATTTATTTGTTACAAAAGTGGAACAACTGTGCACAGTTCAAGTAGGAGTAGACTGCAGACACAAATCAATCAAAAAGGCTTTTTTGGTCAGTAAATAAAAAAGCATTTGTTTTGTGGAAATCAAGTTAAGTTCTAAATGAAAATGTTCTCTATTAGTGTTTGGGGGCATTTTTATTCAGAGCAGAAAGGCCCACACTAACTTTCAACATGTAGAACATATAACATACATATAATATCAACAAGGAAAAAAAGGAATCATTGACATTCATTCATTAGTAGAGATCTCACGAGTCGGTCCGCATCTTGCGGATCAAACTGTTGTTCCACCCAACCAGTGGTGTAGACTTCTGTTAAAGCTCCAGTGATGTCTGCTAACTTATGAGGAGCGCTGAAGCTGCCTCTCTGATACAAGCCACAGCCTTCTGGATGTCTTCCTCTGTTTGTTCAACGGTGACCACCACTCTGATACTGGAGACACATAGGTGGAGCAGTGAGACACACTGAGACTGTGTAAAGGTAACGTTATTTACACAAATTATTTCAATGAAATATTTGAATGCTTCAAACAAAATCACCCTCAAATTAAACTTTAACCCATCAAATAATAAAGCATGTACAACCCCAACGGGTCATGGCAGATGGCCACCCCGCGCTAAACCTGGTCCACCGCCAAAAAAAGCTATGGACCATTGAGACACAAATGTATGAAAGTACTAAACAACATTAAACCCCATGACAGAACTCATAATGTGCCAGGTGCATAGAAATGTAGGGTCTTTTACCTGGGAGGTGGAAGAAAGCGCTCCTCTTTTTCCAGGTACCGAGCTAGGGTCAGAGCCACATGTCTTTCCATACACTAAGACAGAAATCATGAAAACTCGATGAGACACTAACACATTTTTATACAGTGTTCCATCACGTGATTGATGGGAACTCTAAAGTGAATTATAAGAATGTTTTGGGCATAAGACAATACAGATACTAAAAACACTGTGTACTACTGATCAAATGATGAAAGCACTATGCAGTCCCATCCAATCACAATGTAGTCCCAGTCTTAACCATATACCATATACTATTCACACAAGTGCTTACTGGGTTCATATTATGCGGAGCAATAAAACCAGCCTTTCTGTCAAGCTATTGGCAATCTACAAAACCATTTAAGAGTGCGAAATAATAATAATAATAATTATAATAATAGTAATAATGATGATAATAAACATGGTACGGCAGTACTGAAAAAAGCAAAATAAGTAAACAGATTAAATTTGTTACATTTTTCTTTCCTCTTTTAGTGACTACCCCTGATCATGTGGTCCACAGCTACAAGTGTATTATGAACAGAGATGGGCAGTAACGCGTTACTGTAATCTGATTACTTTTTTCAAGTAACGAGTAATGTAAGGGATTACTATTGCAAAACGGTAATTAGATTACCGTTACTTTCACGTAACGCCATGCTGCGTTACTGCGTTACTAAAACCGTGATTTTTTTTGCGAGAACGTCTCATGACAGTGACGTAAGCGAGTGGGACGTTCGTGACAACAGCTGTCTGCAGATCATAATATATCGAAAAGGGACAGAGTGTAGCATGCAGCGTTTAAAGCGTGGAAGTACTGACCTTATTTTGAGTTTGATTCCTTAAAAGTGACAAAAACATTAGTGTCCGTTGTGCGTGGAAGAAAACTTCTTTTACAGCGAAAAAACCCTAAACTTCCAAGCAAGCACCGAGTGTACTACGACGTAATGTGAAATTCACAGAGAAACTCATGGATTCGGATCTTCCACTGACCGCTGCAGCACACCTGCACCAGGGTAAACCTCCGCCTACCCCAGTCCTGCTTTACAGGTGAAAATAGAGCAACAGGACCGCTAGTCTTTGATTTTATTTGTTTTCTGCTGTGTTTTACTTGCATCTATTTGAAAGAGTGAGTGTAAACACAAAAAAATATTTTATTTTATGTGCTGGAATGTGCAGAAAATAGGTTTAAATGTTAAACAAATTTCTTCCAGTCAGAGAATGTTGCATATAATTTAATTTTTGCTTGATGCATAAAGTTAAAAGATTAAAACTAATAAAACAAGTTTTAAAAAGAGACTTTTCCATTTGATTACATTTTGTATGATGGATTATGCAGAAAAAGTAGAATTGGGCTGAAAGATCTATCGCTTTATCACCTATTCAGGTTGTAAATCGTGTTTTTAAAAAGTAACTAAGTAACTAAGTAATTAATTACTTTTGAAAATAAGTAATCAGTAAAGTAACGGGATTACTTTTTCGGGGAAGTAATCAGTAATTAGTAACTGATTACTTTTTTCAAGTAACTTGACCAACACTGATTATGAAAAGATACCAGAAAGCCCCAAGTCTGTCGCAGAAACAACCAAGTAACCAGTGTGAACAAGACAAGCCTAACACATACCAGCATCAATGTTGACCTTTAAAAAAAAACAAAAACACTATATTTGTGAAGTTATGGTACTATCTTGCTGTCTTCTAAAATATTATGCACCAATGACATGTCCAAACTTTTTCGTTTTGATGGGGACGCCCCTTAAACTTAACCCCATTGGGGAATAAGTGTAAGAAGGTAGTTACAGTGAACTGTTTCATTGTTTCTTGTGTATTTGTGCCTTAGTGGCAGGTTTTACAGTGAAAATTGTTTTATTGTTTTCTGCAAAAACCTGACTTGTTGTCTGCAAAATGCACACATGTACAGGGTACTTGCGCCTTATTCGCAGATCGTGTTATTAAGTGTAACCGGATTTCATCTTGACTTTGACACTCTCAGTCTGAAGTTATATATGAAATCTCACAGAGGTTTCCAAAAACTTTAAATAACAGTTTCAGTGTGCGTTTGATGGAATCATCTGGTACTGTTAGACTTACATAATCTACAACGGAACGAAGCTGCTTCATGTCAGATTCCCTGGAGCCAGAACTTCTCTCTAGCTCCAAGTGAAGAGCTGGGGCCACTGGAACTCCAACTAACTTTAGACCTGGTGTTCTGTTTCACATAGAAAATAAAGCAAACATATACCAAAACTCAATTTATTATGGACACTGTAAAGGAAGACAAAGCCAAAGTATAATTTGAATGTAAGCCTATGTGTTTCCTCTATGTGTGAAAGGTTGTAGTGTCTGGGGATGCAAATAATGATTCAGAAACAGAAAACTGATGTGGAGGGACATCTCCCCGACCCACAGAAGAAAAAGGAAAAAAAAGAAATCACCATAAACACAAACTTACCCTTGTAAAGCGTTGTAGACATGTTTGCACTTTTCTCTGAGGACTCTAAAAACATCTGCAAAACAGAAGAAATTTTTTTTTTTTTTTACAAAAATTCTAATAAAACATGCTTCCTAATCAGTAAGAGGTAGAAATGGAATACTTAATCTCCAAGAACAGGTTATCAGCTGAGATAATGTATTTTTTCTGAGCTGGAGTGGATAAGAACAGATTGTATACCTGGGTCCTCCTCCATGATGTTGAGAGCCTCAATAGCAGCAGCAGCCAGCATGGGAGGCAAAGAGGCAGAGAAACAGTAGCCCTGGCCTGAGAGACGCTACAAAATACATAAAAAAAAATTTTTTTTTAAATTACTAAATCATATCTTCATGATTAACACTCTAAAATTGATCAACTTAAGAATACCTATTGATTAATGTAATAACAAACCAGCAGTTCTGGCCCATATCAGCATCATTTCAGCTTAAGAAGTTTCTCCAGATTCATTTCACTCAGCTAGGTGTAATGACTGAGGTCTGAGTTTACAGTTCGGACTAGAAACTGTTGGCACCTTATTAAATGTGTTTTTAAACATTTCCCAAAAGATTTGAGAACACATCCACAATTAAAATAGTTTACTTTTGTTCCATATTAAAAGAAATTTAGATACCATCCAAGAAAAGTACAGAACATTATGCAATAATAATTATGCACTCATTATAAATGTTCACATTTTCTACCATAAAATTCAGCCAGTTGAGATGGAATGACCCTGTTGACGCCCGTGGTCTTTGGGCGCTCAGGTGAAAATGCATTAAAAACAGGAATGATTCTGCCATGTAAATCACTGCATGGGCTCAGGAACACTTGCTGAAATCTTTGTGATGCCACGCGATGACAAATGCAGGTTAAAGCTCTATCATCCAAACAATAATTGATATTCTTTTTGGAAAACATGGATATCGAGTCCTCTCTAGTGAAGAGGAGAGACACCATCCTGTTCTCAGTGCTCGGTTCTAAAGCTTGGATCTCTACTTCGCCTATTAAGACAGCACAGCTTCATAATAGAAGAGTTCTGGTGCTCAAGCGGCCTCCTTGCAGTCCAGACCTTTCACCAATTAAAAACATTTTTGCAAAGTCACAGCAACTGGTCTCCTCAGTTCACAGACATTTGTGGTGCTGCTACACAGTAGGGGTGATGTGGGCCGCGAGTTTGAGACCCCTACTCTATATCGATTAAAGTATGGGTCAATGAGATTTGCAAATCATTGCATTCTGTTTTTATTTAAATTGTACTTTAGTGTAAAATGTAATTAGGCTTGTAAATAAGTGAAACGTTTCAAAAAAGCAACAGATTTATAGTAGATATGATGATTTGTCAAGCATGGGATTAATCACTAATCTTGACAATGACATGTAAAAATGCTGGCTGATTATCTGATGATGCATTACAAGAGAGACTCCCAACATGGTTGTTACAGTACCTGGTGGTCGATGACAAAGGAGCGGCCGCAGCAGAAACCTCCGATGGAAGCCAGAGCATTTTCCATGTTAGCACTTATCAGGTCAATGTCATCTATCTGCAAGAAACACAGTTTTTTCATTTTGCTAAGATAGATTTAAAATGAAGTAATCAAAGTGCAATTTAATGACAAACTGTCATATTTGTTTTAAAAAGTTAAATAGAAAAAAAAAACAGATTATCTTCATTTTTGTGACTATAAATTTCATGTTATTAAGTATTCTACACATTTTATTTTTGTATCATCATGAAATAAAACTATACACCATTCAAAACTGTCACTAGCTGTCTTCTGCAATGTGAAGTTTATTATTAGTCCCTCTGCAAAATACAAGACTGTAGAGGACAGATTTAAAGTTTTTGTTATATTTTAACAAGTCAATTCTCAGCAATTGATGCATCTATCGTTCTATCGGTCTCGATTCACTCCCCTTTCTTACCACCAAAATGAAAGTTTGAGGCTTTTATCTTTAATAGCTTTTGAGACATTCATGTTCAAACATTGCCTCAGATTTCAATGTGGGAGGAAACTGCCTGAAAGTAGGCTGACAGAGCGTTTTTCAAAAATGCTCTGTCAACCACACACACACACACACACACACACACACACACACACACACACACACACACACACACACACACACACACACACACACACACGCACACACTCACACACACACACGCACACACTCACACACAAACACACACACCAGATACTTGGACCACAACATTTTTATGCCATTCAGAAAATGGTTGAGCAGAAAGGCCACATTAGATTCACTAATCCAAATGAAGCAGGCCATCATTAGACCTAGACAAACATCTACAGGCCTACTAAAGAAAGTTCAGAAACTTTAAGCGTGGCTGTAACCGACTGGTACATTAAGTACCCCAAAGTGCTAGAAGACAGCTAAAACGGATGGGTGCATAACTTTTCCCTTTGCAAGCAAAACCCCTTCACAACATACAGCCAAGTTAAGAATACTGGCGAAGAAGAGGTACACATAAATCAGGAGACACACATTTCTTTCTTTTCTTTTTTTCTTCTCTTCTTTTTTTGTTAGTGCAAATCACTAGTCTGCTAACCAAAGATTCAGATATTGCCATTAACAAAAATGAGCCTGAAAGGATTGTGCATTTGTGCAAGAAGCTCAACGTAATGGTAAATCTTACGACGCCTTACAACAAATAAAATTCAGTATTTGATCATGTCCATAGATTCCAGACTTCACATAGGATTCTTTGCAGAAAATGGCTATTTTATTAATATTTCACTTTTATTTATTTGATTGCATCAGCTGACCTAGACTAGTTTGACTATGGTAAAGCTACCAACAGAGAAAGATAGTAACACATTTTGAATCAGCTGTTAAACTGTTTACTGCCAGCATTAAGTATTTTTGCATTTCAAGCTGAACTACTCACATTGACCCCAAAGTGTTCTGTGACTCCTCGGCCATGGTCTCCCAAAACACCAAATGACATGCTCTCCTCAAGAAAGATCCGCACCTTGTATTTGTACTTGAGTTTTACCTGGAAGTTAGAAAAACATAAAAAACAAAACATAAAGTCAATAAATGGCAAAAAGTATCTATGTGTACACCATCTGGTATAATCAAGAATCAAGCGAGTGGTGAATGATTTAGTCTACTGTAGCAGACGGACATCGGCTCAACTACAGAAGGTGGATGATGTTAAGCCATAATATTTTCCTGTTTTTGGAGGGGGTTTTTTAACAAAGATTCTGCAAAATAAACAAAATTAAATTGGAAACAAAAAAGTTTTCCATTTACCAGTTCAGGCAGAGGACAGATATCTGCAGTGTTGATGTAGAGCCCCTCCACTACAATGAACTTCCGGGTCACTCGAGCTTTGCGAGGATTCTACAAGAGAAACATTGTTATTTGGAGATTTTTAAAAACCAAATGAAAATACAGAGAATGTAGAAGCGTTTAACATCCTGTACCACCTCTAACACCATTACAGCACATTTGTGACACTTGAGTTTCTCAAACGGTCCTCTACTAACCTTCAGGTCCTCTAGCTCCTGCTCCTTAAGCAACCTCTCCAAGTCCTCCATGTCATTGTGTTTGAAGTACTTGATTAAGCTGCGGGATGCCTGAAGACCTTTTTGTATAGCGAAACAGGCTGCTTCATCTCTGAACAGAAAATAAAAGAGAAAACATTAAACTATGGAACCAAAATATCACACACTTGGAGTAAGTCAGACTTACACGTTTGCGGGCAGGTAAATGTGTCTGTGCAAACAAAACCTGACTGACAATCACTTCATCCAATCCATCAACATGTCTATGAAACCCCACCCCTACAAGACTCCTCAAACAATTCTTAACAGTAATTACTGCCTTTTAGTATTAACAGTTTATCTTTAATAACAGGTTACACATTACAGGCTTTTAATGTGGTTAAACCATTACTTAAAAAGCTCTTACATAATCCAGCTTAGTCAAATATAGATCAATTACACAGACAAAAACCTAGTGAAGTTTAATAATCGTCCTATGGCCTCTGGCAGTGGCCTGATCACTAGGCTTGTCCTGTTACACCTCAGTGCAGCATTCAACTGTAGATCACAACAGTTTACAGAGACTAGAATACAGTGTTAGCATTAAAGGCATTTAAACAAGAAATCGCCTTCACATACAGAAGTTAGTCGTGGAGTTCCACAGAAAACTTTTTATGTTAGACATGCTTTCCTTAGGTAATTTATTTAAAAAACAATTGACACATTTCTGTTGCTGTACAGATGATACTCAGTTATTATCATCTAAAATGTTATCCAAAAGTTTTGAGCAGCCCAAAATTTGAATGATTTGACATTTTTTTAATTATTTTGTTTGATCACATTAGTTCCTCAAAAAGCCCATCTTCGGCCTGGCGGTAATTATATATTTTTTCATCTAAAAACAGTCCTCTTTTATTGATTGATCAGTTGCATCTAGCTCTGGCTCATGTTAGAGCATGAATTTCCAAATTTACGTGTAACTAGTTTCATTACACTGACCTCCAGTAACACTTTGAGAAATCTTGAGGGCGTTTTCTTGTCTAGGATGCGTCCTTCCATATTCGCATTGAACTAGTATGTAGGAGACTGCTCTAACACCTCTATTTAAAGCTTTCATTTGAATCACAATGTCACAGCAAGTGTACTGACAAGGACTGTTAAATCCAGAACTTAAAATCTCTGTCCTCACAAAGACCACATAAAATAAACAAAACTAAATCTAACTGAAGATTGGTTTGAGTGAGGGGTGTTATCTTGGTTTATTATTGGTATACATATTATGAGAAACAACACTCACACAAAGATGATGTCACCCCTCTTGGAGTAGGCAGGTATTGCACTAGCAATAGTCGCAAAGCCATATGAATAAATAATGGCCTCTTCAGTTTTCATGAATTTGGAGAGACGACTTTCCAGCTCCAGGTGAACATCTGGGGGCAGGGAAACATAACATTAGTTACTAATTGGTTACACTTTTTAGATGTCACTTACCATTAACTTTAGTATTTCTGAGTTTTTAGTGGATGTGGTTTAATCAGAGGTGAAAAACTACTGCACTTTGAAAGAAAGACTGTAACACCACCAAACAGCAGTATGATTTTAAATATTTGTGCTTGACTGAGAAAAGTCTCAGTTCATCATACATTCACTTGCTTATCCCTTGACAGCCTAACAAGGCTCAATCAAAAATATGATAGGGCTGTATATCATATTTATCATGGGAAAAAGACTTAAGGATAATGACAAAATTATAATACGTAGAGAAAATGTGAGAAACTGCAAACTCCAGTGAACTTAATAAGATATACTTGGATATATAGTTGCGTGAGTGACTCTAAAATTATGGTTTGCTCTGAACAGTGAATGTTTCTTGGTGTGTGAAAGAAGTTGCTGTGGTGATGGAAAGTAAAAGTCCATACTAAGGTAGAATGAGTATGACTATTGGTATTTGCTTTACTACTGAGGTTTCACTAATTCATTTGAATTAACTTGTTGCATGATCTGATGATTGAGTCATTAGGGCTTTTTCCAAAATTATCCTCCTTGTATTATCCCTAGACAGCTGGAATTTTGATGGCAAATCAACAGCTAACATATAAATGCTTAAGCTAACATAACGTAACTAATGTCATGCCCCGTAGTAATTAGGCTACTCAGCAGCCATCCTAATATTTCAGTCTTTGTCCTGTCAAAAAAGTATAATGTTAAAATCTCAAATAAATAGTCTGACACCAATATGTCAGATTTAAAAAAACAAACAAAACAAAACAAAAAAAAACAAAACACACACACACAAAAAAACAACCTTTTTAATAAAATGAGTTTGTGTTTAAGTGCATGGGATAATCATTTCTTTTTGGTATAAAATTGATCTGAACGATCTTCAGTTTTCGTGTTTGCAACATCTTCTGAAAACTTGACCTCTGACTTTAAGGTCAATCCAATCTGAGACTTCTAAGAAATGGTGTCAATTTAAAAATCCTTACAAAAGCGGGTGGCCATGCCGCTCATCAGTCGTTTAAGGCTGAGCTATAACTGCAGAAAAAAGTTGTCCTATATATAGCCACATTTCTGTATAAATGGGTTTGATTTCTCTGACAACACATCGTTTTATGTCAGAGATATTCGTTCAACCAAGAAAAGAATAAATTAATGGTATATTTAGGAAATAATTAGATTATCAAAGAGTTTAATTACTTTTCTTGCAAGTGTAGCTTAACATCAAATGGTGGAATGTTAATAGAAGATAAAAATACCCCATCAGCCTTTTACAGCTGAGGGGTGAAAAGCTGAACTCACCAAAGGTCCCATAGAAGCCTCTTGGACCACAAGTGCCCACACCATATTTCTTCAGTGATGCCAAAGCCTTTTGCTGTAATGAAAAATTAGCTTATAAAATTCTAAAATTAGAACAAATTCAAGTTTTAATAAAACTCATTGACTGAGGCGTAACGCTTAAAGGGATGCCTTTAAATAATAAATACTGACCTTAACACGCTCATTGTCAAGGAGACCCAGGAAGTTGAACGATGCAAAGTTAATGCAGTCTTTTCCATTGATTGTGATTTTGTGGCTGGGAGGTCTGTAACAGAAATTTTGCATTGAATCTTTAGCTTATCATCTTACATGCTCAAGGCACAAATCAGATATTTACAAAAAACAGATATTCTCATTTTCATCCAAGCAGTCAAGTTCAGATTGATTTTTTTTTCCCTTTTCCTTTTTCTCAAGTATATGAAAAACATTACCATTTAGTTTGAGATCAAGTAAGTGACTCAGTCATTTACAAGTATTCAATTTTTTGCCTGAATAAGCCCTTGGGCTGCTTTTGTGCACGTATCTATCTGTAGTGTGAAGGTCATTTAGCTGAATCTCAAATGCTACACCCTTCGTATTATCCTGCTACTTCTATCAGCAGTCACACAGCAGTTTTAGATATTATATAGCAAAGACTAACCCGGGCTTCCTGTTCTCAAGTGTAAGCAGTGGTTTACACTTTGTTTTAAATCCTCATTCATTATAGTGTCTTTTGATTATAGACTTTGGCAATGATATGCCCTCTACATGGAGTATACTATTTGAATAGATAGTGTGTGTGATGTTTTTTCTTAACCAAGGAAAGACTTGTCCAATGATGCTCTTCATCTTCTGTGGTCTTTTAGACATTTTCGTCTGTCTGAGCTTGACCAGTTAATTCCTTGTTTCTATGAATGGGCTAGATAATTGATTTGGCCACTTTAAATTTTTGGATGTCTACCTGACAGATTTATTTGGGGTTTTCAGCTTAGGCATCTCTTGATACAACTGCCTATTACTTACAAATTTTCCTTACCTCCCTACCTGTTTTTATTGTCTTTCAACAATACATTGGTTCCATTAATGACATTACCCAATTTTTGATATAGCCCTTTTAAAATCTTGTACCATCTCTGATGGGTATGTTTAGCAGCTTAATTTTAGCCTCTTTCACTTCCATAAGCTTTGGACTGCATATTCAAAGCACCTATGATCACCATGTGTGGAAAGGCAAAAAAAACAAAAACTATCATATCATTGTCCAACTGCTTGTGGACCTGCCTAGCAGATTACCCATAATTATATTAAAACATTTTTTCCCTTAAGATTATCAATGAAAAACCTTTAAAAAAGATTAGGGAGAGATGTATCTCAAGATCCCAGAGCAACTGCCAAGACACTACTGAATCACTTAGCCAAGTAAAAATTGTAGTCTTAACAAAGGCAATCACTTGAACCCTGAACATGAATGGACTGCAGATCAAGAAAAACCCTGCTTCTGCAGAAGAAACATCTTCAAGCTAGACTGACACATGCTAAAGACAACCTGGAGAAAGATTAAGCACACTGGAAGTACATCCTTTGGTCAGATGACTAAGGTCCTTTCCAGAAGACCATAAAAGAGTTTGAGAGATTTGCCAAAGAACAATGGGATGTGATTGCTTAGGAGATAAGTGCAGGACTGCTTGAAAACAAAAAGAAACTGTCATCTAGCTAAAAAGAAACAAAATTAACTATTAGCATTTTGGGTGGGATAATTCTGTTGACAAACTAATGTAAACATGCAAACTAAAACTAGCATATTTGGAAATGTCATTCCAATTCTGGTTCAGAGGAAGAAAATAATAATATTAAATTTTCACAGGGGGGCTAATATTTCTTTCCTCATCTGACCCTTATGGACATTTAGCTTTAGTGAATACTTAAAACCTGTAAATAAAGCATTGAGGTAGCAGAGTGTTTACCCTGTGACAACATCATAGTTGAGGGTGGGATAGTCTTTGGAAACGGGAGGAACTAGTGCCTCTGGCTGCCATTCCTCAATCAGGTCCTCCTTTTCCTGTAATGTAGAATCACGTGAGAAGAGTTTGATGACAAAAAAATAAAACCTTAGATTTTCACTGCACTGTTTACCTTCTCTGTCAATTTATACGTCTCATGAAGTTTGTAGGTCTTAGAGAATAGAAGCCTAATTATCCACAGTATGAGGATTCCCTCCAAAATAAGGTGGTAAGCAGGGGCCTGAGAAAAAAAAACAAAACAATACTTATTTTTGAAACATGCTTCATAAAATGCATTTTTACATAGGAAAGAATTAAAATAAGTGGAAACATTTCAGAAACACTGGAAATGCCTGAATGAAATTTAAATGCAACATAAACAACTAAGCTATAGAGAACTTCATACATCCATCGGATAGCTGCATAAAATCCCAACTCTAAATCTTTGAATTCCTGTTTTCAGTTCATTGCTGCAAGTGTATAAAAAGCAAGTAGCCAAGCAATGGGCCTTTTCAAACATTTACAATAGAAAGGGTTGCTCTAAATGGTTTACTGAATTTGAGCATGGTACTGTAATATGATGTAATAATTAAGTTTGTGAAATTTCTTGTCTCTGAAATATTCCATGATTAATTGTAATTGGTATTAGTGCAGAGTAGTAATGTTTATAAACCGAAGACATTTAGCTGTGATGTTGCAGACCATGTAAAGTTCTAGAGTGATTGTGTTAAGTGCTAAGGCACACCACTTGTAAAAGTTGAGCATTCCAAACCTCCTCTTAGCACATGGACTGTGCATCAGGAACTTCATGGCATGTATTTCCACGGCCAAGCACCTCTTATAAATGTAGTTGGCCCAATACTTTTTGATGCAGTAAAAGAGGACATGTAAGGGATTAGTGTGACAGAGTAGGATGCTGACTAGGAGGAGGAGGAAAAAGAGGAAGATAATTGAAATGGCAGTAAAAACAAAACACAGTTGAACACTCATGTCTTCAACCCAATCATGCTGGCTGCACCAACATGTGAGGTTACAAAAATTAAGAAGAACACAATCAGTTAAAACAACAGTGAGGTCCAAAGCATACTGCTGCATTTCTACTAGGGCTCCAACAATTAAAATAACTCAATTATAAAAAATCCTCAACACAAATGTTTTGCTCCGATGTTTCGTTTAACACACGGCAGTGTAGTGTGCAGTTGTTACCATATAAACATGAGCTTTTCACCCCAATTTGTGACTGAAAATAGACTTGCAATAGGAACATATCTAAGAACAAGCATGTGACTAAGTAGTATGATGACATTAAGCCTACGCAGCCCCCAATTTTTCAACAAAAAGACTTATAACACAACAGCAGCAGTGATAATTTTATAGTTTAACGTGGAGTCTGTCTACACATGGATGTTGAGCAAAGAGGTGGAACCATTATTGAGACAGTAAAGTCAGGTAGAGTGAAATAAAACGTTTTTCTAGTGTTCAAAACAGCAGTGCTGTTCCTGTAATTACCATTAAAACCTTTACTGGGAAGAAGGTTTTGGCCCTTAATGAAAGCACCTGATCAGCAAACTCTTACATGAAGAAAAGTGAAATTTGTAGCTTCTCCATCCACCACCGTTTGCTTTATCTGCAGATTCTCTACAGCGAGAAACAGTAAAGCTGCAGAAATTACATTAAAATATGCAGATGAACTGTTAACTTAGTCTGACCCATGTTTAAATTAGGCAGCCTGCTGAAGGCTGATGGCAGCCATCCCACTTTCTATCGCAGTGATACCTGCAGCATGCAGGGGGGAGTCTAAAGGGGGGCCTGAGGTGTACTAGACCATATTTCAAGGCTTTGATATTTCAACATTATTTATCAGATTTAAAGTGAAATCAAATCAAATGATCATAAAACTGCATTATTATTTAAAAATATAAAAATGTTTTTTGCAGGGCAATATAAATGTACATAGGCCAGTTGAACTGAGGCTCTTATGTTGGACACTGAATTATTATTAACATTCATTATTAACCTCCACACCATCATAACAGAAAATTAATGATATGAAGATGTGATAAACTGAGGATGAGGATACTTGCTAAAACATGTCCAAGAAAAGTCAACATTTTTCTAACTGCCTGGATTGGGCATCTAGAGCCTAATTGACATAAAGGAAGAAAGAGGCAACCATTCACAAATACAGCCAATTTAAAATCAACAATTAATGTAGCTTGCATGTCTTTGTGGGAGGAAGCTGGAGTGCCTAGAAAGAAACCACACAGGCACAAGTGGTAAATGGATGGACTGATTCTGGCCACTCAAAGTGCTTTATACAACATGTCACATTCACCCATTCGCACAAGCACTTTCTTCTATGATTTAAGTGCTTTCTATCTATAAGCATTCACACACTCAAAGCAACTTGGGGTTAGTATTTGCCCAAGGATACTTGGCATGCGGACTGGGGCAACCTTCTGATTAGTAAGTGACCTGCTCTACCTCCTGAGCTACAGCCACCCCACAGGACCATGCAAACTCCTGCAGAAAGGCCCCAGCTGGCTCTCTTGATTCAAACCCAGAGCCTACCTTTGAAGTGACAGCACTAATCACTGTTCTACTTGTCATTGCTTAAAAATTTAACATGGACACTTGTGAATAGTTGAAGAGATATCCAAGATAAAGTATGCTCCTACTTCATTCCATCATGACAGTGCCCTACGAAATGACGGAAGAGACGCGCTCTACACACACACATAGCTGATCACTTTGAGAAGTTTCCCCGATCACTAACCAAAAACATGTGAAGGAAGACAGAAATCTACAGTCACACCACAAGAGTAATTCTAACAATAATAATAACAACAATAATAATATTATTAATAATAAAACAGCCAATCATAGCACTGATAAAGAAAAGCTACAACAGTTAGCCTAACGTCTTCAGCACAGTTTGAAGCTCTTGTCGTAGCAGCTCTATCGTGTTAGGTGCATTTAGAAACTTAACTCCAGCGCTGTAGCTCACCTAATGTGCAAGTAGTAGCTAGCTACTACATACTTCCTTGATGAGTTGCCTCTTCGCTGAACAACTACGGGCTGAGCCTTTCATCGGGTCGCAACCCAGAACTTAACAGTTAACAACCTGGGACAAATTTAACAGCACTAACGTGTAGCCAAGCATAAGAAAAATCGAGTAAACGTCAGGGAATAATTCGGCCCAACAACTGAGGAAAAGAAACACTTACCTCATAAAACGCCTGGACCATTTCCACCAACACCCATTGCTGTCCGGTCGCCATGTTTGACTTCCTGAAACGTCACTCGCAATCATGCCACACCCCTATTACGTCACCCACCACTGCTACTGTCCTTATCTCACGCAAAAATCCCCATGACTTTATTTTTATAATAGATAGATAATATTTATAATAAAATAAAATAAATAAAAACTCTTACTCTATGCAATACTGTGCTAAATGCCACTTTAAATCTTGTACTGCTCTAAAAATTTGCACTGCTGCTCACTCTTGCCACTTTATCTCATGTGCAGTCACGTTGTCCCACCCCACCTCAATACATGAATATTGAGGTAAGGTGCTCCATCAATACATTTCTATTTTCTCTTTTATTTCTTGGAACTGTAATTTTAGTGTTATATTGCATTATAATTTTAACTTATAGTCCTATATTGTACTATACTGCTGAGAGACTCGTCTTCTGCTCGCCTAACACATTTCATTGCAATGTTGACCCTGTGCTAACTTGCATATGACAAATATAGCTGAAAACTGAAAACTAATATCACAAAGGTGACTCAATGATTAAATTTAATTAAAATGAATAACTACATAAAGCATTAGTGTGATTAATGAATTTAATACTCGAAACTGACTGACTGTACTGAAACAAATTGTCAAAGAACAAAAGTGAAATTTAGTGAAGGCTGGTTTTTACAAGGAGTGCTTTGACACAGGATTTGAAAAAAACAAAAAACAAAAACAAAGACAAAAACATTCCAACAAACTAAATTTGGGTCAGAAACCATGATTTGTTTTAGTCCAGACGCAGTAATGACATACAGTATTACCTCTGTGATTGATTGTAGATACAAATTCATGTAAAATGGCTCGTGGCTAACAAAGCACCCTTTATTTAGCCCAACAATTTTCTGTGACAAAAAAACAAATAAAACATACAAAGAGAAACTGCAGCATTATCAGAATGCACCATCAGAAGAACATCCCACGCTTGAAAGAGGTCAGCGTAAAATAGCTCTATTACAGGTGCTAGAGGTCTGCCTGAACTGACAGGAACAGGGGTGGCTCAAAATATTCATACCAGAAAGTGCTGCATAATCAGTCAACCAATCAAAAGGCTTGGCCAAGAACTCACCAACTTCAAGCTTCAATAACCAACTGTGTGGAGCTGTGACATCTGGTGGAGAGCTTTGTTTTGCCACCAGTGCAAAAGTTCAGGCAGAGCCTTTTGGGGCACTCTTTTGAGACTGCAAAAACTAGCAAGTTAAACTAAATTTTGTGGTGAGCAAAGGAAGGAAATAGAATGACCCTCAAACTTCAGTTGGTTCCAGATCACTTTCTTGAAGATTGAAAAGTTGATTCATTTTTCATTTGTGTTTAATTTTAGCTTTTCAAGAGTCTGTCCTAATGACTCCTGTAGTTACATTTAACAACAACAAAAATAAAAATAGAATCAATAAAGGATAATCACACATCTTCTATTAAGAATTAAAAGTCAATCATTTACACTAAGCATAATTACAATAAAAATAGTCAATAAAATAATAAAGATTTTTCAGAGCCAGCTAAATTAACAGCATTCAATCTTTGCATTTCCATATGAACATCATTAAATCAACATGAAATAATTAAAAATGGAATTTTCAACCAACCCTTTACTAGATTTACCTCAAATGTCTAAAGGATTTTAAAGGTCACCAGATCATTGCTTAATCAGTCAGGGAAGAAAGCCTATATTCAATTCAGAAACAGGACTTCAGTCTAAACACAAGATTTAGACATTTGCTTATATTTTACAATCAAATCTCATTTTTATAATAAATACTACTGCTTATATCAGTTCTAGAGTTACAGAGAGCCATAAACTTGCTGAAATTGATCTTAAACTGTACAAAAGTTAAAATGTCTGTTTTGAATTGCAATTAATAAAACAATACCTACATTAGCCATCTGGCTGCATGGCAAACTTAAAGTGCATAATAACACATAATTATCAAAGCTTATAAATGCTGTGACTGAAATTGTTAGATGTTTTTGATTTGTTTTGCAGAAAAAAATCTTCTTTTGCCCATGAATAAGAAAGTATTGTGAAAGCGGTTATCCTGCCTTTAACGGAGTATTTTATTTATTGGTAGGTAGTGCATTCCACTTTCGAGCCTTTAGATGCAGCGTGTACCTTTACCTTTGGTTTAATCACAGAAATTTTTATTTATTTAGTTATAATGTAAAAATATAAGTGGGATGGAGGTTCAGGGGGGTAGTGCCAGGGAGGCTGGCAGGCCAGCTGAGATCAATTCGTTAATCACTCTCTCCCTATTTCAGTGATACTGGGACTTGGAGGTGGCAACAACTGGAAAGCTGCTGGGACGGCAGAGTGAAAGGCACAATTGTACATAAACGCACATAACGTGCAACACTGAGTGGTGTTTACAATAATTTTTAATTGATAAAGCTATAATATCTTTTTTCATTGGTATTTGATTTCAGCTGTGTCTACATTTATTGTATGCACCTTGGGTAACTGAGAATGAGGTTCTGTCTTAGTGTGTCTTCCTAGGTTTTGATTGAGTAAAAATGATGGCAGTGAAGCTGCTGAATTATGATACTCTAAAATTAATGAAAGCAAACAGGTTGTAGTTAGACTTGAGACTGGAAATAAGACAGCTGAGCAGGACTTATTTCTAAAACAGAAGCATACAAGAAATGTGGACAGACAGTAACTACACAGGCTCAGCTTCAGATCTGCACGAGATGATTTCTAAACTGCAGTGGGAGATTAAGGTAGATTAGCTTAGATCAATACAGCAGGACCAAATCCCTCACCTACACATACATACAGATTGTTTAGCACAGCACACCATGCTGCTCAATGAGAACTTATGGAGAGAAGCAACAAAGTATCTAATTCACTGAATCATTGAGTTGTAGGCAACATAATTGTTGTAGGCAACAATTATGCTACAGACACAAACTTGTAGCAAAGTAAAACATCACTCTATGAATAACTTCCAGCATTCACAAATCTCACTTACCATATTAATAATTTCTGTTGATTTCATTGCCTGACAGTACTTTTTAATTGCCAAGTATTTTGGATAATGCAACTTGTTCTTTCGGCCATTTAAATAATTCCTCAATTTACCCAGATTAACAAGTAGTTCATTTATGCCGGTATAAAAAGGAGACTAGTAGAGAGTGATGCATAACTGTACAAAATAACAATCAGCTACATTTAGCTATTACATATACCAAATATTTCTTTTTCTCATTCTTACCAATTTTCCAGCTGGTTTAGAAGAAAGTAAAGAAGCAGATAGTTGTCCTTGCTTCTGCACTAAATTGGGTGCAGATCTGTTCTATCTCCTTTTGGTGTTTTTAACATTGGTCTATCTCCTGCTGGTTAAGCTGTGTCTAGTACCATTTCATTGGTTAGAGTACACTCAGTTTTAGAGACATGACTGCCTTGGGCGCCACAGTGCATAGCTATCTGCGTTCAAGCAGAACAGAAAGTAGAGGAGTCCTGGAAGGTCGGGGTATCAGGATGAAGTTCTGTTATAGCCTACCTCTATGTGTTTCTCAAGCCACATCTCTGCTAACTGCACAGCTGATGCAAATGCACTTGCTCTTGACCCAAGACACATTTTGTATTGCTTCTGTTCAAGGCTTGAATTGCAATTGACAGGATGATAAATGTGGACAATTCCTGGTTCTTGACTGCGTAAAACCTTTAAACCAGAATTAATAACTTTGGTGAAGAAGTCTACATCTTCTAACCCCCAGCCTAGGATTGATGTATCAAAACCTCCAGCTTTCAGTAAATCGCTCTTAAAAACACAGGTGGTTCCAAAGCCATAATCACGCCAAAAGCCACTTTTCTTGGTGAGCACAAAGTTGTTTTCACTTGGGGCTTTTTCACCATACACAATCTTAGGGCTGTACTGGCTAAAGATAACAGGAAAATAGACCTGTCTCCCTTGAATAGCATTATCTCTGCAGCGCTGCAGAGCATCACCACTAAAGATTAGATCAACATCACAGAGGAACAGTAAAGTGTCATTATCAAGCTGTGACGAACCCAGCTCTAGAGCCAGCCCTCGTGAAAAATTTCCTGTCATGGGGATTAAAGACATATCAGCTTTAGGATACTTTCTCTTATAGTCCATTAATAAATGAATTTGCTTTTTTATATTCTTATTGTTTACATTGTCCACCAGAATGATGCAGAGCTGAACATTTTGTTTAGGTATCAAACACACTTTCTCAAAGTTCTCCATAAACCGAATAAAAGTGCCATAGCGACCAGACAGTGGGACAAGAATGCTGATCTTTTTCTGGCTTTGCTCCCACATTTCTCTTGTTGACTCATAGAACTGGAAAGGTGACAAAAACTTCAGAGAGTTGGATAGGAATGACAGGGATTGGGATTCAGAGTTGATGGCAGCCATAAGTTCTGACACATTTAGATCTTCAGCTTCACTAAAGAAAGGCCGGCTGAAGGACTGTTGAAGGTAAGCGTGCCGCCTCACAGGCAGAGTTATTTTACGTCCCTTGTGTTTTTTGTACAGAAGCAACAAGTCTAAGATGTATTCCGCACCATGTATTGGATCCACCCTGTAGTAGCCATACTGAATCTCTTTAAAGTCAATTACATGGCCACGTGTCTTTGAATTTTCATTAATCATTTCCATGACCTCTAGTATAATATTGTCTTCAAGGGCAGTGCGAAGCAATTTTCCAAGGCTTTGCCTAGCCATCTTGTTTTCAACGGCAGAATAAATATGTTGGCCTGTCAGGAAATCCCACTCAGTGACATCATTTCTCTCACTGGGCACATAGCGCATGTAGGAAGGTGGCGAACCCAGCTGTTGGTCCTCCCACAGTATTTCTGTATCACTAAGATAACTCATATGTAGGCCTTCACGGTGGAGTAGGATTGTGCGGTAACGGAGCCTTGAAATCTCACAGCTGAGCATGAAGTTGTGGAGCCGGTACTGGTAGGCAGGACTTTTGTTGGGATGGAGCGTAATGGCATTGTGGATCTTGCGACTGTGAAGTTCTTCAATGAAGCCTTTTTTGTTGTGTTCATAGTTTTCGTAGAACAGTTGCTGCATCTACGGAAAGAATTTAAAAGTAATAAGAGTATGGATGTCCAAGCATCAGTACACACAACATTCTTGACTAGAGCTGGATGATATATATCATTAGCAGTGTTGGGGAGTAACGGAATACATGTACCGCCGTTACGTATTCAGAATACAAAATATGAGTAACTGTATTCCGTTACAGTTACCGTTTAAAAAGGTGGTATTCAGAATACAGTTACTTTGGTGAAATAAATGGAATACACGGCGGTACTTCCCTGTTTCATATCGTCGCGGGTCAGGATTGTTTGGGTTTGTTTGACAGCTACGTTCTGTTGTTCCAGGCGGCAGCGTTACGGTTGCCATGGTTACAGGGTGACGCTCTCTCTCTGCGTGTTTCCTGGGTGAGAGAGCGCCTTTGTGTTGTTGTTGTTGTGCTAAGCTAATAGGCAGACTGCTACAGGCATAGCTCTAAAGAATGTAGCATCATGGGCAGTGTAGTCCGTGCTGCAGGGAGAATGGACTACCATACCCGTTATGTGTCTGTGAGCGAGGAGGAGAGAAAGGAAAAGTCCGAGCTGTCACGGAGCAAAACGGGAGCTGGAAGCATGTAAATATAATAATAACCACCGCAGCCAAGAAGAGTGCCTGACGAGCCCATTTGTAAGTAAGCTATTAAGACTCAACTGTACACTGTGTTCGTGTTTTCCTCCGGGAAAAATAAGTTCCGTTGGAGCAGCCTTTCAACGCCTCTCTGTCTCCGCAAGCAAAGTTGACCCAGACAACAAAGTAAAGCTAGTTTTCGGCTACCAGCTCGACACGAACCCGACGTATTAGCCCGAGGTCCCGTTTGGACCTTCAGTAACAGTAATAAATCACAGCAATAGTACATTCACGTAGTTGTAAACAGCATGATAATATATTAAGTATTCCAAAGTATTCAGAATACGTTACTGTCATTGAGTAACGTAACGGAATACGTTACAGAATACATTTTGGGGCATGTATTCAGTATTCTGTAGTGGAATACATTTTAAAAGTAACCTTCCCAACACTGATCATTAGCAATTCAAATTTGCTAAACGACAAGACAACTTTTTTCTTTCAACAAACAAACAAAAGACATTCCATGTCCCAATTGCTGGCCTTGGTAGCTGGGGATTGGTCTGCCAGGGTCTCCGTCCTGGCTGCCACCCAGCACACACTGCACTTTACACTGCCCCTCTGCTGTAGAGCCCCCCCCCCCCCCCAACTTTTATGTCTTTAAAATACTTGTAAAAACTAAATGTCTAAACCTACCTACCCCCAAAATGTCCTTGTTTTCTTAGAAGAAATAATAATATAACAAATAGTTTTAAAGTGTTTTTGTGGATATTTTGTTGACTCCATGTACATATAGGGGATTTTCACATACTTCACTGAAGAGGTATGTGCCACCCTACCTACACTTCTTGCCGCTCCTTTGCCTCCTCATCTGAAGTTTTCTAGATCTGCCACATGCTAACAATCTGGAACACAATGCAACCAAGTGCATTTTACTGATTTGAAACCTACTGATACCATTGTGATATCCAAGAGCCCTCTCTCGCTCTCTCACACATATACACACACACGCAGATTCAAGTCTTACCTCATAAGACCATACACACTGTGTGCCTCCAAAGCGTCGTACACAACGCCCTACTTCCACATCCTCATGGGTAGTGTACATCTCCCTTAGACAGGTACTGATATGAGGGACCATCCTGCGTAGCACCTCTCTACTAAAGATCATCCCAGGACCTCCCATGCAAAAGTTTTCTCCAGGTTCTAGAGCCAGTCGTCCTAATTCTTCAGCTGTGCCCAGCCCTGTCTGGCCAAGGTAATGGGGCTGACTGCTGTTGAGTGACCGCAAGAACAATTCCAGCTTCTCACCTAGCACAAAGTGAGTTGTAAGAAATAACTGTTATCAAAAATGGTCAAATGTATGTATTCTAGACATGTGTATGGGTGCAGTCTTTATCTTCCAGCAGCACAACCCACTGTTTTTTTTTTTTTCAAAACACTCTTATTACACTTTGTAGCTGGATGAAAAATATTAACATCTTAGCAACTTGTACAATCATAGTTTTGGTTGCTTAAAATGAGACTACATTAATTTATCTCAGTAATTTCAAAGAGATGTTGTTTTCACTAAAGCAACACAATGTTGCATAATGCATAACATGTTACATTTTACTGTGACAAATAAACAAACTGCACTGGCATCAAATTCAATCCCAAAATAAGCACCTCTTATATAAACATCATCATCTGCCCGCATGAACCACTCGTATTTATCCAGGTAATGGTCATGGATGTACTTTAGCATCATGAATGATTTCTTCTGTGGTGGATAGGAATCATCAACACCTGCCAGTGAAACCACAGGGAGGGGAGCAGGCGCGTGGACGGTCCCAGACCCAGCGCTCGAGAAGAACTCCACCTTCCCGGGTATAGAAGCCGCCCATGTCTCATACGCAGCCTGTGCTCGAGACGTCAGGTATTTTTTGGCTGTCATCACGCCAACATAAATGAAACGCTTTGGTTTCCTTTGGGCTCTGCCTAAATGTCCGCTGCTGTTCTTCGCACTGAATAGCCTGTTCTCCTGCGGACTGTCCAGATCTTTGACTGACACGGACTTCCCGTGGATGTCAGCACCTATAGCAACGGCGGAGTCACTGTAGTACAAACACATGGCAGATCTTTTCCTTTTACTTTCCAGAACCTGAGGTAAAATGAGCCAAGAGGACGCTGTGAATCCGAGAAAGACGCCAAAGATCACGGTCGTCCACGATCTTCTGGACTTAACAGCCATTTCGTATCCTACGAAGAGTACAGTTCTGCGGTTAACGGGGACTAAATGTATGATTGCTGACGCTGTAAGGGTGGTGCTAATCTGTGAAGCACACTATCCCTATGGAGCACTAGTGTCTGACTGATGTGGAAGACGAAGTTTCCGTTTTAGTAGCATAAGGCACGCAACGGGGCATTTCCTTCACAACATTAAGAAACATGTTAGCCTGTCCCCAGCCGTTCCAGGACGTCTGTACTGAATATTTATATTTCAGTTTCTTTGGGGGTTAAATGATTTTGTCCTCATCTGGGACCGCTATTTTGTCGTCATTCTGTCGTCCATCAACAAAAACAAATTCACTTCCAGTCGTATTTCCTTTTCAGAATAAAAGCAAATGTCCATAAACTTGCAGCAATAGTTCTTTTTTTGTTTGTTCGTTTTAATAACAACCAACTGCTTAACCACGACATGCAAATTACAACGGTGTATAAAAGGTTCAAAATTTATCATTGGTCTAAGGAGTAACAAATATAACAAAATGTCAATACTTTTGTTTTGAAAGTTTCATTTACTCCAACAATTTTTAAAAGGATGGCTAATACAAAATAAAAGCTTTATCACCGTACACTGACGAGTCATACAAATATATATTTTCTATGGTATTTGACTCTCCTAGTGCTCATGCATTTATACGACCTCACCACGCCACAATTTTATAACCATCGTTTCACAATAAAACCGCAATATTCCAATTGGTTAGGATGAAAAATACACGCATTATCAGCTTTCATACCACGCGGTCCGTTTCATTCGCGCAGAACCGGTCGCCTGTTAAATGGAATCGTCGAGGCGCTGGGATCTGATCTCCTTTCAGCGGATCTGGGCTAAAGTAGATCGGTTAAATGGAGGAGTCGCGTCATCTCCGTTTACTCCAATGGGCCTTTCTTTCTTTCTTTCTTTCTTTCTTTCTTTCTTTCTTTCTTTCTTTCTTTCTTTCTTTAAACTGCAATTGCGGATCATGGAGCCTCGTAATAGTTCCGGTGTTCCAGGTTAAATGGTTTTAATATTAACTGGTTAGATTTGTTTACATATTCCACTCTCAGTGTTTCAGATGTTGGATCCGCAGATTCGTCATTTTTACTGAATGGGCTTCTCTGTCTGTCAGTGTGTCATGCGGTTTGACAAGATTCATTCCTTTTAAATTCCGTTTGGCATTTTTAAATCAGATCAGGCAGTCTGAGGGCAAACACAAGATGCTGCAGCTCTGCCCTGAGGAACAAGCTACATTTGCTGATTTTGTGCGGAATATTGCCATAACATCACGTTACATAGAGCAGCAGCTGCCCACGTTAAATTTTGACATCACCAAGTAACGTTTGCGTGTTTCCCGAGTCAGTCAATTCGAGGGTCCGTCCAGGGGGGAAAAAAAAAAAAAATTTGCTCGTTTTTTATGTTATAGAAAGACAGAGGTAGGAGACAGGGCAGAAGACTTTTCAATTAAAAATAATAATAATAATAATAATAATAATAATAATAATTTCATTGTTGCCTGAAGATAATATTTGCATGAGCTGGAGATGGAAACCTCTTGTCAAACCGCATGACACACTGACAGAGAGAGAAGACCGTTCGGTAAAAATGACGAATCTGCGGATCCAACATCTGGAACTCGGAGAGTGGAATATGTAAACAAATCCAACCAGTTAACCTGGAACACCGGATAGGTTTTCTGTATTTAATCTATCGCAACACCTGTGGCTCTCACAGATTTAAATATATTAATCTTCCTTACTGTATTGGGCTCATGTTATAATTATTAAAAAAATAGTCACTTTATTTTCCACTCAGATTATGTAGTTTTGATTAAAGTTTTTGTGTTTTGTTAAAAAAAGCCAAGCACTATGCCTTCCCATTCCTCATAAAGCAGTCTCAGTCTTAACCACATACTATCCTCACAACTGCTTACTTGATTCATATTATGTGGCAAAGTAGCTTTTTCTGTCAAGCTATTGGCAAGCTACAGAACCAATGCAGATGGGGAAAATGATCATAGATGTTCAGTTGTAGAATCAAATCTGTGTGTTTGGTAAACATACCAAAACAAACAAAAAGAGAAAACACATTGAATGTGTTTAAATTTTGTTTCTTCTTATATATCTTCTTATATTTATTTTATTTCCACAGGTACAAGTGAATTATGAAACACCGAAAGTCTGTTGAATGTAGAGTCCATTGTTTTTGAGCTTATTTAAAAGACAAAAGAATGCTGTACTCATAAATATACATAGATTAAATGGTAAATGGACTTTTTCTCATATAGCGCTTTGCTACTCTCCCGGAGCACTCAGAGCGCTTTATACAGAATGTCACATTCACAGAAGCACATTCTTCTATGCTTTTAAGTGTTTTTGAGCTAACATTCACACCCCGAAAGATAATACACGAGAGAGCAACTTTGGGTTAGTATCTAGGATGTCCCAAGGATATTTGGCATGCAGCCATGGATCAAACCACCAACCTTCCTATCAGTAGATGTCCTGCTCTACCACCCGAGCTACAGCCACCCCAGATTAGCATGTAATTACATCTTCCAAGAAAATTGATGCACCTTCATAAACTTTGAATTAATCCATCAAAAATACATAGCAGTGTGGAAGCCGCCACATTGCCCTGCAGTTCTGAATACAGTGGAAGAGATGACATCACTCTGCATATGTAGCACACAGTACTATTGTTGCAGTTACTTGTTGTTAGCAGATTAGACACTACAATCTCTGGACAGCTGAAAATGAGTCAGCTGAACAACTGGATATATTTTTCGTCATTATTTTTTCTGGTCATTTAGATATTTCACAGTAGTTTTTAGAGGTCCTAGCACACACAGGGAGACGTTGATGTTTGTTTGAAAGTCAGCACGGAATTTAAATCGTACTGTCAGTTTGAAGAAAAAGAGTCACAGGATAGTCTGGAAAAGAGAAACAAAATCAGTCACGATAAGTGTAGTTGACCAGTTATAATAAAAAAGCATTATGACAATATGTGAAATGACTTTTAGTTAGAGAGCCTATCTCAGCTGACATACAGCAAAGGCAGGGTACATCCTGGATGGGTTGCAACTCATAGGCTAACACATAGAGACAGACGACCTTTAATTAAATTATTTAGATTTTTGCTCCTAGGATGGGTTAATAACATACAGCTAAGTTAAATTTTAAAGTATTAACTAACAACAAGCTTAGAGACATGCCTTGCACAGCATAAAAATTAACCTTGTAACTTTTATAAATTATTAAACCCGATGATTAAAGTAATATTATTAAATTCAGATTTTTCATGTCTAGAAAAGAAAACTTCCTATACTGTTGCAGGGACTCTGAGTGTTGAACAATATAAAAAGTGACGCCATAATACGACCCATGCCCCGGAAAGTACAAGGTACTTACTATGTAATTATGTCATTGTTTCCTGTAAAAATCTGACTTGTCACTTGATATTAGGCACAATTACAGGGTACTTATGCCTTAGTTGCATGTCTAACAGTGTCATCATTTCAGTGTTTCCTATAAAAACCCGACTTGTTACGGAAAATTACATGTGGTTACAGGGTACTTACACCCTAGTTGCAGGTTGTATTAACACATGGTAAACATCCAGGGAAAACAGGAGCTGTGCAAATACACAGAAGAGAAGAAGCCAGGGTTTCACTGTGTAGCTCAATAATTCAGCAAAGATTGACTGCCAGCTGAATTGCCAGAGGGGGAACCCTGGATTAGTCATGCCCATAAATGCAGACAACAACATCAACAGACAGAGAAGAAGCGAGAAAGAGAGAGATAACCAAAATGGAGAGACAGATGGAGAACAAACTGGGCAAAACCAGCCAGGGAGAACTGAGGGGCTATCTGTTTTAGAGCATTAGGCTGTTATGCCTCATGTTGAGATCAGCGTCCTTGTTTCTCCACAAAATAACTGCAGAAAACAACTTCTGTGTTCACTGAGAATGCTCTAAATTTGAGTTGACAAAATTCCTTAGAACTGAAGCAGTAATTTAGCTTGAAACATAAAAATGGAAGAACAATCTTTGATTTCCAAAATTGAATGTCTCATTACTCCAAATGATATCTCCTGAAAAAGAAGACGTAGCTATTTTTAAATGACCAACTTAACAACCTTTATCTTTATCAAGGCAAAAGCTCAAATGTGAGCTCTAGAAGGCAATGGTTAGCAGAGGGAGACCAAAGCACAGCTTATTCATTTTGTCTAGAACAACAAGAAGCACAATTTCATTCCATTAATCTGCAGCTTACTGTTTACTAGCAGATTACTCTTTTGCCTTTTACAGCAAACAATGCAATTCCATCTACTCACAATGAGGTTTCCTTTATTTTATGATTAATGTTAATATTTATTTATTGAACACATAAATAAATGTGATGCTCCACTTACTCTGATTAAAGTCAAAATGCATATTTAAAATCTAAAAAACCAACAACTCTCTAGGTTTAGGCTGTTTAAGTGTTGAATTTTAAACATCATTCTCTGATTTGCTGACAACAGAGACTATACATACAATTTATTGAGCAAGAAATTTTACCTGGGGCCTTATTACATTAAAGCTTCTACCACTGGGATATTACTTCTACCCCCGTTATCTTTTAGAATAATTATATCAATAGAATTAAATGTAAAAGAAAAAAACATTTTCTTTTTCTGTTTTTATTCCAGTATATCGTGTAAGTTTTAATTATGCTATTATGAGTCCTTGGTTTGTATTGTATATTTCGTTTGTGTTCCTGTTCTGTGTAGATGAGACGTACTCATCATGTGTTTCTAATGGGATGGTGTTTTGCGGCAGGTGGCAGCAGAGTCAAAGTGTTGTTACACAACCCTCAGAAAGATGCTGTTGATGCCGCATCAATGACGTCACATACTTGGTCACCAGTATTTTGACAATGGGAAAAGTTTATCGTTCTGGCGAGGAACGTTGTAGACATCTGAGAAAACGATTCGACTAATGCGCTTTCCACTACTTATTTTTAATTTTAATTTCAGTTTATGATTTATTTCTTATGCGGTTTCGGGGGATAACACTTTTTTCTTTTCTTGTCTTTTCTTGTCTTTTTTTTAACTACTGGACATATCTGCCTTACACACCGAAGGACGGACCGACAGCCGTGTTATGATCGTGCTTTGCTCATAGAGAAGGTAATGTATTGTACTGATCTGTGTGATATTTTTATGTAATAACTGTAAATGACTGGACAAGAATCTGCTATAGATAAAGTTAAAAATATTTCTGAACGACGATATTTGATATTTGGCAAGCGATCCAGATGTTAAATTTTCTTTTAAGATCTTCACATAAAAAAAATACATAAAATGTTTTTGTTTGTTTTTTCAGTGTAGCTCTTCTGGTAGATTTGAACTTTATTCCTGTTGTGCTTTCAATTTGGACGTCTTTCATAGATGTAAATGCTGTTGGTTTTTTGCAATCTTAAACTCTAGATTTGAACTATATCTTGCAAAAGGAGGACAAAAAATAGTGACCGAGAGATTTTATAATAATCTATAATAATTTGCATCTCTCAAAATCACCCATCTCCATATTTTGGTGGTTTAAACCACCAACTGCAAAGGTTACTAGCTGTAAACACTGAGTAATGGTCAGATAGGAACCGTTTAAGAGTTTCAGACCTATTTGTTTACAATACTTACAATACTTTGACATCTTCAATACTTTCACACTAGGTGAAATCAAAGTACAAAGCTCCTAGCTTCGAAACTCTGTCTTGTTTTTGTTTTTTGTTTGCTTTTTGTTTTTTTAAAGAGTAGCATTCTGAAAATGCAAAAGTACTGCACTAGCAGTACTGAAAATATGTTCTGATGACAGACTTGGGTGCTATAACTTTAAAAACTTTCTAAATTAATTAGCTTACAGAAAACTGAGTATAGTGACTGCTCATATTTATACATATCATTTAGTTCCATTTACACCAATTCTAAAAAGAGAAAATTGACTTCAAAATTGCACGTGTTTGCAAATAAATACTGTGCTAAAGCCTGACTGTTTTTTCAGGGATTTCAAGCAGCAGATCTGCTTTTCTGGAATTCCTTTGTGCATAGAGAGAGCCGTCAATGCTGTGATGCCTGACTGCTAGTATATCAAAGTTATGCAGCCTAGCTTTATCCATTTCATTAACATTGTGCCTGGAGCTCTTTCACGCATACAGCATAGCCCTTATGTATGTAGCAGTGCAGTTGTCTTGGGGTGGGGAGGGTTTCAGGATTGGTCAGTGCAGCTGTGCCCACTTTCAGCAGAATGAAATCAGAGATGACTGGCTCCTGTATCCAATACACTGCCTGCACAGACACAATGTTACTACCCATACAGCTACTAGAGACATCTTGTAGGCTTACTCCATTAGCCAGTATTTTTGAAAGAAGGCTGGCCAGAAGACACTAATTGTGTTGAAGAAAACCTCCATGTGATGCGCTAGTCACTTACTGTCTGTGTACTATTAAAAAAGGTCATCCATACTTAATTTGGACTCTTATACAAATTCTAGAAATTCTTAAGGAGATTTTAACCATTGATAATTTGAATGAGATTTTAGCACAGTTTTGGTTCACTGATCTGTCTTACACCTTTTCTTTATAGTATAGGTTTGAGTTGAGGTTGATGTTCGTTATTTAATTCTAAATTTATTAGTTTAGCTAAACTGATGATACTTTGTGTTATGTGTTTTAAAGATAGTTAGTCGTGGAGAGAGATAAAGGGAAGTTTAAGAAGTTTAAATTTCAGTTTGACAACAAATAAGTTAAAAATAATGGTGTGTTTGCAGGCTACAATGCTTTCTCAGGTCCCTCCCATTTGAGGATACTGTAACCCAGTTCTTTCTGTTTTTTGGTACAATTTACATATGTCTCCTAAATGTGTCACATGATGTTGAATCATAAAGTTTGTGTTTTGCAAGGTGGGTAGCTATAAAGATCATTAAATATTTGTGATCACGGTGTGTGAATTGTGCCTGTGCAAAAGTGGCACATTTTCAGTTCTAACTTTCTCGAGAACCCAGATAACAGAAGTTAGAGCTAAAGTAATTTGTCATTAATTTGTTTACAGACAGCATTCACAAAAGGAAACATAACAATATATCCACTCATTTTTCTGAGAATCTGATTAACTTTTTGTGACATGAATGAGGACACACACACACACACACACACACACACACACTCAGCTTGCACGTTGCTACATGTTTTATTGTTTGGGATTTTTTGTTGCAGCTTTTCAGCTGCTAGATACACACAAAACACCATTTCAGGTCCCAGCACATCTTTTACAGGGGAGACATGATCAGCTGATGGAGCTGAGGTGTGTGTCAGCCTCCCCTGACTCCACTGCTCCACCCCTCTCCTGCAGCTGAGCCACAAACCACACCCCGCCACACTTTTAAACTATCAGACTGATAAAAATGAGTAAACGTGAGAACTTTTTGCTGGCCAAACTCATCAAAAGTCTTTTTTAAATGTTCACAATAAACCCCACTGAAGATGCTGATATGTATGAAAAACAACATGACTGCAGCTGTTTTCTATTTTAGTTTATTTCTTTTCATATCTATATTTGTTTGTTAGATTAAAAAAAAGTTACCCATAAACTTATTACCCAAAGTATTCTACTTAGGCACATTTTGTGCATTGGCAAACTTAGCTTGCAAAAGTAACTCACAATTTTCTTCTATCTGTAACAACATGTTATGTTAAAATCTTCTTCTGGGGGTGGTATGTGTTTGATCCTTGAGCTCGGGTCCTCAACAAGAGACATGGGAGTTAGAGGGTTCTGCACACTGTCTTATTTGTTCCTAGGACTGAACTATTCTGGATAGAGACTTCCAGTGTTGTGCCTGGGTCTTAATGCTCTTATTACCCCAAGAACCAATTTGGACTCTACTTTCCAGATTTGCTCCAGCAGTTCTTTCAGCACCTAGTACTTCTCTTTTTTCTTGTGCTGCTTTTTCTTGATGTTGCTATCTACTAGGATTGCCATATTTATCACAACTGCAGTCCTCTGGTCCTTCTCAACCACCACTATGTCTGGTTAGTTGGCCAGCAGCTTCTCGTCTGTCTACAACTCAACATCCCACAGGACCTTTGGTGGTTTCTCCGATTGAGACTTGAAGACTTCGAGTCTTCAAGCCACACTATCCCAGTCATTTGGTTTTGCCTCTTATATGTGGTCCAAGCTTTCAGCCTACTATGTGATCCCTGTATGTGCTGGATAGCCTCCAGGGCACCCTTGTACAGTTGGCAGCTTGGATCCAGTCAGCTGTGGTAAACGTTTGGTTCTTGTGTTTAGGCTCTGTTCTTGTGCTGCTATTATCATTGCCTCTGTGCTGGCCTCTAAGCAAGCCTTTTCTATCCACTGGTAGGATTTCTTTATGTCAGAGATTTCCTCTATGTGTCTGTGGCACATCTTATGCAGGGGCTTCGTCATCCATGATCATTCCTCTTCCTGTTCTTCATCACCATTTGTCTTCAGCTACCTAAGGTATTCTTGGAGTATTCAGAATCAAAATTTGGTTTATTACCAAGTTTGTGACCAACAAGGAATTTGTCTTGGTCTTGTGGTGCAAAAAAATCAATGGTACAGAAATAGAATATATGGCATTTACAATATATATAATATATACATCTCAAAATAAATAATAATATAAATACATACATTAGGAATATATACTAACTACCTACATTAAGAAATATGTATGTGTGTGTGTTGTTTGTGTGTGTGTGTGTGTGGGGGGGGGGCAAAGTGCATGTACTGAGTCCAGTGTGAAAGTTGTAACCTCAATAAAAAATAAGTGTCTTGTTGTAACATGTTAAGTGAGGGGGTGTTGTTACGTAGTCCGACGTCTTCTTGTGCCATGAGGTGTTGGTTCTGATGGACCACATCCTCCTGTCAAAGGGAAATATCACAATTTATGCCCGGGTGAAGAGTCAGTAGCAATCCTGATTGCCTGTCTCACTTGCATGAAGGAGTACATGTCTTGTAGGCAAGGCAGATTGCAGTCATTCACCTTTTCAGTGGAGTGGATTACATGCTGTAGTCTGCCTTTGTCCTTTGCAGTGGCAGCAGTATGCCAAATGGTGTTAAAGGAGGTGAGAATAGATTCAGTGATGGAGCAGCAAAACTGCAATCTGTGATGGTGAGCAGTCCATGCCACATGCTCTGTGTGTCGACCTGGTGGAAGCGAGACTCCATGCACTCCCGATACCGGCATTTGGCATCCCTCACCACGTGCTGAACGGCGTATAAAGCCGCTTTGTAGGCGCTCATATCTCTTGTGGTGAGACGAGCCTGGCGGTCCTGGTGTTCACTGCAGCGTTAAACTAAACTCAGTTACAAATTTTCTGTAATAAAATTTTACGTAATAGTTTTGCTTTTTGCGTATAAAGTGTGAAATAAAGTTTTAAAAATAATAAGTTGGATATAAAGCTTTTTAAACAGAGCAAGGGAATTTGAGCATAACATTTCTAAACATGCTAGCATTTTTGAAATAGAAATTCTTCAACAAGATTTTGAGCTGTCACTTGTTTGTTTGTTTTTGTCAAAAACAAAAGAAATCAGTTTAGACTTGAGAAATTTGTTGCTGTTCACAATGCAATAGATTTATATATATAGAACAACTTGTCAGAACAACTGACAAGACACTAGAACTTTGATTGTAGTGATGTTTACCTTACAAAATAAAGCACCTTGAGGTGACTGTTGTGGTTTATGACAATATGAATATAATTGAATTGAATTGAACAGAACCCTGACAGGAATGGATTGTGAAATTGAAGACCAAGAAGATAAACTTTTTATTATAGCGGTTGAGACTTCATTGTCATTAAGACTCAACATCTCGTTTACAAGAGAGACCTGTTTCAGACAGCATAAAAAAATTACAAAAAACCCCCACATTAAAATAGCTAAAAGAGTCGTATTAAAAACAAGAACAAGTTCCCAGTAATGATGTCAGAAAATCATTTAACCCTTTCATGCATGAATTATGACAACCTCAATCAGGAGTTTTTCTTAAGTATTTTTATTCACCTTTAGGCTTCATTTTTTTAAACATGTACTTTTCAAAGAGTTTTTTTTACATGTCCACTTAGGTGGACAACATCACATTTGGAGTGGCTGGCAGGGTATGGAGTGACGCACCAGTGTCCAATGTAGTGGTTTATGTGCAAGTATACTATCAACACTGACACAAATACAAGAAAACAGCCTTTGAATAGCTGTCCACTGTAGTGACCACTATGCGTAAAAGGGTTAAATGTATTTTAAAGTCTGCATGTGAAATCAATTGAGAGAGCTGCAAGTCCTTCCTTGGTACTATAAGGACAACCTGGAGAAAGATGATGCATACTGCAAGTGCCTTCTTTGGTCCATGTAAAAACAAGAGCTCTTTGGCAGAGACACTGCTTATATTTATGCTTAAATAGGGGAGAGGTGTTCAACCCAAAGAACAGCATCCCCACAGTGAAACACAGTAGTGGGAGGATTATGCTGTGGGAATGCTTTAGTGCATCTGGAACTGGGAACAGGTTCACATCAAAGTGTAAAGAACTATGAGGAAAGAAAATTGTGAAGATTTTGAAAGAAAACCTCAAACAGTGATTTAGCAAAAACTGGGTCTGGGTTGTTTCCCTGCACAAAAGAAATTTTCATAGGTGAGCAAACAATCTTGTCCACATCTGTATCAGCTGAAAAGTTCAGATTCTGTATCTCCAGCATTTGGTTGGAATAGCTGATTGAAACAGGATCTATGTTAAAGTCAAATTATGTCAGTTACAATATAATTAACTGTGTCAAATACATGTTTATACTTTTGGTAAATGGACTGGTTCTTATATAACGCATTTCATTTCAGCACTCAAAGCCTCATTCACATCCATTCACTCAACCACTTTTTACATCTAAGTGCTTTCTATCTACCATTTACACTCTGACAGATGTGCCATATTTGGCATGTAGACTAGAGCGGCCAGGGATCGAATCGCCAACCTTCCGATTAGCAGATGACCTGTTCTACTTTCTGAGCTTCAGCCATCCCTCTTTGGTGTCTTTTCAGACATGAAAAAAAGTACAGATCTCAGCAGAATCTTAACATTGTAGTTGGTTTTGACTTTTAACAATTATGTCGAGAACAAAATTAAACAGGATCACACAGACTACAAACATAGTAAAGCATAGATGTTTTACTCATTTTTTATTATAGCGAGGAATACAATGAATCTTCTTTTTTTTCTTAAAATTTTCACACCTGTTAAATGTATTTGGAATTGACAATGATATTAGATTTGAAAATTTCACAATGACATAAGTACAAAAATAAGTAATTGCATAAATAAATACCCCGGGGGATTGTTGGTAGCTTACAATCATCAGAGTTTACAGAATGTCTTTCAGACAACAGAAAGTTAAATGGTGTTTTCTCTTCCTTCCTTGTCTTAAGGTGCAGCCCTCACAGAGATGACTACATCACTGTTGCTCCACAGGACAGTCTTGCTGACTGTAGTCTTCTGTAACTTGCCTTGCATCGCTTCCTCCCTCAACCTGGAGGATCCCAATGTCTGCAGCCACTGGGAGAGGTTAGTCAAGATAATAGCCCATAAAGGGCAATAAAGGCATTCAGCCTTAGGTGTCCTTTACTCACCTCCAAACTGAATATACTAACATTACATAGTAATGCACAGTGAAAATTAAAATGTGTTATCAACCTGATAACTGTCTTAAGCTGTGTTTAAAGTGTCAATACTTAGCAGTCTTTTTTTTTCATTTGCAAGGATGAAAAAAATAAAATAAATAAAAACCAATGTTTTAACTTCTATGTTCAGGACTATCCCAGTAAGGCTGAGCATCGCTCATTTTCCTCATTTTCCTCATTTTCCTACCATCATTCCACTGAATGCTAAAGACACAGTTACTAGAGTCTGTGCACACACAGACTTACCTGTAGAGGTTACTGATGAGACTCACATGACTTGAGAGAATCTGTTCTGTTCAGCCTCATAACGCAGAAACATATCTTCAAAACAAGGCTGAACACAAAAAGTTTCTCTGTCAAGGTTTGTCAAAACTTGCAGAGTACTTTGTTTGAAGAGTACTTTCAGTTTTTGCTCTCTGCTGAAACTGAAAGCTGAAACCTGAGCTTTTGACTGGCTCACTTTAATATATAAATCCAGCACTGTAACAGTTTGTATAAGATATTTGAAACCATATGCATTTCCATTGTTAAACAAATGACACCTATTTATATTTCTATATGAAGGCCAATAACCTCAATTTGTTGCCCTGCAGGCATAGCATAAAGATGTTAAGACCTATAATTTCTAATCTTGGGCTGATAAGGGGGCTGTTGCATCACTAAAACACTTATAAACTATTTATTGTATCATTATCTCTTCTAAGAAATCAAAGCTTTTGGACAAACAAGCAATTAGTTTTCACAGGTATTTTAAGGACATAAAAGTTGGTTGTGTGTCAATCTCTTTTGGAGTAAATCAGCTAATTAAACAGAGAAGATTAATGAGGCAGTCATGAACTATCATCAGCCACACACTGGTTTCATGTCTGATATCTGTTCTCCTTCACTTTCTGTGGTTTCAGTTACTCTGTGACAGTGCAGGAGTCATATGCCCATTCTTTTAATCAGATTTATTACACCAGCTGCACTGACATCCTCAACTGGTTTAAGTGCACCAGACACAGGTAAGAACCAATTAAAATGATACCTGATACGCATGGAAATGTGTGATAACAATGGGTTTGATTAAATGGCAATACCACAGTTTTTCCATGTTGTTTTTCTTTTTTTGTGTATTTAAATCAGACATTGTCGCTGTATTTTTACCTCGTTGTGGTCTTATTTGTCAGTGTCAAAAACAAGGTCTGAAAGTGGCTTACCCCCTTTACCAAGTAAAAGTTGTAATAATAAAGACTAAATTTACAGAAGAATGTATACATGCTAAACGGACTGGAACTTAAATAGAGCCTTTCATTCACCCAGTTACACTCACATTCGTACAGCGCTTTTATCTAACCAGTTAAGACAGTCACATGCCGATGCATGGAAATTGGGGTTCAGTATCTTTCCCGGGGACATTTCAACATGCAGACAAGAGGATCTGTGAATTAGAGCCTTGAACAAGACTATTTTTTGAATTCTGCTCCCACTGAATTTCTGACCATTACTGTCTGCTCCCACTGTCCATCTCTGTCACCTGCTTTTGCAAAATTTGTGTCCAATCCTGCCTGCATCGACAGACACAGCATTGTACGATGGTGAAAGATGTACCCTTAGGCCCCCTCCTCAATTCAGAGATGGTCTTTCCATTTTCATGTAAATGGCCTCGTTGACTGTCTGCTCAAACCAGCGTTACTCCCTGTCCAGGATGTGAGATACATCCTCATCACTGAAAGAGTGTCCACTGGCCTGCCGCAAAGTCCTGGCCTGACGAGTTAGGTCTTCTGTGTTGTGCCATCCACTTAGCCAGAGGTTGCTTGTTATCCCCAATGTATAAATCACAACAATCCTCCTGGCACTTAACACTGCCAATTGCAGCCATTCCCCAACTCTCTATGAATGGCACTCATGGTCATGACAGTTTGCATATTAATGATCAAGAAACTGACCCCTATTGTTAGTCAGTGGTGTTAGTTTCAGCTTGTTTCATGCAAATGTACTGTTTAGAGGGTTGGGGAAACCTGCAGCCATCTGAGACTGAAGAAATCACTTGGATGAGTGATTAAATGTTTCTTCCACTGAAAAAGTTACGTCCAGATGAACAGAAAAAACTTTTTGGGATTTACTTACCTGGATGATTGAGCATGCATCAAGTACTGTGGTCCTAGCAACTACCTGTCATTTTGGCTAATGGATGCACTAATCACCATTTATTTACACCTTTCAGAAGGGGATAGAGTATGGCACCAACATGTGAGCACACCTCTCATAATCCTGCCTTACAGGACAAATTGCACCAATCCCTGCTTCTCCACAGCAACCCAGGTTGTCAGTGGCGGCTCATTTAAAGTGTAGGAATGATTTCTCCCACATCGGAAAAATACTAGGTCAACTTTACTGTTATGACACGAAATCAATGCGACAAATTAATGCTACCTGAACTTTTCTGGCCCTGAACTTTAAATTGTCCAAGTCAACAAAATGTAAGATTTACCTGTGGTAGCTTATTTAAGCAAGTTATGTAGCGCTAACCTTTGCTTTAACAATGAACAATTTCTTATCGTTCACCTCCTACGCGGTGGCATTACTTACCAATCCAAATCCAAAATACATGTTGCTGTCCATACTTTGAAACCTTTCATTCTGGCTACAATGTTAGGGATCCTCTACAAGACACATGTAGATGTGACCAAACTGGAGCTCTGGGAGAGAGGTCGCTCTATATACAATACTTTTGCAAAGTATTGTATATAGAGCTTTTCTAGTCTTACTCACTGCTTTTAATACACAAGCCCCACTCAGACTGGAAGATGAGCTACTAGTAACACTACATAGAGTAGATTTTGCAGTAGTTTTGCTCTCTTTGAAGAAGAGTTAAAGTTAAAAATTAATGATGCTTTTGGTTATTAATGTGAACAATCACACATTTTAATAATATAATTAAAGCTGAAAAACAAAATAATAATTAGTTAATCAGTGTCTAATTCTGTATGTGACTTAAATTCCTTTCTGCAGGATGAGCTATAAAACAGCATATCGTAGTGGGAACAAGACCATGTACCGGAGGAAGTCTCAGTGCTGCCCAGGCTTCTATGAGAAAGGAGAGATCTGTGCTCGTGAGTAACACACACACACACACACACACACACACACACACACACACACACACACACACACACACACAGCCAGCCATGTTTCTATCATTTTAGAGGATTTCAAGCTATTTCCTTAAACACTAAGAGAGTCAGGAAGAGATCTTATACAAGTTTCAGTGCTTGCGTCTGTGCTCATGTAACTGTGAGACAAATGGTGATTTTGTTTAAGGTCAATTTTTAGTAACACTTTCCAATCTTACAGCCATTTATCAAACTTATTAAATGCTGTAATGAATATTTCTTTTCATATATCTTGTCACACTTACCTTGCCAGTGAGGCTATTACACACCCCACATCCCTCCCTTTTAATAGGCAGTGACAGGTGTTACTTTGGCAAAACTAACAATTGTAACAGCAGTAAAAAAAAAAAAAAAAAGTTTTCTGTCAAGACAGCCTGTTCTCATGGTGGAAAGAGTTGGTGATGAAAAAGCTATGTGTGCTGTGGTGGAAGGGAGAAAACAGTTAATGTCCCCCAGGAGTTCATAGGGGAATTTGTTCTAGTGTGAAAATACTCTGCTTTATAAGTAGCCTAAGCATCACATGCTGCCCTGAGAATCACTCAATTTGCCAGACACTTTAGGCAACATGCCGTTTCCTGTTGGAAGTTGTATTGGAGAAGGAATCAGTTATATTGAGGATTTATTACTTTTTGTTTGTGTGAAGTCAGAGAAGAATCTGATTGTTTGAAGTGGGTTAATCAATGCAAATCCAGCTTTAAAAAGAGTAATAATCTTTAAAATCAGTGGCATTTGCTTGGTATTAGTGGACAGTAAAATAAATCCTAGTCTTCATGGGAGTTGTCTGTTACAAGGACTGTATTTAGAGTTTGTTGTAAAGAAAAATATTTGTTTGCATGAGGAAAAATCTGGTTGAAAAACTCATTAAACCAGTCTGCTGTAGAAAACACAAAGTAACAAAAAGAAACACTGACATTTTATTGAAAAAGAAAACAATTTCTAAAAGTCCAATTCTGTTTTTGGCCACAAAAAACTCTTTAAATTGTCAAGTCAAGTCTCAGCGCAATCAAAAAAGAATAGCAAGTCCCAGTTTCCATTTCACAAATCAAATTTATGTCTTAGACATGCATGAACATTTATGTGATTACTGCTACATGACCAATTCTAATGTAGATGTGTTTTGATGGGTTATTTTTTGGGGGGACTGTGCTGATCCCTGGCCTCTCTTCCTGTCTCCTCGATGTCTAGCTCATTGTACAGAGAGCTGTATTCATGGTCGTTGTATGGCACCCAACACCTGCCAGTGTGAGCCAGGCTGGGGGGGCTCCAATTGCTCGAGTGGTAAGTCCTCCAGCTGTTGCTGTCTGTTCACAATAATGACTTTGTGAGTGGGATTGGTTTTCTGTAAAAACACTCTGAACTCACAAGAGGGGAATCAGACTGTTCTCATCTTACTGTACCACACCAATGGGTAGACATACTGCAGGGCCAAAATACTGATGTCAGTCACAACACATGCCAGTCAAAAGTTGGAACGTGAGCCTGTAGGAACTCAGGAAATTAGGGGATGTAGTTTTGATAATCAGTTGTTCTTACGTATGAACTTGTTATAGGATTTTAACTACCTGTTCTCGTTAGACATATATATATATATATATTAATCTCACAGGGAATCGGGGGTTTTTAGTGGGTGGCAGATTTTTAATGTAAGCAGACAAGTTTAGCAACAAGACTTTTTGTGCAACCTGGCTGCAGTTATTGATTAATTCTCTAAATGTTGACTTAAAGCAAGTTCCTAAAATGCTAAAGGTGACATGATGCAGGGATAGTAGTTTCGAGTCAATTTTGTTTGATTTGCATTTTGCACTCTCCTCACAAGGAGCATTTCTTATCGGCAAGACATCAGGAGTATATCACTTGCCTCTACTTCACCAACACTTTTTTTTGTCTCCTCGGGAGGCATTAAGGAAGATTTACATAGCTTACTATATGATATTTATGAACTACATGTTTATCATCTTCATTCACAAAAAAAAAAAAGAAAAAAAACCCCACACAGCACCTGAAATACAAAACAGGTATTATACAAACAAAAATACAATTTTGCTGTGGTGTATGTCTGTGTGTGTGTGTGAAAGAGAGAGAGAAAGAACAATTGGAAAAATTGTGAATCTCTGTGTATGAGCATTTGTTGTGCAACATATTTGATAATGAGGGTCAGAGAATGCAATAACAACCCCTGGGAGCCAGAGGCAAACAGTCAAAGAGCTGTGCTGTACACAGACCCCAGAAGTGCTGAAGACCTGAGGTCACACACCTAGACGAAAACCATGGGTCCAACACAGCAGGGGGTAGAGGGAGGACCTGGTGGAGGACTCGGTGGAGGGCCCACAGCCAAAGGGCAGGAGTGCCAGACAACCAGAGGCAGCAGGCAGCCAACCCCGGCAGAGGCCAGCCTTCCCAGCATAAGCTGAGGATGGGAACCCAGGCGCGAGAACCTCCCGACAGAGCCAACTTGATGAGAGGTCCAAGCCTCCCCATACCACAACCCCAAGGGAGCAGGCCAGCCAACGCCAAAATCCCCAGCCCAGGGTGCCATTCGAGTGTTAGCTCCAGCCAGGCGCAAATGCAACAGCCAGTGGGTATCAGCAGGATGAGGAAACCCCACCCCCCACCCTCAAGAACAATGTCCTACAGCAGCCCAGCTCAATTAGCCGTACACACACACACACACACACACACACACACACACACACACACACACACACACACACACACACACACACACAGAAACTGCACAAACATACATCCATCCACATCCACCCGACCCTCCAAAGTGTGGACAAATGAATGGCCTCAAGAGCTAGCAGTGAACACAGGGACGCAGGCAGACTGGCCCCAGATCAGCAGCCAACCTCCACCAAAGACAGGGTGCAGGAAACAGGGGTGTAGGCCACCTTTAACAGTTGTCAGTGTCAAAGCTAAGCCTTTTGGGTCCATGTGTTGGAGTAAATAGTGAGTAGGACTATGTGAAATCTAGACTAAACCACTACTGATGAGGGAACAGATGCGACATGAGAATGTGGCAGCTGGTTAACAGTGCTCATCCATCCAACTTTGGCCCATGTGGCACATGTTCCAACCCTCCCCGAGACCCTATGTGTAAAAGTGACTGATCATCAGAGGAAGTTGGGGAGGAGAAGGCATGGGATCTCTAAGCCCAGGAGACTACCCTGGAAGGAGAGCGTCACTTCTGCTGGCACATTAAGCACTTCTGTTTCCTCTATCACACTGCAGGGCAACGAAAAATGAACCAGGAGCCCGTGCAAATGGCACACCAGAGCACTGCTGCACCAAAGGCTGGCACACTGCTGTCGCCAATATAAAGAGTATTCTAACTTGTGCAGACAGGCCCAAAATCTGGGGGCCCATCTGCACATGGAGCCAGTAACCCACTCAGTCAACAAGGACAAGACAAGCCAACCTGAGTCTGAACCTAGCCACTGCTCCTACCCACCCAAGCTGTGTCAACAACTCCAGAATGCTAGAAAATTCAGCCACTTGCTCTGGAACCAACAACATCCAGCATACCAGGGTGGGGCATCAACATCAAGCAGGGAAAAATAGGGAGTGGTAACCTCATCCTCCATGACCATGTCCCACAGCGGCCAAGGCTCAGCAAGCCCCAGACCCAGATATGGACACACACACAGACACCCAGGCAACCCTCTTTTGATGATAATGTTGAGTCTCTAGTAAATTCTTTTAATGAACATTGCCTTTCTATTATGGATCAGGTTGCTCCTTACAAAATTAGTTATAGTTCTGTTGTCTGTCTCTCTCACCCTTATTAAATAGTGATCCTCATGGTTGTCAGAAAACAGAAGGACTGTGGAGGACCATGGGTGTGGCTGTCTATAAAGAATATTTGAAAGAACTTCTTTTTTCTTACAATATGGCAGTGAAAGAGGCAAGATCTTTTTATTTTAACAGCCTCATTATAAATCATAAAAATAATCCCAGGGTGTTATTTGACACCATTAATAGCATTAGATCTTCCCCTCCTCCACATGCATTGATAGCCTCCGATGATGACTTCAATGTATTTCTCCATGATTTTGTAAATAGGGTTATGGACTTAAGCTCAAAAATCTCCTTAGGTTCCTTGCCTAATGGGGATTGCCCTCAGTACTTTGAGTCATCTACCTCATTCTGTAAGATTTACCTCAATCTTGCATTCCTCTGTTCTGTTTGGGTCCTTCGTTGCTTTCTATCATTAACAGCTCACTGAAGCAAGGTTGTGTTCCATCTTACTTTGAGCATGCTGGGGTCATTCCATTACTTAAAAAACCTAGTCTTGATGCCAGGTCTCCTAGTAATTACCGGCTTATTTCAAAATTACTATTTATTAGCAAACTATTAGATAAAGTTGTCAAATCAATTTATTTATTTATTATGCACACTACAAATTTCTGACCCTTTTCAGTCAGGTTTTTCAAAAGCAGCACTCCATTGGAACTGTTCTTTTAAAGGTCTATAATGATCTTTTTGCTTTGTGCTCGTGTTGCTTGACCACAGCGCTGCCTTTGATACTGACCTTAATATTTAATTTCTAGACTGAAGGTTTTGGCTGGTATCTCTCACTCACCACTAGATTGGTGGTGAAAAAAGCTCAATTTTTCTTGACCAAAAACGTCATCTCAGTGTGGATTGGAGGCTAAAATGAAGAGAAAAAGATGCATTTTCAAACGAAAATGTATTAGTGTGGACATGGCCAAAGGGCTTAAATACACAGAGGGATAACGAAGGAATGAGACACAGGAGGAGAGCACAGCTGGGAGTAATCACACACAATAAAAATGGGGGAAGCAAAACTGAAAACACTAACATAGCACACGAGACTGTCGTAGTAAAACAGGAAACATGAGACAGGCACTTGAAACAATGAGAAGCACAGACATGAAAAAATAACTCGACTAGACGTAACACAAGGACCACAGGGGAAGCACAGAGACAGACACCAAGAGACTAGAAACTATAAATAACAATGAAATCCAAGACATTTGTTTTTAAACATGGTCCTCTGTTGATACTGTATCTTAATTGTTGTTCAGCACTTTTTGACTGTTATGTCTGTGAAAGGTGTTATATAATTAAACTTTACTTACTTACTTGTGGCTCAACAACAAAAAGCAATCATCTTCGTCTCTCACCAACACCGAGGTCTAATGTATGATTTAAAACACATCAAGCATTCCTATATTCTACTGTCGAAGTAATGATCATGATCTTTCAAAAGTAAGTCAAAGTAACAAAGAACTATAAGCCCTAAATACTTCTGCAGTTACATGCTAAATTCAATGATCAACAGGAATGGAAATGTCATGAATGAAAAGACTTAATTAGAAAGCAATGGTTCTGTCACAATTTTCAAAGATCTTGTGTTTGTGCTGCTGCCAAACTCAGTAGTTTAGACTGATAAGATGGACACTGAAATGTTTGCTCTGTCTGCTTTGTCTCTTGTTGATTTTATCTTCTAACTGTGGAAATTCAGTTTTTTTTTGACTGTGCATAAATTGGGGAAGTATTTGACTCTCCTCTCTTGTGTCTTCATCAGTTGACACCAAAAAAGTCCCAAATGTCATAACAGCAAATGTTAGTGCATCTGCTAAACTAGCTTGAGCTCATCACTATTTCTAGACTGTTGTTCGTGTTTGTTGCCTGTAACAGTCATTTGCCTAAATTATTTTGTTGATGGAAACTTACCAAGAGGTGATTTTTGTTCTTATGAATCTGCAAATGTGCGTTCATGCAGACTGAAATGTTGAATACTGAAATGAAAGAGGGCCTCACACGGTGTGTCCCATCATCTTCAGTTTCACCCTGTGATAAAAGAGCTTGTTGTGTCTGTCCCTTAGGGCAGGCCTGTCTGCCTACTTACACACACACACACAGAGACACACTTTTTTTTGTGGATAGAAAAGTGTGAATAAATGACTTCAGTTGTTAATTATTATTTCTTTTTCTATTTTTTGCTTATTCATTTTTTAAATCTTAAAATGTATCTCGCACAGAAAGGCAAACTCAGGTGTTACTTGTTATATTTTATTTCAAAATAAAAGCTGTAGGAATGACTTGATAAAAAATGTTGCAAACCCAGAAGACAAGTGAGGGAAAAATATGTGGTTAACGTTACTGTATTGAAGGAACAGTCAAGTTCAAACACAGTATCTTGCTTTGTTTTCATCACTTGCACATGAATTAGGTAGTTTTTGTGCAAAACCAGTTTTTTCTTCCACAATTAACCCTGCAGTAGTTGTCCTGCAGTAGTCCTTCATGGTCCATATCCATATTAAGATCTCTTTCTGAAAACCTTTGAGCTCCTTGGGACTAACCCTTAAATCTATGTTCGACCTTCTTTTACAGCTACACAGTTAAAAATTTAAGGCTAGAATTTCTGTCGGTAATGTCCTCTGGTACTCAGATGAGAGTTAGTAAGGGTATTCATGCACTCAAGTTTCAAGGTTTTTCCAGTTGATTTTCAACCCTATCTTGGATGAAATAGATTCTTTCACAGTGTCAACCACATGTTAGGAGACTTTTGTTACATTTTTTGTGAGGATGATGGCTCCCAATTGAGCCAAATATGTGGCCGATGGTTGGTTTAAATAGTCCTCCAGGGATTTGCACAGTGACTACGAGTGTGTGACATACAACTGAGCATTTTTCATGTCCCAAGAGATTTAATTTAATTCAGTTTTATTTATATAGTGTCAAATTAAACCACCAGTCACCTCAAGGCACTCATGATTGGGGGAAATATTTTCCATCAGTAATGAGAGAACAGCTATTGATGATGAATAAATGATTTTATGGTTTTTAATATCTGATGGACATTTGGATACAATTTGTATTGCATTTAGAAGACATCAATAATTGTATCAATAATCAATGAACACTGACATGTTTGACTTGAAATGGGTGCTGAAGTAGGGACTAAGTTTTTCTGTAAAATGTAGCAAAAATAGCTCAGTATATTGAACTACTTACTCAATTCATATTCATGTGGCTTTCTGTAATATGTATTAAATGGCCTAAAGATCGAGGAAAGACTAATCTGCTGACTGTGTCATACAGGTCAGAGAATCACAACAATATGTCTGAGGCTCAATTTGATGTACCAAGAAGAGGAAATGGCAAAGTCAATATGTGGTGTGTGTGTGTGTGCGTGTGTGTGTGTGTGTGTGAGAGAGAGAGAGATTATGGGTGGGGAGGGGTGGGTTATGGTTAGGAGTAATAGCAGGAGGAGAAAATTTTGCGGGAGGAAATGACCTGAGGCAGTGGAGCTTGTGATTTAGTACACATGATAATAACACAAGATCCTCAGGAGGGGCTCAAGTTCAGCAGTGAAATCAAAGTAACATCAGCATTATGGACTATATTCCACTGTCTATGTAAAAAATATTCTCTTTTGTGTTTTTATCGGTAGATCACTTTGACCTCTTAGACGTCAACTAACACTCTCAGTAGTCAGCTAATGACAGAGATTATTAAACATGATTCCACCAAATTCTCAAACAGCAAAAATATTTTCTATAATACTCAAACATTTCACATAATATGATCTGAGACCTAAAAGCCAACAAAATGCTTTATAACTAATTACAGTATTGCTGTTATCTAAATTATGCAAATATTTAATTAATATTTAAATAATTAAAAAAAACATTGCTGTTACTGTTTGAGAAATGGCATCACTTTGGCTCAAGAAAACGTTGGTATACAGTATAGTTCATGGTTGGCTTTATGACTGCAAAGTGCCCAGGTCTTGTGGCCCTAAAACAAGCCCAAATCATCCCCCTTTTAGACGTTTTATCTGATTTAGTGCTCAGCTCAGATAAAATAATTTATTGTAGGTGATTTTTAACATTCATGTAGATACTAAAACTGACAGCCTCAACACTGCTTTTAATCTATTATTAGACTCAATTGACTTCTCTCAAAATGTAAAAGAACCCATCACTTTAATCACACTCTAGATCTTGTTTTAACATGTGGCATAGAAACCGAACGTTTAACAGTGTTTCCTAAAAACCCTCTCTTGTCTGATCATTTCCTTAAATTGTGAACATGTCTGATAACTGGTTTGATTTACCTGTCTACAGACATGTTTTAATAAAGTAACTTGACAATTAAAAAAAACTCTGGAGGATGACACACACACACCTCCTGAGAGAGGAAAACTGGAGGAATGCTACAGCTGTTTCTTCTCACCGGGAATCCTTCGTATTAGTATGACAGTGCTTTCTGTTCCCATGAGTTCCCATGAGATGGAGATCAAGATGGCGCCGAGTATGGCAGCCTCGTCGCGAGCTCCCCCAAGCAACAGCTGTTTTTTGTGTTTTTTGTGTTTAATTTTACTTTTTCTTTATTTTTTCACGAGTAGCACATGTCTCCTTGTGTACGACCGACAAACCTTACTGGACATAAAAGACGGACTTTCTCATCACTTTCCGGAGTTCAAGTTTTGCAACACGGACCCTCCGTTTGCAGACCCCCCATTCATCTCACCTGAGACGCCTTTGTTCTGGGCCCGTGGAGGCCGCAAACGCCGACGCAGAGGGAGAAGATCTGGCGTTCTGGTTCGACTGAGACGGCGCACTAACAGACCACCGTTACCCAGCTTATTACTGGCTAATGTGCAGTCTCTGGAGAACAAGCTGTGCGAGCTTCGGGCACGGATCTCATTCCAGCGAGAGATGCGGGACTGCTGCGTGATCTGCCTCACAGAAACCTGGCTATCGGACAAGGTACCGGACTCCGCAGTACAACTACCGGGGTTCTCTGTGCACCGCGCGGACAGGTCACAGGAGCTTACTGGGAAAAGCAGAGGCGGTGGTGTGTGTTTCATGATCAACAACAGCTGGTGTGATTATGCGAACGTGCACCCGGTCAAATCCTTCTGCTCACCGGACCTGGGTACCTGATGGTTAAGTGCCGGCCATTCTGGCTACCGAGGGAATTTACAGCAGTGATTATTACGGCTGTTTACATTCCCCCACAAGCCGACACTGACCGAGCACTCAGGGAACTGTACAGCGCGATCAGCAGTGAGGAAACCTCACACCCAGAGGCGGCGTTTATCACGACCGGGGACTTTAATAAGGGTAACCTGAAGAAAGTCTCACCAAAACTCCACCAACACATCCATTTCAACACTCGTGGAGACCGGCTTCTTGACCACTGCTACACCTCTTTCCGGGATGCGTACAAAGCCCTCCCCGCGCCCCATTCGGCCAATCAGATCACCGCTCCATCCTGCTTCTACCCGCCTACAGGCAGAAGCTGAAACAGGAAGCTCCAACCCTGAGGGCGGTGCATCGTTGGTCGGACCAATCGGAGTCTACGCTGCGGGACTGTTTTGATCACGCGGACTGGGAAATGTTTCACGTGGCTGCTAAAGACATCGATGAATACACAGACTCAGTCTGTGGATTTATCAGAAAATGCGTGGAAGATGTCGTCCCATCCGGAACAGTTAAATCCTTCCCAAATCAAAACCCTGGATTAACGGAGATGTTCGCACGGCGCTAGCGGCACGGAGCACCGCTTTTGCCTCCGCGAACACATCGGACTACAAACACGCACATTACCAACTCCGGAAGACGATCAAAGCAGCCAAACGTGAGTACAGGGACAGGGTGGAGCAACAGTTTGACAACCCTCGGAGTATGTGGCAGGGACTAAACACGATCACAGACTTTAGAGGAAAACCAGCACACCGCAGACCACGGCCTCTCTGTGTGAGGATCTAAACGTATTCTACGCTAGATTCGACACAGCGAACACCAGGAGACCGGACAGTGTGCGCACCGCGGATGACGTCAGTGCGCACACTGTGTCTGAGGAGGATGTGCGGAGGTACTTCAGGAGAGTGAACCCACGCAAAGCTACTGGTCCGGACGGGATTCCCGGCCGCGTCCTCAAGTCATGCGCGGCTCAGCTGGCTGGAGTGTTTACACATATCTTCAACCTTTCCCTCTCTCTGTCTGTAGTCCCAGCCTGCTTCAAAATGGCCACCATCGTCCCTGTACCCAAATCCTCCACCATCTCATCATTGAACGACTGGCGACCTGTAGCCCTGACCCCATCGTGAGCAAATGCTTCGAGAAGCTGGTCAGGGACTTCATCTGCTCCGCACTACCCGACTCACTGGACCCTCTACAGTTCGCATACCGCCACAACAGGTCCACTGATGATGCCATAGCCCTGACACTCCATGCTGCCCTGTCACACCTGGAGAAGAGAGACACGTATGTGAGAATGCTGTTTGTAGATTACAGCTCAGCATTCAACACCATCGTTCCTCGAAGCTGGACAGGAAACTGCAGGATCTAGGACTGAGCAGCTCCTCTGCAGCTGGATCCTTAACTTCCTGTCTGACAGACGCCAAGTGGTCAGACTGGGCAGCACCACCTCATCCCCATCACACTGAACACTGGTGCTCCACAGGGGTGTGTACTGAGCCCTCTCCTGTACTCACTCTACACCTCGACTGCACGGCCACTAACAACTCCAACATCATTGTGAAGTTTGCGGACGACACTACAGTGGTGGGTCTTATCACCAACGGTGATGAGACAGCCTACAGGGAGGAGGTCAGCGCCTGACCCACTGGTGTCAAGACAACCATCTCACCCTCAACGTCGCAAAGACAAAGGAGCTGATAGTGGACTTCCGAGGTGCAGAGGAGTACACCCCATCACCATCAACGGCGCCGCTGTGGAGAGAGTGAGCAGCTTCCGCTTCCTTGGTGTACATCTGGCTGAGGATCTTACGTGGTCAGTACACATAAACAAGACAGTGAAGAAGGCGCAGCAGCGCCTCTTCTTTCTCAGGAGACTGAAAAGATTCGGCATGAGCCCCGCATCCTCAGGACCTTCTATCGCTGTGCCATTGAGAGCATCCTCACTGGATGCATCACCACCTGGTATGGCAACACCACCGCTTACAACCGCAAAGCTCTCCAGAGAGTAGTGCGGTGTGCTGAACGGATAATTGGAGGTGAGCTTCCTCCTCCAAGACATCTACAGGAAGCGGTGCCTGAGGAAAGCGGGAGGATCATCAAGGACTCCAGTCACCCCAGCCATAAACTCTTCAGACTACTTCCATCAGGAAGGAGGTTCTGCAGCATCCTGTCCCGCACCAGCAGACTGAGAGACAGCTTTTTCCACCAGGCCATCAGACTGCTGAACACGTCATAGACACCTCACCCTCACTACTGGAACTTCAACATTATGCACTCCATACTGTACATTAATGCCACTGTTTTGCACATACCTACCTCTGTATATATTTTATATTTTATATATCTTATTTTATTGTTTACTCTATTTCATTTGTAAAACATGTATATACACACTCACACACACACACACACACACACACACACACGTAGAAAACATATTTAGTACACACATTCAGTAATGTATATACCTTTATATATGGTACATATATTTATTACTTTTAGATTAACCATTTTATATTTTGCTTGTTGCACGTTATTGTATTTTGCACAACTCTGTTGCTTGTGAAGCTTGCACACAAGAATTTCACTCGCATGTACTGTACCAGTGTACCTGCACATGTGATGTGACAATAAAGGTGATTTGATTTGATTTGATTTTGAGTGCACCATTCTTGGCAGGCTGGGTAATCACTAAATAGATGGAAAAACATCCAGGCTCCCCAGTGTTGGAGAGTAAGATCTGAACCCACTCTGAACAACTGGCAGTCACTGGCTCCCAGTCTTTTCTCTACTCACCCAACTCTTTTATACTCTTTCTTGGTTTGTGATTTGAAGAAGCTTTTTAAAATTATCTGATGGAGATTCAAGTGAATATAGATAAAACAGTTGAATTTACTGTGGCAGAAAGTGAGAGCTCAGGATAACAATCTGAGGTCTGACGAATTTTTCCCATTTTGAACATTTTAAAAAATAGAATCCTTAGGATCCTATTTGAGACTGTGATGCACCAGCGTTGTGACAAAACCATGCCACAGTATTTTTTTCTGTGTGTGTGTGTGTGTGCGCGTGCTCTCAGTGCTGTTTTGAATAGGCTGATGAAAGAGAACAATCTGTTCTCCGGGAAGTAGATGAAGAGCCCTAAGCTCCTGGAGTTGAGCTTTTATTCAATCTAGGTCAGGTTTCAAAAAGGTATCGTGATAGCGGACTTGAATGCAAGAGATTTTTATATGTTCATGTTAGTATCTCTATTCTCCTCCTCCTCCTTTTTGTCCGTCACTCCTCCCCCTTCAGCCCTGTTGCTGTTTGTCACACAGGGCCAAACTGCCGGAGGTAAGAGAGTATGTACATTTTATCAGGCCAGAGTGAAGCGCACTAATGCAGCAGGAAGAAAAGGAGCCTGTTAATCACTTGAACAACTTCAGAATAGTGGAGTAGCTGGAAATGGCAGCATTACTCTGCATGCTAGGCATATAAATGCCAAGCTGTTTGTGGTAGTCGAAAGAAAGGAGCTCAAACTTAGATAAAATTCATTGCTAATAAAAAAAAACAAATAATTTATTTTAACTTAAAATGTAACTGAGGGCTATAACTTCTCACCATCATGCAAGTTGTATTTGCAGTATTACTACCTTTTTATTGACATTTTACACAGCATCCCATCTTTTTTAAAATGTAGATGTTCAGATTTGTGTTCAACTATTAAAAATCTTGGACTGGTTTTGACTCTCAGTCAGACTCTCAGTCAAACTCTGTTATTTGATGACATCAAAGATTTTCAATTTTATACTATAAGTGCATCTATTGGGAGGCTAAGATAGCACTGGAAGGCACAAGTATTTTTGAGTCCCTCAATTTTTTGCTGTGCTTCATTGCACTACATATTAATACATGCAGAAATAAAGTTGCTTGTAAAAGGATATAACTGCAATCAGTGTGTTTTACTGTGAATTTGTCACAGCCAGCAGCTTTTCATTAGTTAGCAGATATACCAGGCTTTGAGAATAAAAGTTGAAGCCCAAAAAACTACACCCAAAATTTACTAACCAGTTGCTCATGTTTAAGAGAAAATGAGACTGCACTGAGGATATGATGTGGAAGGTCATGCACTGGACTGATGAGATTTGTAGTCAGTTCCTGTAGGCAATTATCAGTCTTTAAATATAAATTAATGAGAGCTTCAATGGTTGGTGCTTCATCCCTAGTGGGTATGTTGTCTTTTTGTTCATTTTAGTTGAGACTTTCCCTCTGCAAGATTATATGCTGACGTGGCAGCTAATATGCAGAAATCCACCAAAGACCCTGCAATGCTGCAGATTCACTGCCAATGACCTTAAGACTCTGTTAAGATGTGCAACATCCATTTGACAGGGAATACTCATAAGCTGTTATAATTTAGTCAAAAACTCCCAATATGGAAAGGTGAAAATATCCCTGGGGGAAAATACTGTTTCTGCCAAATCTAATACTGTTCCCTTGAATAAATACACAAAATCAACTACATTAGACATATTTGACCAAAGACTAATGAAACCTGAAAGAGGAATCCACAAAACCACTCATCACCCCTCAAGCTCCAGGGGTTGGTATAAATGCTTCATGGAAGATAGGCTGGGAAACCTGGCATGGATGCTGGGAGGGGATTGCTGGAACTTACACTGACTGAGACCCAGAACCTGCTTGTTGAAGTAGAGTGTAATGAAGGTGATAGTGGATGAACTGACTGATGCTGAGAATCTGTTAATGGTGGCTGAGAATGGCTTCTTGATGTGCAAGGATTTTTCATACAAAAAAAGCAAGTAATATTTATGTTGAGCATCTGATGAGTAGTGCCTTTCTTTTATCAGTAGGCTGAGGATTGTGCAACATTTTAACAGTCCTTGACTTTGCAGATGTAATTTGCATGTATACATCCTGGTGCCAGTACTCTTAAGCCACTTGATTTTATATGTCACAGTTCTTAGACTTCTATGAACTGTGATTAAAGGACAGATAAAACATGATTTACTAAATCAGTAATAGGAACTGGCAGTGATAGGAATTAGGACAGGGACTGCAATAAGGCACAAGAGCCATTGGAGGCCAAGAGAAAGAGGCAGGGAACAAATAACTTGAGAACAAAAGAAGAAATGTGAATAAACAGAAAGAATTTGACACCACCACCAGCTATATGTCAATTTAGCAGGACAACTACAGGAAAAGAAAATGGATGATAACAGACAAATCATGGATATAGGACAATGAAGAACATCCATCTGATGTGTGATGAATAAGTTACTGCTAATAAACACTCCATTTGTTGAAAAATGCAGAAAAGCCTTGCGTAGCTTAAATGGAACCTCTTTCTTTCTTTCTTTCTTTCAATTTAGCTGTGTGTATCTGTGCATGTGTGCGTGTGCGTGTGCGTGTGTGTGTGTGTGTGTGTGTGTGTGGTATACCATGACAAATGAATATCTTCCTGACAGCAGAATATACACAAAACTCCGGTGTTCCACCCGCGAACCATTTGGCCTGATAGAAACCCCCAAAACCTGTAGATGGTGCTATATTCATGAAGAACCAAAGGCAGAAGACTATACTATGATGTGCCAGAAAAGGATATTCTGTTCCAGTATAGAGGAGCAAGGATACATTTTACACTTACAACTCAGATAGGGCCCTGAAAAGTCTACATCAAGCTTTGTCTTGAGGTGTGACATATATGACATTCAGGCAAGGGAAGGCAAGCAGGGGAGTAAGCTAACATTTATAATGAAGGATGCAGAAATAAAGCTGTGCTGCATTTATTTATTTAGGAGCGCAATTAGGAAAGCCCAGAAACTCCACACAATGCTGAGCACATTGATTTTTCATCCGAGAAAGGCACACCTAAGAGAGCCTGAGGCATTTTGTAGTGAAGAATGATGAGTAGCTTATTATTATTATTATTATTATTATTATTATTATCATTATTATCATTATCATTATTATTATTATTATTGTTATTATCATTATTATTATTATTACTACTAATATTATTATTATTATTATTATCATTATTATTATTATTATTATTATTGTTATTATCTTGGAAGCATTTGGTGGCACATCTATTTTACTCCTAGACAGCTTTAAAGGTAATAAAAAATAAGAATTACAGCTATATTTGGTATTTGGCCTGTATTTGTATAGCGCTTTACTTAGTCCCTAAGGACCCCGAAGCGCTTTACACTACATTCAGTCATTCACACACACTGGTGATGGCAAGCTACATTGTAGCCACAGCTGCCCTGGGGCGCACACTGACAGACACCGGCACCACGGGGCCCTCTGACCACCACCAGTAGGCAATGGGTGAAGTGTCTTGCCCAAGGACACACCGACCGAGACTGTCCGAGCCGGGGCTCGAACCGGCAACCTTCCAATTACAAGCCGAACTGCCAACTCTTGAGCCACGATCGCGACAATTTGAATCAACTTCAGCACTCTGGGGGACTGAAAAAAATCTGGACAGTGATACTGATGAGTGTTTCGAGTCAGTTTTTATGGGCAAGCCGAATAAGGTGCTAACTCCCTATAATAGATTTTACTTGCAGACTCAAGAGATGTCTAACTTCATGATCTATTATAGATTAGCATGCAATTAGAAATGACAACCTATGTCCAATTCTGTGATACATGTCAAGTAAGACAAACATGAAAGATAAAAAGATACATTTAGATTTTTTTTCTTTCTTTCTTTTCAGCTTGTGACAGTGATCACTGGGGTTCCCACTGCAGTAACAGATGTCAGTGCCAGAATGGAGCTCTGTGTAACCCTATCACTGGAGCTTGTATCTGCAGTCCTGGATACAGAGGTTGGCGCTGTGAGGCGTCGTGTGAAGTAGGCACCTATGGGAATGGATGCCAGCAGAAATGCCAATGCCAGAATGGTGCTGCCTGTCATCATGTGACCGGAGAATGCAAGTGCCCACCAGGATACACTGGTGCTTTGTAAGTCAGGAGAGATCATTTGTTAAATTGATTTCCTGCTTCTAATACCAACAGTGACATAAAAGAAAAGGTAGGCACTTATAAGAATGGATGCCAGCAGAAATTGTAGAATGGTGCTGCCTGTTATTATGCAACTGGAGAATACCAGAGGGCCCACCTCCGTCTAATGCCAACAGTCACATAACATTAAAAGCCTAGTATCTATGGTCATGGCAATTTCGTTTATACAGCACATATCATTATTCTTAAACATTGTGTGCTTAACACACTTAGACTTAGTTCTCTGGATGGTTAAAAGATTTGCACCAGATGGGGAGTCTGACATGGTTACAGTGCAAATCAGAGACCAAAGCACTGACAGCTTTAGAAATTAATAGAAAGATTTTAAAGATAATTCTGTACCTTTTGAACCAGGAGACGATGAAGTGACTTCAGTAATGATGCTAAAAATCTAGTTCGTGCATTTATTATATCAAGGCTGGACTATTGTAATTTATTATTATCAGGTTGTCCTAAAAACCTGTCAGTACTGCAGTGACAGTACTGACAGGGACTAGAAGAGAGAGCATATTTCTCCTATAGTGGCTTCTATTCATTTGGGCCCATTTAATCCAAAATCAGATTTAAAATCCTTCTCATCACATACAAGGTCTTGAATAATCAGGCCCCATTTTATGTTAAAGACCTCATAGTACCGTATCACCTAAATAGTGCACTTTGCTCTGAGACTGCTAGTTTACTTGTGGTTCCCAGGATATTTAAAATTAGAATGGGAGGCAGAGCCTTCAGCTTTTAGAACTTTCTTCTGTGGATCCACATCCTAGTTTGGATTCACTAAAGACACACTCTTAAAAAATGTTCTTTTTTCATTGTGTATGTAGTTTGGGCTGGATGAAGTGACCCTGGATCCTGTTAGTTATACTGAACTAGGCTTAGACTGATGGGGACTTCCCATTACTGTTTGTGGTTCAGTCACTCTTTTCACTCACTATGTGCTTACACACCACTCTGCATTTATCATTAGTAAATCATTAGTATCATTAGTAATATCTCTGGCTCTCTTCCACAGCATGTCTTTTGTCTTGTCTTCCTCCCCTCACTCCAACCAGTCATGGCCGCCCCTCCCTGAGCCTGGTTCTGCTGGAGGTTTCTTCCTGTAAATAGGGAGTTTTTCCTTCCCACTGTCACCAAATAGGGCATCATAGGGGTTCATATGATTGTTGGGTTTCTCTCTGATTGACCCTACAATATAAAGCCCATTGAGGCGATTGCTTTTGTGATTTGATGCTGTATAAATAAAATTGAACTGAAATGAAATTGAATTGAATTGAATGTAGAAATTATGAAAAAGATTAAAAAAAATGTGAGGCAATGCTGAATAAATAACTACAAGAAATATTCTTCCTTTTACTAGAAACTTTGTTGTAGTAACAGAACATTTATTTGTTAAAAGAAGTTCAGACACTAGTGTTTTGGAGGAATTGACTGGTTTGTTAATGGATGATAATAAAAAGGAGGAGTTATACTGATCATTTTTTAATTTTATGTCATTGTTGAAGCACAGAATTTTCCATTATATAGATAGATATATAGTATCTACAGTCAGAGGAATAATTATTTGATTGCCCACTGAATTTGTTAGATTGCTCACTTATGAATAAATTAACAATCTCTAATTTTTATTTGATCACCAAGCAAAACATGACTTACTAACTGATGGAGGAACCCTAGTTGGGAAGCACAGTAGTAAGACATTACTTCTGGTTGGCCTAAAGGTTTGCACACAGGACAGATTTTGTCCCACTTCTCTTTACAGAAACTAGGACTTAAGTGTGGTTCTACTTTAACCACTCCTTTGTTGCCTTAGTGGCAATTTTTGTATTATTGTCACGCTAGAAGACCCATCCACATGTTTTGGCAGAGGGAAAGAGGTTCTCATCCAGGATTTTACGATACAGAGCCCAGGTCTATTGAAGTTGTGCTGTATCATTAACAAAGACTAATAGTACTCAAAGTACAGTCTTTCCATCTCTGTGCTTGACTATAGGGATAGTGTTCTTTTAGGTAATATTCAGCATTTTTCTTCCATCAAACACGGCATGTCGGGTTGATGCCAGAAAGTGCAACTTTAAAACAAAGTTTTAGTGAAACAAGGGTCAGCACAATTTTACTTTATACTCGCTCTATAAAATTACAGCTAGTTGTCTATAATCTCATAAAAAAAAGAGATTTTGCATGTAGTAAGTAAAATTCAGCAGTGCAAAGATGTACCAAGTGTTGTTTTCTTTTTCCTGTAGGTGTGAAGAACTCTGTCCACCAGGTAAACATGGGCAGCAATGTGAGGAGAGATGTCCATGTCAGAATGGAGGAGTGTGTCACCATGTAACCGGAGAGTGCTCCTGTCCAGCAGGATGGATGGTACAGACACTAACTGTTCCATAACTCTTTAAGAAAATTCAGCTCACTAGACATGCTAGTACTTTATGGTCATATGCAAGCATGAGCTAAACCAGAGAGAAACTTTTGATACAGGAGCTCTGTGAATATTTTCAAGGAAGAGAATTTATTTTTGAAGTTATAATTATTGAAGTTATTATTGCAGATTCTGTATACGATAGATAAATGTTTGTGCTGTTGTCTGCAGGGAACAGTTTGTGGGCAGCCATGTCCAGAAGGGAGATTTGGAAAAAACTGTTCCCAGGAATGTCAGTGTCACAACAATGGCGTTTGTGTGTCATCTACTGGACAGTGCGTCTGTAGCCCTGGATACACAGGAGAACGGTAAGAGAGACCTTTACAACAAAGCCCCACAGTACAGTCCAGGGTTTTTTATACCCAAAAATCAGGATATCCTCAATACCAGACATCTGCATAACTAATAATTAAAGCTCAGAGTGCATAGAAGGGGCCTGCAGAACCTTAAGTGTTTGAAGACTGTGTGGAGGAATGGGCCAAAATCATACCTGAGCAAAGTTTCTCCGTACATGAGGCATCTTGTCATCGCCAACAAAAGCTTTTTATTTTAAATATTAAATAAATTTCAGTAAGCATGTTCAATGCTTTCCCTTCTGCCATTTCTCATTATTATACAATTAAATTTATGCACATTTATTGTTTGATTTGTTTGGATGTGTGGATTGGATGGGTTGCTGTTACAGACATCTGGTAAGAATTTCATGTCACCTTTAGAAATATAATTACTTGTGTTCAATACTTATTTCACCAGTTGTACAAACTTGACACAGACAAATGGTAAACAGAGACATGACTGACTGGGGAGAGAAGACTAATTTGACACAACTGAACAGGGAGACCAGACAAATACAGACAGAGAACACAGAACTAGACAGACAAGGGAAACAGAGAGGAATCAAAAATGGGAATGACCAAACACAGAGGAACAAATGATCAACTACTATCAGAAAACTAAAAAAAGCTAAACATAAGTTCTTTCTCAAAATCAAAACAGATCATGAACTCACAAAAAACTCAAAACCCTGGGTCCAAAACCCAAGGACCCTGACACCACGAGGCAAAGCAGGATTCAAATGCAGGACTCAGTGTAAAAATTTCAGTGAATTTATTTAGAAAGTAAAGAATAGGAATAATCTAGGCCTCTTTCCATAGTCACAGAGCTTAATACGCAATAATTCATATTTAATTTGAGAGAATGGTCATTGATCACCACCTTTTTCCTAATCACTGTCTCTGGATATTTCTATGTCTCTATAAACAGGTGCCAGGATGAGTGTCCACTCGGTACTTATGGTGCTGGCTGTGCAAAGATATGTAATTGTAAAAACAACGGCAAGTGCTACCACAGCAATGGAATGTGTCTTTGTGAGCCAGGATACACAGGAAAGACATGTGATGTCCGACTGTGTCCTGAAGGAATCTACGGCCTGCGTTGTGATAGGAAATGTCCGTGCTATGTCCAGAACACTCATGGGTATGTAGTAAATAGTGTTGTCATCTTTGCCAAACTTTGATCTGCAGATTGGGTCAGTTTGAAGCCATTTGATTAATGCTGCCTCACAGTTCCCTGAATTCCAAAATATAATTCTGTGTTTCCTTTGTATCTTTTGGGTTTTAGCAGTTTCACATGTTGCTTGTATAGATTTGTGTATATGACCGATGTGTTTGGTGACAACTGAGTGTAGTGATCAGTTAGCCTAGCACAGCTGGTGGGCTGCATGTGTCATTGCAGATAACAGCTGTTCTGCTTCTTTCTCAATGGTACTGCTGTGTCAGACACACCATCTGTCAGTCAAACTCTGTTACTATCAAATATAGCCAAATTTCACCTGTATCATTACAGTTAACCTACACAGTGCATTGTGAAAAAAGTCTTCTTCAGGTATATTGTAATTCATTTTTAGATTTAGATTTTAGGTTTTTGGTTTGTTTGTTTGTTTGTTTGTTTGTTTGTTTGTTTGTTTGTTTGTTTGTTTGTTTGTTTGTTTGTTTGTTTGTTTGTTTGTTTGTTTTTCAGATTTACACCTAGACAGCTAGAAGAAACATTTATGGCCTGATTTGCCTGTTGCCACTTCTGTTAGGCTTTCAGTATGTTTCCTGTGAGCACTGTTAGGATGTAGAGAAGTTGTACAAGTTAAGAGAAAAGCTAAACTCAGTCTCACAGGGAAGCATGACAGTGCACTTCATATATGTAGCTAACTGCAGAAATACTACTAGTGTTTTAGCTAATCTTTGGGATTAAATACTACAGATAGTCACTGATCATAAAAACACAGGTCATAGAAAAATTTGTTTCAAGCACACTAAATACTTTAAGTAGGAAATAGCACTTATTAGTAGGAATCAGTAGTAGGAAGCATTACACCTCAACAAAGTTTATAACTATTATCTTTTTCTCTCTTGTCACCAGCTGCCACCCAATATCAGGGGAGTGCACATGTTTGCCTGGTTGGTCAGGTCTCTACTGCAATGAGACGTGCACTCCAGGATTTTATGGCGAGTCCTGTCAGCAGGTGTGCCAGTGCCAGAATGGTGCTGATTGCCACAGTGTGACTGGAGAGTGTATCTGTGCTCCAGGCTTCACGGTAAACCCATACATTAGTATGTGTAAATGCCAGTGAGTGTTTTATGTCACAAATCATAAATATGTGATACATGATATCAGACCTAAGTATACTGCACATGGTACATGCAATATTGTAAGACATTGCTGTAATCACATTGCATATTTTTGAAAAGCAGCAATGTGATGCATTACTGTCTAAATTCAGTAATCACTACAGTTAGTAAGCAGCGTTAACAGAGCTGCAAAATGCAAAATCGTCTGTTTCCAATTAATAACACATAACAACCTTTAAAGCTAGGCTGTGCTAGGATGCCACCTGTCGTGAAATTATTCACTTCTAAGTATTCCATATTCAGTCGTTAGTGGTATTAGAACAAAGTGTAAGTGATTAGGAACAACAGTAAAAAAGTGGTGGGCTACATAAAATCACAGAGTGAGATCGGTGGATACTGAGGCATATAGATCACCACTTTTCTGCAGAGTCAGTAGCTACAGAACTCCAAATTTCCTCTGGCCTTCAGATTAGCTCAAGAACAGCGGATGGAGAGCTTCATGGAATGCCTTTTTCATGGCCAAGCAGCTGCATCCAAGCATCACCAAATGCAATGCAAAATGTTGGATGCAGTGGTGTAAAGCACACTGCCACTGGACTCTAGAGCAGTGGAGACGTGATGAATCATGCCTCTTCATCTGGCAATCCGCTGGACAAGTCTAGGTTTGGCAGTTGCCATGAGAAAGGTATTTGGTCTAACTGTATTGTGCAAAGTCTAAAGTTTGGCGGAGGGGGATTATGCTGTGGGGTTGTTTTGCAGGAGTTGGGCTCGGCCCCTGAGTTCTGGTGAAAGAGGCTCTTAATTCTTCAGCATAGACATTTTGGACATATTCATGCTCCCAAAAGCGTGAGGACAGTCTGGCGATGGGCTCTTCCTGTTTTTACATGACTGCACACAAGTTCACCAAAGTCCATAAAGACATGGATTAGGGAGTTTGGTGTGAAAGAACTTGATAGGCCTGTACAGAGTCCTGACCTCAACCCGAAAGAACTAATTGGAATGAAAAAGAGACTCTGAGTTGCTTCGTCTGATCCAACATAAGTGTCTTACCTGAAAAATGAGCTTCTGGAAAAGAAATAGTCAAAAATCCCCATAAACACCTTCCCAGAGGAGTTGAAGCTGTTATAGGTGTAAATATCAGCTGTTATAGCTACTGTAAACCCTATGCATTAAGAATGGGATGTGAAGACAGAGAAGTGCATATTTCTGGCAATTTAAATGGGAGTTTTTTGGCAATGAAGGAAATGTTGCAGAGTAAAGCAAGCAGTATTTTCTGCTGGGAATTGTTAATGCATGTTGTTAATGGGAAATCTAATTGCCTTTCTTAAGTAAGATACATAATACAAGCACAAGTTGTGCTTTCCAACACTGTGTGGGCCCATTAACCTGACTGACTGCCTGATTCACGACCATCATTCTAGTATAGATTCATGTTTCAAAAATTACCAACAAACAAACAAACAAATGGATAATGTGATGCTCTGCCCATTCTATTATTGCAAATGTGGCTTTGTAGAAAGATCTAGTGGCAACAGGTTGAAACGCCGACAAAATTTGCAATTCTGTTTTCGGAAAAAAGCTTTTAATTATTTTATAAACAGTACATGCAAATGTACTGTTTATAAGGTTTGGGGAAACCTGCAGTCAGCTGAGACTGAAGAAGTCACTTGGATGAGTGACGAAACGTTTCTCCCACAAAAAGCTACGTCCAGATGAACAGATTCAACTTTTGGAGGTTTAATTATTTGTCTTTCCCACACACTTATGATAGTTTTGTTCACTGTCTGGTCATACTATTTTGGAACTGTTGAAAATTTTAGAAAATCTAAATATTTCCTTCCTTTCCTAGAATTAGGTCTCCTACTCACTCATCTCCTAGTCTGTAAGTGAAGGCAAAATGGGTTAGCTTAGCAACGAGTATAGTCAAAGCTCAGGAATATTCCTCACAACATTAATTCCTTTGAATAATGTAGCTTGTGAGGCTACATTATGTGCTTAAAGTATTGTGTCAGTTCTCCAGCCACAGTAGTGCTATCCAAATAGATTCAGTGAGCAATGGTTTACAGTTTGGGTTCTGTATAGATGTAGCAATACGATCCTCATCTATACAGAATCCAAAATCTTATATCTCCTGCTTATAAGATTCTAAGAAGGTGATAGGAAGTAGTTTGTTTCATTTTTGTATGTATTACATTGCCATGAAAAAAAATAGCTGAGAAGTGTTTAGTTGCCTCTCTTTAAGTGGTAATGCAGCTACACTCAAACATTTTAAACAGCCATACTGAAGCTATCCAAAATTACAAATGTTCAGCTATAAGGCATGCAGGAAAGAAACAAGAGTAAAAGAAGAGTGGATCAGAAGTCTTTAATGTACTGTGTGACTATGTCAAATACAGTTTGATAGAGATGAACTGTCCCTTCAGGTCTGTTAATGATCAAACTTTACACAAAAGACAAAAGCAAGCAAAGTTACCAAAAAATGAAACTGTGTTGTTTTCATTGTCACTTTTAGCATTTTGTCTGTTAACCTTCTCAGGGTCCCGTATGTTCAGTCCCATGCCCAGCAGGAACATTTGGTGTGAACTGCTCCTCCAGCTGTAACTGTAAGAACAAAGCTAAGTGTTCCCCCATAGATGGATCCTGTTCCTGTAAACCAGGTTAGTTACTATTAATATTACCTATGCATTTGCTACAAGTTACAGCCATTTCTCTATATAGTTCCCCTGGATGGTTATTAATATCCTTCCTATAAACACTTGATGAGTCAAACGTTTGACTCGTCACATCTAAAATATTCCCAGGTCCATAGTGCACTGTTGCTGAGATAAAGCAGTATTTGTTCTGAATGATAACTGAATATAGGAATTCAATAATTTAAACTAAAGTCAAAGTAAGGATTGCAAAAGTTAAATAAGTATTGTCTAAATTCATGAGCACTGCCTGTAGAAGCCTCGAATGAAAATGCGAGGTCAGAGACTTTGCCTTCCTAGTCCAGCAACACCTTCCAGATAGCATCACCTACCTTTATCGCCTCTGCACGCACATTACAGCCTGCAACGCATTTTCTGATGCTCACCCTGCTTCTCTTCACTAACATTTGTTCTATGGATCTTTTTCAAAAGTCTGTTTTTTCCCCCACAATCTAAAAAATAACCTTCATCAATGGCCATAGTTATGTTTTGATTTCTATGGTACAGTATCATTCTGTGTAGGCTTTTGAGTTTTCTCTCTCACTCTCTCTTTCAAAACTCGATCAAATGAAGCAAATATTCTACACTATATGTGAGCACTATTTCAACCGAGTTTATCAAATTAATACAAATCTCAGTTCGTGTGTTATATTAATACAGAAATATTTTGATCTCGTGCTGCACTGAATAAAAATGCTTGCATATGTTAATCAAAAGTAAGGTGTACATGTGTTTAAATATAAATTACCTTTTCTAATCAGGGTGGCATGGGTTAGATTGCTCCATAAACTGTCCCAGTGGCACCTGGGGTTTGGGATGTGATTCCACATGCATGTGTGGGAACGGAGGAGCATGCAACCCACTGGATGGTCACTGTACCTGTGCTCCGGGCTGGAGAGGAGAGAGATGTGAACTCCACTGTCAGGTGAGTTATAGGATTATATGGAAGCTCCCAAAGTTTTTTGAAAAAGAAAATCATTGTTCTATGTTTTATCACTACTTAATAAAAAAATTGGTATCTTATGAAATGTGTAAATAGAATTCACACAACAAAAATACAAATCATTTGAACTTTATATTTGAATAAATATAGTACAAAGACAAAATCTGTTATTGAGAAGTTTGAACTTACACTGTTTTTGCACCTAAGCTTGTAATAGCACTAAACATCTGTATTTTGAAACGGAGCCAAACCACACCTCAGTTGTTTTTCACACCATTCACTATATTTTTGATCAGCTTGATAACCAACTGCCACATGTCATATGAGTGAACATGTTTCTACATTTCGTCATGGATTGCCTTGGGTTTTTTTCCTTTAGGATGGTACCTATGGTCTGGATTGTAAAGAACGCTGTGACTGCAATCATGCTGATGGATGTCACCACGCTACTGGTCACTGTCGCTGTTTGGCTGGATGGACGGGTAAGACCTAATTGCAATGTGCCATGTGTCATAAACTGAGTGTGAAGCAGACAGCATAGGACCCAAATGCCAAATTTTATTTGATGCTGGATAAAATTAATTCACATGTGTACTTTGTGTACACCTTTGTTAAAACTTTTATTTTACTATCAAAATATACTAAACTGTATTTCATTCACTACTACAGTCAAAAGAATATTTCTATTCCAATCATCTCTAGGGTTTGCAGGGAATGGTCAAATAAACCAAAAATATCCAGTGAGCCAAAGTTTGGACTTTTGAAACAGTATTTGAGTTCTTGGTTCCTTGTTTTGTTTTTATCAGTTCCTCTTCTTGTCTGATCTGTCTCTGTCTCATTTCATTTCCTGTCTTCAGTGTCTCTGTGTTTTGTTCTTTTGTCTCCCCAATCTGTCACGTTTCCATGTCTGTTTATCCCCTGTCCTATTGTTAAGTTTATGTTTCTTAGTTTGAGTCTCACCGTGTGTATGTCTGTTTCTTTCTGTCTTATTTTGATAAGTTCCCTGTCTTATCAAAATAAGGAACTGGTGTGAACAGATTCATAAGGGTGGCCTGATTGCTCGACATCGTCTAGCAGGGCCTGTGCTCACTGCCCGGCACTGTGGAGCCTAATTAGCATTTGCTATAGAATACCTGAATTGGCATGTCCACCACTGGTGCACTGTGCTCTTCATAAATGAGAATAGGTTTACCATGAGCACATGTGACAGATGTTTTAGTCCATCTAACACCACCAGGTTATACCTCAGACTGCCCAGGAACTCAGGACCATGACTCCAAGATGATCTATCATCCCAATAAGTGCTCTCACTTTCAATGCACTACCCACTACTGTAACCACATGCAACATTCAGGGCCTCCATGAGGTCAGTAAATTTCTGGAGAGCTAGGTAGTGAGATGGTGGTGGGATGTGGTCTGTGGCTCTGCTGCACAGTAGGGGTGGTGCAGTGGGTTCAGGGGCAGTGCTAGAGAGGCTGGCAGGGCAACTGAGATCAATCGTCTAATCATGCCTTCCCTGTTGTTAGTAGCCCACTGAGACTGGAGAGGAGGAAGTCAACTGAGGCAGAGACATGACGGCTGAAATGCTGCGAGTGTTACAAATATGAATTCTTGTTGGGAAAAATAAACCTTTACCTGCCCTGCAACACTGTGTGACTGTGTGTCATGCTGGCATCACAGAACATGTGTATGTAACAAAAATGCTATGAGGAGAAAATTTTTCAGATGGTCCACCAGGATTTGATACTTGATGTACTCTTTGGTATCCTTAAGTAGCAGATTCTCAATGGCAATCTTAAGTTTGGAAAATTCAAAGTCTTTCAATTAAGTCTCATTCACTCAATCACACATACATTCATGCATTGTTTTTTTTCCACACATAAACACTCATACTCTTAAGGAACGCAACAAGGCCAACTGAGGGTATCTTGCCCAGGCAGAAATGGTGGCTCAATAGGTAGTGTGAGCATTGAGTCTCCTGTTTGGAAGCATCAGCTTCCAGTTCGGATTCAGGAGACAGACACTATCTGTACTATCAAGATTAAGGTTAAAACTTTCCTTTTTGCTAAAGCATATAGTTAGAGCTGGATCAGGTGCTGGAGGTTTCTTCCTGTTAAAAGGAAGAAAAAATGAATCCAGTTTGATCTGGATGTATAATTTCCTTAATTATTCAGTTAAGTCTGCATGCTAACATTGTAGTTAAAATGGCTGACACTCCACTGGGTCTTTGCCTTCTTTAGGTAGAACGACTATTATGGCCTATGTCCGAGACGAGGCCATTGTTTTTGACTGAGCAAGTTTGAAAGTGTTGTCTCATCTGAACAAGTGTCTGTATTTCCATATAAAATTTTGTAGAATTCTGTGAAGGAGTTCACAGTTTATTTTGGTTTTAAGAAAAAAAAAAGTCTTGCGTGTTTAATTTTTTTGGTTTTCTCAGTCTATTTGCTACTAATATGCTTATTTGTTACCATATTCATAATTTCTTTGCTTAATAAATCTTAAATTGCCCTCTATTTTTTTGCTTAATAAGGAAGAGTTCTCTACATGCCGTATTTAGTTCCTACAGAATATTTGTGGAGCCCAGCTGTTTATGGGCATGGCCAAGTTTCTTTACCTTGTGTTCCAATTCTTTTTTATTTGCTTGCTTTTGTTTTATTCCTGATTCTTGTATATGATATTATTGCTCCTCAAAGGTATGCTTTTGTGCAATCCCAAATTATAAGGTGAGACATTTCTGGAGTGTTGTTTACTGCCATGTATGTTGAATAACCTGGACTTTATTGTGGTGATTGCCCATAATAACACGTTTGAGTATTAAGGTGCTCATAAGTGCACTTGGCACTACGATGCCCTAGGCTATAGGACACTGATCAATTTTGTTATCATATCATCTTAGACACTTAGGTGGAGAGAGGGCCTGAGCTGTTAATTGATAACCCCTCTGACAGTGGGCTGGATCCGATGCAGGGGTAACTGTTACATAGGCTTTGGTGTGCTCAAACATACGTATAGTAGGGAGCGCTGTGAACTCCTGTCTAAGAAAGGCTCTGTCACAGTCTGCGGGGGCAGACCATGGAGATGTGGGAAAAAGGACCCAAATGCTGGACTCTGTGCAGTGAACAGTGCGTTTATTTACGGTGAAGTAAATGTAACGCACAATAAATCTCCAGTGCACTCCCTCGACTCCCGTGTCAGAATGCTACTGCAATGATGGAAACAAATCTTGTGTGTGAACAGGTATCCACTGTGACAGTGTGTGTGCAGAGGGCCACTGGGGTCCAAACTGCTCCCTCCCCTGTAACTGTAAGAATGGAGCATCCTGCTCTCCAGATGAAGGAACCTGTGAGTGTGCTCCAGGATACAGAGGCCCAACCTGTCAGAGAAGTAAGTCCTCCATCAACACCACACAATACTGTAAATTCATCACATAGTTGTGGTGAGCTAAAATGATATATAGGTTTATTTAACCTCACTTTGATTTAATAGTCATTATAGTCATCAATAGTCATGATTAATATCAGTGTTGTTTTTTTAAAAAAAAGTCTGGAACAGAAATAAACCTTGTTTTCACATTTGGAAGAGAAAATGGACATTAAAAGCAAAATGTGATATGATTAACCTGCAGCTGATGATTTAAACTAGGGGCTTTAAAAAAATTTGACATGGTTCAATTAAAATATTTGTACTTATTATCTTAACTCATTTAATATTAATATATATAACAGGAAGGTCCATAAGTATTTGGACAATGACACAAATGATGACACACAAGTATTTTAAGTCAAACACGTAAGATGTAGTAGAACTACAGATTTTCTGTTTTAATGTAAGGAGTTTAACAAAAGTATTACACTAACTGTTCAGGAATTGCAGCTTTTCATATACATAGTCACATATTTTCACAGGCTCAAAAGTAATCTGAGCGTTTATTGACAAGCAGTTTCATGGCCAGGTGAGGCCTGTTGGCTTATTATTCCATGAGAAGTTTAAAGATGTGGAGCTGAGAGGTGTCAATGCAAATAAAGGATGTCAACATTGGATGGAAAACAAATCTATCAGAAACACCAAAAACTTTAGGAGCGATCAGAGGAATTATTTTTAGTTAATAAAAGCTAAAGTGTGAATGTCTGCCAGGCTTCACAACACCTACCCAAGTCATGAACATTCTCCAGGAGGTAGGGTATCATTGTCAAAGTCTATAATCAAGAAATACCTTCACACATTTAAATACAGAAGGTATACGACTAATATACAACCACTGGCTATAATCAAGAGTGGGAAGGCTTGGCCACTGTCCCAGAAAGTAGAGTCAACACACTCAGAGAACAGCAACTCTGAGTTTATAGTTCTAGAAAGGCTGAACAGAGTTTGTACAATCAGTTCTGAGTATGTTCAACTTCAGGTAAGCTTGTGTGTTAGTAGAAAAATAGTAATTTTAATTAGCTTGGTCCACTTTGTCATCATCATAGACAGTATAACATTTTGATATAAAATGTATACATTTTTATTAGTGCTGTCAGCGTTAATCTCGTTAAAATGACATTAACGTCATAACCACATTAATGTGGCAAATCTCCATTAGCGAGTTAGCACGGATCATCCGTGTGTGGGGCTGCATGGTGTCAACGCATTAGCACGGTTAGCTCGTTAACGTACAGATCTTAACAGGTGCCATTTGTGGTCCTTATACACACACAATACGATAATATTAAGTTGAAGCACAGTACGTTTTACTCCGCGAGGCTCCTGACTACAGTAGCCATAATGCTCCGACAATCCATCAAGCAGTGCAGCTTTGTAGCTTACCAAAGTCGTGTTAGAGCGGTTAGCTCGTTAAGGTGTTGCTGTCCAGCCCCAAGCACAGGGCGATCCGCGGGAACTCGCTAATATAGATTTTCTGCATTAATGCAATAATTAATGCAATAATTATTGCATTATTTATGGCGTTAACGTCATTTTAACGAGATTAACGCTGACAGCACTAATTTTTATACTTTCAGTGTTCCATGTTCAATCTTTTGAGAAATGTTCTGTAAACATCCTATCCCAGGTACGAATAGGTCGAGAGGCAGGTACACCCTGGACAGGTTGCCAGTCTCTCGCAGGGCCAACACATAGAGACAGACAACCTATAGCACACTGGTTGGATAATAAATGCTTAATGAGATACTGATGGACTTGACTAACTATAAAAATCTTCTTTGTGCTGTTGAATAGAATAGAATAGAATTCAACTTTATTGTCATTGCACATGCACAGGTACAGGGCAACGAAATGCAGTTGTTGCCTTGTAACTAACAGAAAAAGGTGTAGACACAACATTGGCTCTTGAGTAAGGTGTGTTTTTTATGCTTGAATGATTAATGTCAAATGATTAAATGGCTTAATAGCGTCACTCAGCAAATGGTCGGGTACAAGCCCTCGACTAAAAATGGGTGGAAAAGAAGCCAATCTTCAAAGAAATTTAAAGACTTTCAGAGAGCGAGGAGAAGATAACTTTAAATAATGTAAAGTATGACTCTTTTTAAGTAAAAAATAATGAAATTTAAGGTGGATCAAGACTTTTGGGCAGTACTGTAAAACCCACTAGGATGGTGGACAGAGGAATAAAATTACCACCAAAAAAAATCACCTCACTGTCCACAAACATATGATCCAACAATTTTATAAATTGCTGAACTCACTGTTGTGTTTGCTCTGTTTTGCTTGCAGTCTGCTCGCCAGGTTATTTTGGTCATCACTGCAGTCAGACCTGTCCACAATGTGTCCATAGTAATGGACCATGTCACCACATCACAGGACAGTGTGAATGTCTCCCAGGCTTCAAGGGAGCACTGTGTAATGAGGGTGAGTGACAGGTCACAGCATACTGTTGCTCACAAGAAACAAATCCTGCTCATGAATTTCAACTAGTGTAGGTAAAGGCTCAGCGGTCAAGCTTCCTGTTGATGTTAATCATTGAACTAATATTCTGAGAAAAGTATGACTATGAGTATGACTTTAACTATCTATATTTGTTTGCATACACATTTTAGTTAAAGGCAATAGACACTAAATGTTCAGAAATGTTTGAACATACTCATATAATGTAATACGCTGCTCAATAAAGCAGTTCCTTGTCACAACATTGACAATTTGTCTATAACTGAAAAACACAATAAACCCAATCACCACAATCCCAGGATGCCAAAAAAATAATCACACAAATACTATGCAGCTAAGGACAGTGATTAACACATGTCTATACAGTGTGTCCCAGCGGTCATTTTGGGAAGAAGTGTGCCCAGAGCTGCAGCTGCACAAACAATGGAACCTGTCGTCCTATTGATGGCTCCTGTCAGTGTTATCCAGGATGGATTGGCAGTGACTGCTCTCAATGTGGGTTTACTCTGGAAATAATTATATATTGCAATTTATATATGTTTTCATGTTACTGTTCTATATTGCTCTTGGTTATGAAAAAAATACTGTGCTGTGAAAGGTTCTTTAGAAAAGATTATTTAGCCATCAACTGGATCTCATGCTAACATTTGATTATCACATTTTGTAGCTTGTCCACCTGGTCACTGGGGACCCAACTGCATCCATACATGTAACTGCCACAATGGAGCATACTGCAGCGCTTATGATGGAGAATGCAAGTGCAGCCCAGGATGGACTGGCCTCTACTGCACACAGCGTCAGTCAAATTGCAAACACAAATACACATAAACATATACCTAAGTTATGTCATTTAGTCCAAATTGTAAATACTTAAGAGAAAGACAAAGTTTTGTTCTGCCGACTCAGAGCATTGCCATGCTCAAACTGAAAAAACAGAAGATAAGACACAATCCAATAGCGCAAACTTTTCTTAGCAGTTTTTACTTTTTTATTGTATTTTCTATATATTAATTTTGCTTTCTTTTTGTTTTTTTACTTTAAGAAAATACTTTAAGTTTGTAGTGCAGTAAAAATCAGATAAGGGTGGCATGACAGGTGTTTAGACAAACATTATGTAGGAGTAGGTAATAAGTATTGATTTGTAAATAACTAGACATGAAAAACTTTAACTTGTTATATAATATTATACTACGATTTTTCTAACTAACTTGCAGCTCATTCTCTTTCTCTTAGCAGTACTTTCTTTAAAGATTTAACACATTTTGTTGTCAACTTGAAAGAAAGGCTGTATATAGGATGTGCACTGTAAAAATGACATCAGAGGTCAAATGTGACAGGATATTTGGATGCAAACTCTAATGCAATATGTCAAATCCCCATATACCAGTATCATTCCCTAAATGTTTCCAATACAAACAAAGTTAGTTCAATAAGGAGAGATAATTTGGAAGAAATGAACATGATTTGTTGCAATAGAGAAATTAATGCATTTGGCGATTAAATACGATGACTCATCATGGCAGAACAGAATCCCAGTGACAACAGGATTTAGGACAGGACCCATTGGACTTAAGGGGCTTTGATGGTGCTCTGAGTGACTCGGGTGAGGTGGAAATTTTATGGATGTTGGCTGCATGAATGAGAGCATGAGAGGGAGAATGACAGAGCACTGAGATTTAAACCACACAAAGTGGAAGCTAATACACATGAGCTTCATTAGAATTTTAAGCATAGTTTAAAAGATAAAAGACATTTTAGAATTTTTATGAAACTTGCATTTATTTGACTTTAAAGATGAGTGACCTTAATAAGAAGTGGGCTACCGGAACAAGAAGGCAAGGGATAAGAATAGGAGCTGTTAGAATTCTGCTATGCAAGTAATTCCAGCAAAAGGGGTTACATGAAGAGGATGTGGGACCTGATTCTTAGACACCCAACTTCTAGATTAAGAGTGAAGAAACTAATAGCTCAGTGTTCCAACATCCAGAAGAATCAACTGCTACAACTAGAGATTGATGAGGTACAACACAAATGCTATGGCAAGGGTTAGCCAGGACTTCAGGCCATGGGGGAGATATCATCATCTCTCTGAGATTGGGTACCAAACCCCAAAGAACAACTGGTCCATTAAAGGCTTTGAGTTTGAAAGAAGCTGAGCTGAAAGAGAAGACCATGACTAAGCTGGAAACCTGGGCCCTCCGTGGCCGATTACCAAGCCTTGGCTACCCACTTGGGAAGGTATACCAGAGAGATAGTAGCCAGGAGAATAAATCAGCTGTTCTCCACTAAATAATTCAATCTTTACTGTCAGTAGCAGGGGAATGATATGAGAACTGCACCACCGAGGCTGGAGATGGAGGAATACTGGAATAGCATATGGAAGAAAGATGCTCAGTGGCTAGTGTAGCTAAGAGCAGAACTGAGGGGATTGCACTACCTGAACAGGTAAACATTACAGTGGCAGGCATCCAAGAAAGACTGTAAAGCATGAAGAGTTCGACAGCACCAGGCCCTGACATGATTCGCACCTACTGGCTAAAGCTAACTGGACTCCATGAGTTCTGACAGCACAATGGAACAAGCTGCTAATTGATGAGATGCACCCAGAGTGGCTAACTTAGGGCCAGACAGTCCTGATCTCCAGAAGGGACCAGTCCCATCTAAATATGATGGGACTGTTAGAAGCCACTGTCATCAAGACAAGTAAGGTCTTGGCTCAAGAGTTGGGAGTTCGCCTTGTAATCGGAAGGTTGCCGGTTCGAGCCCCGGCTTGGACAGTCTCGGTCGTTGTGTCCTTGGGCAAGACACTTCACCCGTTGCCTACTGGTGGTGGTCAGAGGGCCCGGTGGCGCCAGTGTCCGGCAGCCTCGCCTCTGTCAGTGCGCCCCAGGGTGGCTGTGGCTACAACGTAGCTGCCATCACCAGTGTGTGAATGTGTGTGTGAATGGGTGGATGACTGGATATGTAAAGCGCTTTGGGGTCCTTAGGGACTAGTAAAGCGCTATATAAATACAGGCCATTTACCATTTTAAGGTCCTTACTGTGAGGGACCAAGCAGCCAAGGCGTAGAGGACACAGGAAAAAATGTTCGAAAAGGGTTTTCTTTATTTTAACCCTCAAAAAGACAACATTCAAAAACATAATTAGCGGGCCCATAAAAGAGGTCAACTAAATATAACTCTACAAAAAGTGATTTCTAGACACTTAAACAAACAAAGTGGACACAACTTAACCCAAAAACTGACCTAATTACAAAGACACATGAGGGTAGCTTTTATAGTGGTTTGGCCAAACCATTTACACACAGTAGGGGGAAAACAAAAACACACACTAATATTAACTAAGCACAGAATAACATAAGTAAACCTAAAACACCCCTGTTCCTGATAAGCACATGGTTGGTCCCGCTGAGCAGGCATTTTGTTCTCAGAATCCTCAGCCACGCCTTTTGCCAAGACAGGAAACAGCCACCGCCCAAAACCAGGTAACTCAAAGAAAGAGAAACATAATTAATATAACAGAAAACTTTTTCAGAAAAACCCCACAATGCTATTATGCGCGCACCTCATAATATCAGTGTTAGGTTTAAATAAAATGATTAATGAATTATATTAATGAAGAAAACTGCAAACCAAACTAATAAAGTGAACAAATGGACTTGATTTACCCATGTGTGGCTGATGCCATCACACTTCCCATGAATGGGGGCTTTCATCCCAAATCCAGCACCCTGAGTGACCCTAGTGTAAAAGGTCCAAGTCTGATCCTATGAGTATTACCCAGTAGACGTGCCCATGAGTACCCCGCTTATCTCTGAGGAACTATTGTCTCTGAGTAACCTTACAGGTCAAGGGAAATTTCTCAACCTCACCTTAACAGCAGAGTCTATATTCCTCATATATAGGCAATATAGTCCATGCTATTGGTAACTAACTGGGTTAAGATGTAAGCACTTTTTCCATTAGTACCTACTCAAATCGACTCGACGCAACTCGAGGCAATACAACTTGTTTTGCCTCGTTTTCTATTACAATTGAGTACCACCTAATGTGTGTGGTGTCCTTATAGCAACACGGCCAAACGTCCTGTGAGGTAATTTGTATGCAACACAAATACTACAAAATAGGTGGACGTCGAGGCGATGTTGTACCAGCTGCTTGGTCTGTGGCTTTTCGTCAGACTCCGGAACCATGGTGTTGTTTTTGTGAGAACATTTTCCACGTTGACGGGTTTCAAAAATTGCAGTTTTGGTTTTTGTGAAAAAGACGCTTTCATGACTCATTGAGTGACGCAACTTTCAATTCAGTTCAATTCAGTTTCATTTATACAGCTCCAAATCACACCAACTGTTGTCTCAAGGCACTATATATTTTAAGTTAGACCCTATAATAATACGTACAAAGAAAAACCCAACAATCATATGATTACCCCATGACCATAAGACTGACTAGCCAATTGATGACATGCATTCTGTTCATGTCATATTTTTGGATCGCTTGTCCTAGTGGCAGGCGGGTCACATGTTGGCCATAACACAAATGACTAGCATTAGCAATTTATAGCCAACAGCCTGTGCTGTTTATTTATTAATTTATTTAGAATAACATTTTCAACAAAATTTTGATTAGAGTGAAAATATAAGATTAGGTGGGCCCCATGTGATTTTCTGTTTTTAAGGGGGGTGCAGCACTCTTCTCTTTGGGAATGGCTGATACAGATGATACTGGTATAATCTTGGATAAATTTATCAAAGGTACTTTTTTAATTTAAAAAACAGCATATTTTAAAAGTACAGAATATAATGACGATAACTTCTTTGCAGGCTGTCCATTGGGTTTCTTTGGGAAGGACTGTTCTCAGACTTGTCGATGTAGGAATGGAGCCGACTGTGACCACATTTCTGGACAGTGCACATGTCGAACTGGTTTCATGGGGAAATACTGTGATCAAAGTAGGTTACAAGATATTGCTGCCTATTTTGTTTGCTTTTTTGTTTTATGTTTTTTTTTTTATCATATTAAGTTTCAGTCTTTCTTTTGTTTCCTTTTTGTTTTTGTTTTACTTTAAAATCTTGTCTTATTTGTCAAGTTTTTAAACAAAAGTTGGAAGCTGCACTTTCCTGTCCTTTGGTGCTACACAAGTGTGGTACCTTTAGTCAGTCACCTTTTTATAAATACTTCCTGCCTTATATCCCCCAGTATCCCAACTCACTTGGCAGGTTTTATTTTTTTTCTTTGTGCATTCTTGATTTACACTATGTTGCAAAAAGTATTTGCTTGTTTGCCTTTGCGTGCATATGAACTTGAGTGACATCTCATTCTCTCGTCCATAGGGTTTAATATGCTGTCAAACCACCTTTTACAGCTCTAATAGCTTCAACCTTTCTGGGAAGGCTTTCTACAAGGTTTACGGTTAATGCGAATTCTTCCACAAGTGCATTTATGAAATCAGACACTCACACTGGACAAGAAGGTCTAGCTCTGCTTTAATTCATCCCTTTCTGTTCTTTTGGGTTGAGGTTAGAACTCTGATGTGGAAGAGCTTCACTTACCTGCACAGAGCTTGGCCTGGCTCACAGTCTCTGCTCTAAATTATCCCTTTCTGTCAGTTTTAACGAGCTGAGGTCAGGACTCTATGCAGGTTAGTCAAGCTCTTTCACACGAAACTCGCTTACCCATGTCTTTATGGGCCTTACATGTGCACTGGTATGCAGTCATCTTGTAACAGGAAGGGGCAATCCCCATACTGCTCCCACAAAGTTGGGAGAATGAGATTGTCCATAATGTCTTGGAGTTTCTTTCACTGGAGCCAGTCCCAATTCCTAAAAAAACAACAACACACAATAATCCCCCCTCCACCAAATTTTTAACTTTACACTGCTCGGGCATTGAAACTTGATTAAGCTAATCTAAAGGCCAAATGAAGTTTGAAGGTCTTTAGCGACTGACTACAGAAAGCTGGTGAACTCCATGCCTAAGCAAGAAGACCCTGAGTTCAATTCCACCATCAGGCCAGGGTCTTTCTGTGTGGAGTTTGCATGTTCTCCTCGTGTTTGTATGGGTTCTCTCTGGGTACTTGGCTTTTTTCCACAGTCCAAAGACATGCAGTTTGTGGGGATAGGTTAATTGGAAATGTTAAATTGCCCTTTTGCCTTATTTTCTCTGCTTCTGAGAAGCTCAATGCTCACTCACAGTTCTACTTCTATACTCAAGTTGTTATATTTACTAGTTTGGTTGGAAGGTATACGTTCTGGTTGTTTAGCTTGTGGTAAAGTATATAAACTGAGTCTCACAATCACGCTTTAATAATGAAAAGTGTATCACTCAGTCCCAATAGTATATATCCTGTTTTTTGTGAGGAGTTTTTAATCCTGTCCTGTTTGACAGCTTTTGCAATCAGAATTATGATCTGAATGCAAACACATGTTGTGACAAACACATTTTGCTTTTCCAAGATAAGCTCTGTAAATTCTCTATAGGCTCCTCTTGTTCATTGTTCATGTCTTATTTCTTTATTTCTATTTGTGTTATTTCAGTTATTACAGGCAGGACAGGCAGGAGAGGAAAAACTTTGGGGGGGCGGGGCATAATGAAGAATAGAGTACAAAAACAAATGCACAATGTATTGACTCACAAATAAAATTGGTCTCACCTTCCTGTTTCTTTCACTGAAGGAACATTTTTAAATTGCAATCTATAGTCTCCTCCTCTGAAATGGAGAAAATTGTTCATGTATTTGTATCATCACGCTTAGAATATTTCAATGCCCTTTTTACTGGCTTAAACAAATTGCCTCTGCTATACCTCCAAGCAACACAAAATGCTGCAACTATACTCCTGACACGCTTTTGGAATTAAGCTCACATTACCCCTATTTTATATTCTTTGATTTTAGAATTCGTTTTAAGATTCTCACACTTCATACAACTTCTTGTTAAAGACACTGCTCCTCGCTATCCCACTCACAAGTTCAATGAATGAAGACTAGAGGAATTCCCTAGAGGAATTGGACTACCTGTGCAACCTTTTTGGGGTTCAGGAATAATCTCATGCTACCAACAGTGACGCTGACGATAGGCAAATCCAAAAAAGCCTTGATTTTAAAAGATAAAATCTTCTATTTTCTTTGCTTATACCTTTTTAGAATGTGGCTAAAGTCAAACCAATCCTAAATAGCGTAGCGCCACATCCAGATGAACAGAATTAACCTTTTTCTTTTCTTTTTCTGTTTTCCAGAGTGTCCTCCTGGTTTATATGGTTATGGTTGCCATCAGGTCTGTGACTGTCTAAATAACTCCACTTGTGATCACATGACTGGTTCGTGTTACTGCAATTCAGGTTGGAAGGGAGCTCGATGTGACCAAGGTGAGAATGTACCTCAGTGAAAATGGAATCAAACGTTGTTTAATGACACAAACTACAAACCTAATTCAAAAAAACAAAAAAGTTGTGATGCTGTGTAAAATGTAAATATAAACAGAATATAACCATTTGCAAATCAGTAATGACCTTATCTATCACTCAAAGACTTAGATGGAGTTTTACTTCTTCTGAAATCCTTAACCTTAGCCTTGTCTGTCCTGATAGGAATAGGCTTAAGAAAAACAAAATGAAGACTTTGGAGTGGCCTAGTCAAGGTCCTGACCTGAATCCAACTGAGATGCTTTGACATGACCTTAAAAAGATGGTTCAAGCTCGAAAACCCTCCAATGTGGCTTAATTACAACAATTCTGGAAAGATGAGTGAGTCAAAATTCCTCCACAGCACTATAACGATAAGGCTCATTGCCAATTATCACAAATGCCTGATTGCAGTTTTTGCTACTAAGGGTGGAAGGGTGGAAACCTAATAACTGCGCAGTTATTAGGTTTAGGAGGCAATCACTTTTTCACACAGGGCCATGTAGGTTTGGATTTTTTCCCCTGAATAATAAAAACCTTCATTTAGAAACTGCATTTTGCATTTTGTTGTATTATCTTTGTTTAATATTTACATTTTATCCCAAACATTTAAGTGTTCAAACATACAAAAAAATAGGAAATCAGGAAGAGGGCAAACACTTTTTCACTCATCAATAATTCAATAGTTTTTTTCAGCTAGATTTCAGTTTGTTCATGTAAATAGTGAGTCTTCTTCACACAAAAGTTAGTCACATAGTTCCACAGGGTTCTGTGCTGGGACCAATTCTATTTATATTACACATGTTTTGCTTAGGCAATATTATTAAAAAATACTGCACATACTTTCATTGCAAATTATTGCTTTCTGTTTTACTTTACTGTTTTACACAGCATCCCACCTTCTCTAGGATTGAGGTTATAGATTTCTAAAAGCAGAGTGTTTATTTTAATCAAATTTACTGATTTCTCTAATCACTCTCCATTAGAAAAACTGACTCATTTAAACCTAACAGACTCTAAAACGTCTTACTCTTATTCTACATTCCCTCCTCCTGTGTGCAGCTGGTGTGATTGTGGTGGGCAGCCTCAACACTTTGACTAGTGCAGCGATGCATGTAGACACTTACCAGATTGGAGCCATTGCGGGAATCATTATCCTTGTGCTGCTTGTGCTCTTCCTTCTGCTCCTCTTCATTATCTTCAGGAAAAAGCAGAAGGGCAAAGAGCCCACCATGCCATCTGTGACTTACACTCCTGCTGTGAGTGTTGCTGCTGATTACAATATAACAGGTACATTTACATATTTACTTGTTTTAAACTGCAACTAGGTCTCATTGTGCTGTACCAGCATTTTTTCTTCTAATATTTATACTGTTTTCCTTGTTTGTTTTATTGATTTTAAATGGTTAACCTCAATACAAATTTACAGATGTAAACCTTATATTGCTTAGCTTATATTGTTAAATACCAGAGGTGTTACTCTTCATCATCACACATGTTGGACATGGTGACTAGCAATAACATTTTAGCTGTTAAAGATATAAATGAGGTTTGTTTGTTTTGTTTTATTTTTTTTTATCACATAAGAGTTGAAGCACCTCTTTGTCTTTGGGTATTTTCTCTACTTAGCATAGCTAAATCTGAGCTACATCTCAGGGATATAAGATAACCCCGACATCAGAACTATATTCCATTGAGAGCCTTCCAGAGACAATTGCTTCTCCTTTCCTGGGCCCTGTACTATAATGCAGGATTTTGGCTTATCGGGGTATAATTTCACGGTTAACCTTGGGGTTTCTGTACTATGAAGATGGGTCACTTCTTCAAGTGATGATTTAGGTTGTAATTTATACTGTGAAACTAAACTGCTCCAGTGCAGGTTAGATTTGCAACACATATTAGGTTAGGTATAAAATCACTGCCTACTGACCAGTTAATTCCCCACAAAACAGCATCACCATTCCTGGAAGATCCTTAGACCTCTGCAGAGAGAGAAAGAGATCTAAAAATTTTAGTATCGTCCAAAGTCTTAATGTTTCCTTCATGCGTATCATGAAAGAAACATTCCTTCATGATGTATGTTGTATGAACAATGCAGCAATACAACAATTCATGTAATTTTCATGAGAACAACACAATTGTATTGTTCTATAAGCATTAATATATTATCCTAAACAGGACACCTACACTGTCCTTGCTAATCTCATATCAAATTTGTACATAAAATAGCTGTACTAAACTAAGGCTATATGAATGTTAAATTTTGTTTTATATTAACCTTTACTCAACATCACTGAGTCTGTTGCTGAGAGAATAAAAACAAAAAGTGTTAGGAGAATGTTATGTTTCACTTTAAATAGGATGTGTGCCAAGTTTTCATTTACAACATCAGCTTTATTTGATAGACACAGTGAAGAAAGGACAGGAAAGCAGGGGCAGAGAGAGAGACAAGGGGGAAGACGTGCAGCAAAGGGACAGACTTGAATCCAGGCCGGCCATTCTCAGCTGTATAGCATGTGGTCGCCCGCTCAACACACTGAGCTAAACCAGCACCCTCTTTCGCAGCATGTTTTAAGCACATTGGAGATTCTCTGCTGCGGGAATGCCTTTTATATGTACAGATTATTAAGCCGTAAGAATTACAAGAAGAAACAAATATAAATAATAACGAAGCCAAAAACCAAATAGAGAATATTTAACAATAAACAAGAAATCAAAGCCCAAGAGTTAAGAACCCTGGGCTAAAACCAAGGACTGTGACACAATTTACTTTGCTCCTCAATTAGACAGCTAACAGGTCTAAGTTAAGCAAGCTGTCTAAGTGAGCTACATGTTCACTGAGTACTTCAAAAGAGTCTTGCTTGATTTGCGGCACCATAAGTGTCTTTCTAATCCTTCCTTTCCGGAGTCCAAGTCATTCCTGCTGGGTTCAAGCCACTGACCCACTGGCCCAACAGTGTCCTGAAAACGTGTTTTTACTGACATCATCATCTCCAGTGACATTCTCCCTCCTCCCACGCACACAGGCAAAACTGTTTCAATTACCTCTGTTTTTGAGTCTGCTGTAACTATTACAGTTGATTAGAGTCAGTGTTCTTTTTTTCTTTTCTTCAAATTTTCTGTCTATAATGTGGGCTATAAGCACAAGCAACCTGTAATTATCATTATTGGTGATTTATTGTTGAGATCTCTTGTGCTATCACTTAAGCCTTGATTATACTTTATCCACAAGTATGAGGTGGATATCCATGGCCCTGTATTTGTCCCAGATAGTAGACTTTAAAATATAATCACAATCAAAATGTTTAATTAATACCAGAAGAAATTATGTAATAAGCAAGAGACAAACAAAGTAAGAAAAGTATGGAGGAAAAAAAAACAGGAGCAACTGAAACCGGCTGCATGCCAGCTTACGCATGCGCATTCACTTGTGTACAACAGGAATCTCTCCAGCTGTCTGTATCTGTGTCCACAGAGTATTATCAAGGCTTAACTGTCTCCATGGTGGCAAAGTGGCAGATATGATTGAAGTTCTGCCATTATTCACAGACTTCTCTCTACTCAGACACTAATTTTTCCAGTTGGTACCAATGACGTCATGGATGAACAATCCCTACACTCCATGACTAACTGGAGTTTTTGGCAGTAGCAGTCCAGAGCCTGAAAAAGGACCTGTGTTTTTCTGTCCCTAACCCTATACTTTAAAAAGCTCTGAACATTTCAATTATCCTTATGGTCTACATGAATTGCTAAAAAACTTATGCACAGGTCCCATGCTCTATTTTATTAGTAACTTTGACTGCTTTTTTTTATCCAAAGTAGACCTCTGTAAATCAGATGGTGTACACCCAAAAAAATGTATTTTCCATGTTACATTTAATTCTGACTAATGTAGACTTCAGTCCTGTCCTATTATCCTTTGCTGTTTGAAATATTGTGCAGTTTCTTTAAAGACGTAGATTCTAATATTCAATTCTGTTCAATTCTAGTCTTTTCTATTTAAATTTTGCCAAATCACCACATCAGGATTCACATGACCCAGCCTTAACTACAGTGTAAGCTTTATCAAAAAGAAAAGTTTTAACCCTGATCTTAAAAGTAGAAATGATGTTTGTCACTTCTGAAACCTCGATTGAAGCAGGACAAGAGAGCCGGTGTTCCTGGTTAACTAGGAAGGAGAGAAAGGGATGGTGGCCAGTATCTTGTCTTGTTTAGATGTCTTACGAGCATTGGTCCTTCATTGCTGTTGAACGTTAAAGAGTTGCTAAAAACAAATATTTAAATCTTTATTATGCACACTACAGATTTCTGACCCTTTTCAGTCTGGTTTTCAAAAGCGCACTCCTCTGAAACTACTCTTTTAAAGGTCTATAATGGTGTTTTAATGGCATCTGATGCAGGAAATTGCTTTTTACTCATATTAGAATAGAATAGAATAGAATAGAATAGAATAGAATAGAATAGAATAGAATAGCCTTTATTGTCATTGTACAGGGTACAACGAAATTGGAGTGCCACTCCCTTGGTGCAAAAATACAATAATAAATATAAATGTAGAATATAAAAGGTACATTAAAACAAACAATAGTAAGTACAATATATACAGGATAGCACAATATATACAGGATAGCAGCATTAATATAATGACAGTAAGAATAGCAGCATAATAATAATTGACGGTGACAGTATGGTGTAGCTAAGCAGTTTCAATTGTTTTTATGCTTATTTACTATGGTGATAGCTCTGGGAAAGAAGCTATCCCTGAATCTGTTTGTCCTGGTTTTATGTGACCTGTATCGTCGGCCTGACGGTAATAGTTCAAACACTTGATTGCTGGGGTGAGAATGGTCCTGATGATATTGCCAGCTCTGCTGAGGTACCGAGAGTTTGCAATGACCTCCAGGCTGGGCAGAGAGCAGTCAGTGATCTTCTGGGCTGTGTTGATGACCCTCTGCAGTGCTTTCCTGTCTGCAACTGAGCACCCTGCATACCATGTTGTTATGCTGTACGTTAGGATGCTCTCTATGGTGGCTCTGTAGAATGTCACCAGCAGCCTCTCCTCCAGGTTGTTCCTCCTGAGCACTCTCAGAAAGTGGAGACGCTGCTGGGCCTTTTTTACCACCGCAGTGGTATTTGCAGTCCAGGAGAGATCATCAGAGATCTGCACGCCCAGAAACCTCATGGAGTGTACCCTCTCCACACAGCTCCCGTGAATGTACAGTGGGGCCGGGTCTGCTCTGCCCTTCCTGAAGTCGAAGATAAGTTCTTTAGTTTTCGTGGTGTTCAGTTGGAGGTTATTAACTGAACACCACTCAGTCAGTCTGTTGACCTCATCTCTGTAGTCCGACTCATCCCCCCTTGAGATGAGTCCAACCACGGTGGTGTCATCCGCAAACTTTAAGATGGTGTTTGAGAGATGGGTAGGGGAGCAGTCGGATGTGTAGAGTGTAAACAGGAGGGGACTCAGAACACATCCTTGTGGAGACCCGGTGCTGAGTGTGATGGTGCTGGACAGGTGGGGGCCGAGTCTGACAGACTGTGGTCTATTTGTCAGGAAGTCCTTAATCCAGAGGCAGATGGGGGTGGAGAGTCCCAGGTGAGACAGTTTCTGGACCAGGATCTCCGGGATGATGTGATTGAATGCTGAGCTGAAGTCCAGGAAGAGCATTCTCACATAGCTTCCTCGGTGCTCCAGGTGACTCAGCGCAGTGTGGAGCGCTATGGTGATAGCGTCCTCGGTGGATCGATTTGTCCTGTAGGCAAATTGGTGGGGGTCCAAAGTGGGAGGCAGACTGGCCCTGATATGCTGACAGACCAGTCTCTCAAAGCACTTCATCACTACAGGTGTAAGTGCAACAGGCCTGTAATCATTTGGGCTGTCCACAGCTGTCTTCTTGGCGATGGGGATGATGGTGGAGGTTTTGAGGCAGGGCGGGACGGTGTTTAATGACAAAGAAAGGTTGAAGATTTTAGTGAAGACTCCGGTCAGTTCGTCAGCACATGCTCTGAGAACCTTTCCATGTATTCCATCAGGACCTGCCGCCTTCCTGGGATTGGCAGGAAGTGGTGTGACAGCTGAGGGTCTGGTCATCTCAAAGCGGGCGAAGAAACGATTTAGATCCTCAGCCAGCGAGGCATCAATCCTAGATGTCGCCTGGTTATTGCTTCTGTAGTTGGTAATGTGATTAATCCCCTGCCACATTTTTCTGGGGTCGTTGTCAGCAAAGTGATCTTCAATCCTCCTCCTATAGGCAGCCTTAGCTTTCCTGATGCCTCTACTCAGGTCTGCCCTGGCCGCCCTGTACACAGCCCTGTCCCCTGACTTGAAGGCAGTGTTGCGGCTTTTTACCGCAACCATATACCTTTACCATATTACCTGACCTCAGTGATTCCTTTGAGTCTGTTGACCATAGTATTTTACTTAATAGGCTCAAAATTTTGGCTGGTATCTCTGGCTCAGCACTAGATTGTTTTTCTTCCTATTTATCCGGAATTACATTTTCTGTACAGGTGAGCAGATTCTCTTCTTACGTTGAAGAGAATCAGTCTCAGGAATGAGTTCCAATCCTGGTTACATTGTTACCATTTATTCAATTTTCTGGCATTTACTACAATTTTTATGCTGATAACATTCAACTGTATGGTGCCACCGGCTGGATGGGCTGTCCACTGAAGTTGATTGTTTATTAGTGACTGGCTGTCCAATAACTGCCTTGTTTTAAACTCTGACAAGACTTGGGGTAACTGTTGTTGTGATTTGGCACTATGGAAATAAAATAAAAGCCAAACTGAATTAAACTGAAATGAATAGACCAAGACTATGATTACAGCTCCTCCTGAATCAGTCAAAAATTGTTTCTTTCTGGTAATCTCTAAAGACCAATGTTCATAATCTTGGTTTAGTATTTCATTCCTCCTTGAACTTTGACTGGAAAGATTCTTTTTGATATTCATCAAAAGTCAAAACTATTCACACACCAGAATTAAAAGAAGCCATTCACAGGTCTTGGTCCTGAAGTTTTCTTTCTACTCACAGCACTACAATCCACATTCATCCATTTACTCTATACACTTTAAATACTTTATTATTTTTATAAATGTTTTCTAAACTGTGTCCATTTAGTTTAATATCATGCACATACACAGATCAAGAATATTTCAAGTGAAGTCGATGCACCTGAACATAATCCAGTTTTTCATTGCTAAAGCTCTTCAATACTTTTTAGATGAACCTCCTAGGACTTGGCGTCCACATATGTGGACATCACATTTTGGGTTGTATAGATCAAAATAATAAATTATGCTCTACAGGGGCCTGATGTCCGCTTATGAGGACATTATACTGCCACTGTTCTATCGAAATTTAAAACAAATGTTGTCATATGTGGATCTCAGTTTTCTCAGAGGCAAAAAAAAAATAATCAGGTAATTGTTTGTTTTTACATTCATCAGGTCCCAATCAGCCCAAATAGCAAAGAGAAATTAAAAATGCATCCTATGAAAGAGTTCGGGTCTTGGGAGGTTAAATTTACTGTAGTTATGAAAAAAAATATTTGTCTTCTTGATTCTTGAGGAAATGAAGCGTTCACATTTTTTAATGTGAGAAGTATTCTATGAATAAGTGTGAATGCATGGTAAATGCAAATAAATGACAGACGATGGGACAGATGTCTCCTACATTTGAGTGAAGCTTAACCAAAGACATGACTATTTTATAGATTGCCCCAGACAGCAATGACATGAAGAAAATATATATATACATGACATACTTTGTATCTAACAGTTCCTGTAACTTTTCAGGTGGTCATCCAGCAACATGTGAGCCCCATCTAAGCAATTATTTCTCCAACCCTAGTTACCATACTCTGACCCAGTGCATCAGCCCCCAGCGTGGTCCAAATGGAAAGGTATAGATTTAAATCCTGTAAGACAGAGGGACAAGGAGATTGCAGAGTACAATTTCTGTTGACTGTCTGTAAAAGAACATACTAACAACTATTTTTGTGCCATTTTTAGGTCAAGAACAACCAGGTTTTTGTAAACGTTAAAAATATGGATCAGAGAAAATGTGCTCTTCTTGTTGATCATACTGGCACACTACATGCAGAGTGGAAACATGGGGACTGCTTAAATCAACTGGGTGAGTTGTGGACTTCAAATATTATAATCAGCTGCCGTGTGTGTGTGTGTGTGTGTGTGTGTGTGTGTGTGTGTGTGTGTGTGTGTGTGTGTGTGTGTGTGTGTGTGTGTGTGTGTGTGTGTGTGTGTGTGTGTGTGTGTGTGTGTGTGTGTGTGTGTGTGTGTGTGTGTGTGTGTGTGTGTGTGTGTGTGTGTGTGTGCTCATTATCAAAACAACACAAAATTAACGTTGTATGATTTCCTACTCCACATTACTATATTGTGACAGACATGCACAAACTAGGGAAGGCTAAATTATTACATTCACTTTGAATGAGGCTGCTGTACTGCTGTAGCTACAGCGAGTAGATTCTTGCTTGTATAGTTCTGGGTGATCACTTACATATTATGTGTGTACTAAGCAGGTATAAGGTATGGAAACATGTTAATTTCTTTCAGGCTTTTCTATGAATTCAGTGATGATAGAATTACAGTATAATTTGTAATAAATTTTACCAGTTTAGGATGACTGTGGAACAATATTGTGGTCTACCACATGTGTAATATGATATTTCTGTAAGTTAAGGTGTTAATTGGTGCACCATCAGTGACTAACATGCAATATCTGGTTAATGCCACCAGGTGGGGCTATATTAACAGAGAAGTCTGAACTAATGTGAATCTTTCATGTCAATTTTATTAGTTTGTTTATTTGAGTTGGACAGTTGATCAATAAGACTGTATTAGCATAGTGTTTGTATTGACATTAAAATTTGTAAAAAATAAAATAAAATAAAAATAAAAATACTTTTGCTCTACTTCAGCCCCAGTTCTTAATATTATAAAAGATTTTTGCCCTATCTATTTAATAAAATCTCTCACATTATTTTTACTTTTACTGTTCAGTTATTGACCTACTAATTTACACTTTTTGGTTTCAGGAGCCTGTGGAGGTGATAGAAGTTACATGGAGAAATCTTTAAGAGGCAAGTCCTACACATAACTATGAACTGTCATTTTTAATGTTGATATTCAGTTCTCACTGGATCCTTTGTCCATGCTGTGCAGATCTGATGAAGGGCACACCCTATCATGCCAGCTCCTGTTCGCTCAGCAGCTCTGAAAACCCATATGCCACAATAAAGGATCCTCCCATGCTGATAACCAAAAACACAGAATGTGGCTATGTGGAAATGAAATCACCAGCTAGGCGGGATTCACCATATGCTGAGATTAGCAACAGAAGCCCAACCAATAACCAGAATGTCTATGAAATTGGTGAGGACTGTACTCTGTTTGTTATCACTGTCTACTTTCCTTCCGCTACATTAACTGGATAACTGCTATGTAGAACTAGGGATGGAGAATATGACGTAATATTCAGAGTATAGTATTTATATTACACTATCTTTCTACTGCACTATGTTAGCATTTTAACACTTGAAGTGAATTGTAGATGTAGATTGTAGATTCATCAGTTATTTAACTTCATACAATGTGCAATAAGAAAACCTGGTAAATTGATTTATATAATGCTAATGAACATTTTAAAAACCCATTCAGAGTGAAAATAGCAGAACTATGCCCTTGCAGCTAGAACAAAATTGGTGGTTGTGCAGTAATTGCATTGGATTGTTTCACATTTGGTGACTGACTGCAGCCAACTAGTCACCTGTAGTTTGAACACACAATACCCTCAATCTTCGACTCCACAGTATTGACATTACATTTTCAGCAATGCCGTAATATAATGCATTACTATACTTAATTCAGTAATCACTTTACAGCATAATTGGAAATGTAAAGGTTATTCAGTTATCTGTGCACCAGGCAGATAAAGAAAAATTAAAAAAAAAATTTTAAAAATGGTTTGGGGTTTTTTTGGGGTTTTTGGTTTGTTTTATTGTTTTTTGCTACAATCAGCTGATTTTTGCTAATAACAAAAAAGTGATTGCTAATACAAAGCTAGCCAAGAACCCAGAGTGATGATAAAGTCGAGGGCAGAACCCAGCCCAGCTGCCAGACCCTGAACTTTGACAGGCGGTGATGAGCAATCAGATTTGTAGCCTCCATTTCTACCTGTTCATGTTTCTACAGTAGAATAAGCATGGCAAACTTGGCACATGGCAATCGTGGCAAACAGCAAAGTCACTTATATGATGGCAACCAGCTGTGAGTGGCCACAAAGCTGGCCACACTCTCTGAAGCAACAATTTGAAAGATTGCAAATTGGTCATAGTACTTCTTTTGTCCCAGTTTCCAACCACTATTTTCCTTAGTGTGGCTGTACCATTAAGCACATTCTAACTATCATGTATGAACTTATCAGGGGTAAGGAAACTTTAGCATGCAAACATAAAAACCATCTTTCATGTGCTGTGAGTGTCTCGTGGCAATTTTGACGTCACATCATGTGTTACATGGGCAGGTCATGAACCTCTTGATTTTTGTAACATGGCGCTAGTCTCACCATACAACGCATACACTATAACCACTGCTTTGATTTGTATTAAGTTTTTCACAATACAATACTGTGTCAGAAGCCTGTGGAGTTAAGAAATACATGAATATTGTCCCAAAAAATAGAAGAACTGAATTGACAACTTGCCACAATTCCTCTCTGATTTAGATTTTCTCACTGTTTCTGCATTTTTATCAGAAATTTTATTTCTATTTATATAAATGTTCATTCAAATACAAATAGAGGTGCATAATTAAAAGTAAGCATCTTAAAATAGAGTTCTGGTTCTTTATATTAACAGTTTTGTACCTTATACTATGCCAACTAATATCTCTTTGATTACAGATTCAACGGTAAGCACCATCCAGTCCACAAGAGATAGCAGTGGCCATGTGAAGTTCGGGCAGGATCCATATGATTTACCAAGAAACAGCCACATCCCCTGCCATTACGATATCCTGCCATCCAGAGAGAGTCCTTCCTCAGAGCTCAAGAAGCTGGACAGTGAATAATCCCACAGAAACTCTGAACCAAAATTAGGCCTTACCACAAGGCTGTAGCTTCAGCACTGTGTCTTCTACAAACTGGCACACTTTGTACTCATAAAATGCTAGTCCTTATGTGTTATTTTACAATATTACTATAACTATGCATTATGACTACAAGTTGGATATATACAATTGTGGTCAAAAGTTTCACTCGTCATTGTAATTATGGTCTTTTAATTATTTCTTTGAGCTATCCTTTTTCAAGGGTAAAATTGTCATACAGCATAAATCTTTAATGACTTTAAAAACAAGATGTTGGTGCACAAGTTTGTATTTATTTGGAATTTTCTCAGATTCACACAAGGTCAAAATTATACATACAGGATCAAATATATAAACCTCCTTACCAAGTAACACCTTGACCATTTAAATTGGTTGGTTTCCTGGTACAGAACTGGCTTTTATGTTTAGTCCACTGTTTTCAATAGGGTTGAGTTTGGGGCTTTGAAAAGATCATTCCAGAAGCTTTGATGGAGTTCTGAAGCGGTTTTGTTTGGGATCATTGTCTTGCTGACATACCCAGTGGAATGTTGTGAGGGCGATAGCTGAAGCAAAAACTCACGAGTGGGAGCAGTTTGGTCAGGCCACAGAAACAGACTTTCCATCAGCATTTTTGGGAAACCGCCAGTTGGGGAAAGTTTTACTTTACTCATATTAGTATAGTGTGGGTGGGTTGACTTCAACAGGTTATGTGACATAGTCGGGTGGTAAGATACCTTCCTTGGTGGCCAGACCGCCAGGATGGATGAGGTTTGCAGTGAGTTCTTAAAGGCCCTGGGTATGGTAGGGTTGTCCTGGTTGACTTGCCTCTGCAATGTTGCATCGAGATCTGGGGTGGACTGACAGACCCATGGTGGCCCCCACGTTTAAGAAGGGAGACTGGAGAATGTGCTCCAACTACAGGGGTTCAGGCCCACTAGGAAGATCTATGGCAGGGTACTGGAGAGGAGTGTCTATAAACTAAATCTTGGATGCAGGAGGAAAAGTGAGGTTTTTGTCCTGGTCATGGAATGCTGAACCAGGAGTTTGCCTAACCATTTTACGTGTGTTTTGAGGACTTGGGGAAAGCATTTCACAGTATCCCTCAGAATGTTCTGTGGCGGGTGCTTTGGGAGTATGGGGTATACAAGGGGAGGGGAGAAGCTGGTCTGGGAACGCCTCAGTGTTCCCCTGGATAAGCTGAAGGAGTTGACTGAGAAGACGGAGGCATCCTTGCTAGGGCTGCTACCTCCACAACCCTAGATAGCACTAGATAAGGGGTGATGTGGATAGTGACACTAATATTCCAACTGTTTCCAGTTTATGGCAGGTTTGTGTTTGGTGGCTCCTGAGTTTTTCATGAACATTCTAACCAATTTCATTTCCTCTGAAGATGACAGCTTGGGTCTTTGGTGGTTACACATCGAAATGATTTGAATTTACCTATTGTTGTTTGAAGCAATAATCTTGAAACCTGCAGTTATTCAAAAATGACTCCAAAGATCTTTCCAACTTGTTTCTCCTCCTTAGATATTGAATACGTTTATTGGTTTTCCCCATTTGTCTCAGTATTTTGTAGCCCAATGAGTACAAATTCTTTTTGCGCTATCAAAGAGAAATTACCTGTTGTAGGTCAATTATGATGACCAACAAGAATTTAATTGGCCTTTGACTTGCCAATTTAAAAAAGCATTGTAGAACCTTCAGCACCACTTTTGTAGTTTGTATGGTACCTGCATGCGTGTATGCATGCCAGACAATGTGAAGGCACGCTCCTAATGAGACAGCAGATGGTGTTCTGAGGAACCTCCTCCTGCAACTTGGTAACAGGGAATAGACTGAAACATATTGTCCAAAAGGTTTTATATTGGACGTACGTCAAGCAAGCATGGGGGCTTGTCACTGGTATCAATTCTTCCATCCTCCAGGAACTGCCTGCATACTCGCACCAAAATGAGGCTGGGGATTGTTGTTAGAAAAGGGGGCACACAGGGGTCCTACATTGCAACAGTGCAGGGTTGGACAATGGATCCCAAGATTTCACCTTAATACCTAATGGCAGTTATGGTGCTGTTGCCTAGCCTGCAGAGGTCTGCGCATCCCTCCAGGGATATGACTCCTTAATACAATCACTGACACACACCCCAGTGTTACAGGTAGCAGCATAATGTTCACATCTACTCAGGGTGAACCTGCTCTCATCTGTTGGAGTTGGTCTACCTGTATAAACTCTGTAGGATTCAAATATCACCTCATGCGACCAATAATGACACGAACCACAGCCAAATGCAAAGCTAGGGAAAAAACAGTCAAAAGTTAAAAAAAAGATCTGTGGCCTCCACCTGTAAAACCATTCCTGTTTTGAGGTTTCAATGTTGTCTTTCTAGTGCACCTGAAACCGATTAACAACTCCCTCTGCTACTTCAGTGACCGGATCAATATGCGATATACGATATACAATATGTGATTTACAATATAAGTGGAAATGATGTGTTGCTATACTCTCAAGTGTTCCTTTATTTTTTTTTCCGCAGTGCATTTCAGCCTATATGTATAATTTAATCCTGTGTGGATTAGAGAAATCCAAAATAAATTCTTTCAGGGTTTTTCTATTCATTAAAGATGTATGCTGTGTAATCATTTCACCCTGGAAGATTCATTTAAAGAAATTAAAAGCACAAAATTACCATGACATTCATGGCAATGATAAGTGCATGTAAATTTCTGGCCTCAACTGTGGGCTTGGAGGTTGGTTTTCTGGCTTTTATGCAGCTGTTGCTGTAACAGCCAGTGACCTGCCATCATTTTAATTAACATAGGCCTTCCCATAACTTTCAAAATCCGATGTTCACAATCCCAAACAATTCCAGGGTACGCTTTGTTTTAAGCTTACTGAAGTGGCTGAGGTGTAGGAGGTAGAGCAGGTCACCTGCTGACCAGACGGTTAGTGATTCGATCCTTGGCTCCTCCAGTCCGTCGGAGTATGAATGTGTTTGAATGTGATTAGGAAGCAGTATAAGTATAGAAGGAGGTGTTTGTGGCATGTTGTATTGAGTGCTTTGAGTTCTCCAGGATAGTAGAAAAGCACTCTATAAGAATTGTCAAGAGATTTATTCTAAAGACACTTCTTCAGCTAAGAGTCTAAGGGTAGAAACACACAGACGCTGCAGCATTTACTTGTATACAAGGGCGGTCACAGAACGCTCACACCAGAGTGGGGGCCCTGTGATGCGCGCCCTGTTACTGCTCAGGTCTTTATTTATATACAAAGCAATACAACAGTGAATATGTCTATTCATAGGCAGAGGAATGTTAGTGCGTAGGGAGTGAAGATAAGAGTGGTTCAGGTGTATGTGTGTGTGTTGTGAGATTCAGAAGGACGCGGCCCTTCTTCTTGTTAGAGAGCGCAGATAAAAGTGTCCAGCTCTCCTCTTCCTGCTTGTTCAGCTATTATCGCTGTGAGAAAGAATTTATAAAACAGTCTTGTAGTGGACAACAGTCTAAGTCATCAAAAGGTCAACATACAGTATTCTATCATATGCAAACTTATATCATTAAAAGCTTATACTGACTACTAAGTACAATTTTCCATTGACAAGAATCAATCCATTTACTATTACACATTGCATATAACATGCAATACCCATCAATTCGTTTATTTTATTGCAACAGAATTGTATATGGGTTGTTTGATTGAGTTTAAGCAATTTTCTGAAAGATTACATGATTGGTTTTAAGATGGAACGTTGAAGATTATGGCAGCTGAAAATGTATTTGATGTTTTTATATAGTAATCACTAGGTATGGGAATGGAAAACTGGTTCTTGTAGAGAACCTGTTCCAGTAGTCCAATTCCTTAGAATTGTTAGTCTGCCTGTCCACCGATCTCACTTACCGGTTCCAGTTGCACTTGCACTACAATCAGCTGATTTCAGTTTGTGTGTCAGACAAGGAAAATAGCAGCACAGTCTACAGCATGGATGTGGACATTTATTTTTATTGCACAAAAGGACGAGAGTGTGATGGTAACCTTAAAACTATATGCAAGACAAAAACAACCACAGTATGATGCTAACACAACTTCGGCCTGCACAAAAAGATCTGCATGGACAGCATGCTAATGCTAAGCTGGCCAAGAACCAAGAGTGAATGCCGACCCCGGCCCAACACCAAGACCCTGAACATCAACAGCTAACACACAAATGAGCAGTCAGGTTGCAGTCTCCATTTCTACCTGTTCATGTTTGAATCACTGTGGTGATTACTTTAAAGTCTCTTTATGCTGGTTTTCATCTTTGCTTTGTATTCATACCTAAATACTAAGAGAAAGATCATATGTGCGTCCTCATTAGAACATGTATTTGTGTTGCTGTGTTGAGTTGTAGTCTCAGGTTTATCTTGTTAAATCGTAATTATGAGAGAGTGTGTTTCAGCTATTTTAAAGAGAAAGTAATGTAATGAGTGGTACAATTAATTACTTTTTCCTGGGAGTAATTAAGTAATGTACAGCATTACTTTTAAAAGTATGAGAAGTGTTCTGTGTAATATGTGTAATAATTACTTTTTCCGAGTAACGACCCTAATACTGAGCTGGGAAAGGCTCCAGAACCCCCTGTGTGACCCTGACAAGAATAAGCGGAAGAGAATGGATGAATGGATGGATGGATGGATGGATGGATGGATGGATGGATGGATGGATGGATGGATGGATGGATGGATGGATGGATGGATGCGATCCCAATACTAATCACAAAAATCTCCAACATGCACAAACATTTGCAGCATGCACACACTGTGTGGTAAATAATGCATGAGATGTGATATATTTTTATATGTTAGCAATGGTGGTGACTCTCAAAGCAGAGCCAATGAAAACATATTGATACGTTTTGAACTTATTGAACTGATAAGGAATTGAATCGATAAGTGTTATCGATAATGAGACAGGGATCACTAAATTCTCAGCATTCCTATCCCTAGTAATTATAGCAAATGCAGTCTTGGTACACAAGTAAACCAAAGTGCCATTTTAAAAAAAAATTGTTTTTTTGTTTGCTTTTTTGTTTGTTATTTTTTTGTACATAACACATGAAGTTTTGAGATTCTCATTCTAACAATGTTTTGAATACTATGATTTTCAGTAATTTACCACTAATTATAGGATATTTTCTTTATGGTGATTAAATACAGCATGTAGGAAAAGGTGATTGCATTGCATTTAATTTCAAATTGTTATGATTCATTTGTGATTATTCTACTTCATAAATACTATCAGTTATACATATTGCACAGTAGTCACTTTCATTACCCTGTGGCCCCTGTTGTCATTTACAACTTTTCTGAGCTAGATACATGGCTATTCTAGCTGTTATACATAATTTTATTTTAAAAAGTAACTTGTTACCCACCCTGCTGCTTCAGGGTCCATGTTCATTGTGATGTTTTCGGTTGCTTTTAGCATGTGATGTTTAGATAGCTCAGCGATAATATGATTGATTTTGAATGTGTAACAACCTTCTTAAGCCTGACACTTCATATTTTTTTGCATTTGTACACATAACCATGATTCTCATTGTAAGAAAATGTAAATACAGGAAATTATTATTCCAACACTACAGGCTTGAGTGAAAACCCTGTTTTTAGCTGGTATGCATCTTGATTTGAAAGTCTGGGTCAGCTCAGCTGGTTCCTCAATAACCTTGATCTGAAAAGGCTAGATATGCCAAAACAAATGTGATTTATTTTTTATCGGCCTCTCTGCTATTTCATGTTGTGGGGAAATAAATGAAACCCATTAAAGGGAGTCATACCATTGGCCCATCACATGACACATGACCAAAATGGTTTGCTGTGTTAACTTTATTATGCTGTAAAATAAACCCATTGTTCTCATATAAGTACACTATTCAATTCAATTCATTCCTATAAAAACAGGTGTAATTCCTGGGTAGTAATCAACATTTGGAGGGGTTTGTGATTTTACAGGTGGGTAAAGATAGTGCAGCAGTTTGCAGGTTCCATTCGGAGGCAGCGAACAACTTGAACAACTTCGGCATGCATGCCAGGATGGCTGAACTATTTTCTGATGTGAGTGGAAATTGTGATGTGGCTAGGGTTGGTCTAACGGTTGTGCATGAGACATTTGCTTGGTAGGCGGTCCAAAATATCCAATCTAACCATTCATTTTTTTCAGGCTACATTTTTTTCAGTGTAGCCTGTTTCATTTCCAATACCTTTTCAGTATTTGTTATGTTTAGGGTTTCTTAGTCCTGTTGTGTATCTGTCATCCAGGTCATCATAGTCTAAGGAGCTCAGAAAGAAAAGCATCTGGACTTCTTTAATTTTCTTGAAGATGTTTCACCTCTCATCCAAGAAGCTTCAGTTCTAAGAGCAATTGGTGGAGAGTCCCAGATTTTAAGCCCTATGGGAGCGTCCCCAAGAGGGTTGTGGACCCCCTCTTCCTAATCACACCAGCTAAGGTGTGAAAACAGGTCTTAGGTGAACCCATTGTGAGACCTAGCCCCACCCCTATCATGTGATTTACTGTGGTCAAATGGCCCAGGATGTGAGTGGGCGTTAAGGCATCTGGGAAGGGATCTCAAAACTGGATTATAGATGGCAGACAGTTGGGGTCTTAGAGCTGAAGAAACTTTTCCTGTTAGCTCATGGATTTGCTATCATATTAGCAAATATATTAGCTCTCGGATCAATTATGGGATTACCTATAGAGTTAGCTAACAGATTAACTATCAGTTTAGCTATTCCATTTAACATTTCTGTACAGAAAAGGATTAGGTGCACTGGAAAAAGAAAAAAGTGGGAATGTCCTTTTTTTCAAATTCTGAAATTAAAGTCAGGATTTTGAGACAAAAGTCAGAATTCTGAAAAGGTGACTTTTTTCTCACATTTCTGAAAGAAAGAAGATAAGATAAGATAAGATAAGATAAGATAAGATAAGATAAGATAAGATAACCTTTATTAGTCCCACACGTGGGAAATTTGTTTTGTCACAGCAGGAAGTGGACAGTGCAAAAGTTATATAGCAAAATTAGAATACAATAAGAATAAAATACTGTACACAACTGTACAGAATAGAATAAAATAAAATACTATATACAGTAGAATAAATAGAATAAAATATACAATAGGACAAAATATACGTAGAATGCAAATGCTTAATAGAACTGAGTAAAAATACAACTATGTCAGAAAAAGAGTATTGCACTTAGTGTTATTGCACATGTGTGGATGTGTGTGTTTGATCAGTTGAAGTCTTTGTTGTGGAGTCTGACAGCAGTGGGGAGGAAAGACCTGCAAAATCTCTCCGTCCCACACCGTGGGTGCCGCAGCCACTGAAGGAGCTGCTCAGTGGCGTCAGAGTCTCCTGCATGGGGTGGGAGATGTTGTCCAGCAGTGATGACAGCTTAGCCACCATTCTCCTGTCACTCACCACCTCCACTGGGTCCAGAGGGCATCCTAGAACAGAGCTGGCCCTTCTAATCAGCCTGTTCAGTCTCTTCCTGTCCCCGACAGAGATGTTGCCACCCCAGCAAGGACAAGAAAGGACAACAAAGAAATCATTGCAGCCAATCTGGACAAAGCGTTTAGAGAGAGACTAAACTAAGTTTAAAAAAAAGAGAATTTTGTAAAATATAATCAATTATTTAAGGGAGAAGTCCTTCTAGAAGTGAGTTTCTCCTTTTAAAAGTCTCTTATGACTTATGTTAAGGCTTCTGGATGCATTATCATCACTTCATAAAAACTGCACATATAGAATCACCAGTCAAATCTCGTAAAACAGGAAAAATGTGACTTTGCCCCAGTATTCTGTCCCTCTGGTTTTTTGTGAAATATATTTTGTTATAAGTCTGTTATTAGATTGTTTCACTGTCATTTGTACTGTAAGTAATTGCATCTATGTGTCAGTAAATATGTTTATTTTGCGGTTCGCTCATGTCGAAGTCTGCCATTTAGGGGCTGAATAGCGAAAGCACCAAGTAAGGGCCAGAGCAGGGCTTTGCTCCAAGCATTTGTCAGGGAAAGTCAGGTTTTCCATGTCTCTGATAATTCTTGCATCTCTTGGTCTTGAAATGGCATAATCCGTAGGTTTGAAGAGATGAACCCTTCTCCTTTACAAAAAAGGATCACAAATGGTACATCAGTAAAAGCTCTGAAGAATGCAACACAGTCTCCAGAGTACTTACTGAAGGCATTTATATTAGCTGAATAGTAGTGTAGAATAGTAGCTTTAGCTTCTGGAAGTTATTGTCCTGATTCCACAGTGTCCTCTCTTTCTCCCTTCCTCCTGCCTGAGTGTGTCAAGTCACCTTCCTGGTGTATAGGCTGTGGGAGTTTCCCCTCACCTGTCCCTGTTTACTCGGGCTGGCAAACCAGCCTTCATCATCAGTTACCTGCGGGTAAAAGGGCCGGCTCTTCATTCAGTCATCTTGACCTTCCTGCAACACTCCTTGCAATAACTAGTGTAACTCTAGAAAAACTTCCTCATTGACTGGTTTTCTCCATCTGCCATAGATCCCCACTGTTGTTTATGTTTTGGGTTTATTTTAAATTGGCTAAGGTGGACTCACCTTTTGCTGGAGGTTCGACTCAGACAATTCCCCTCGCCCCTGGCCTGCATTCCCTCAGTGAGCTGACTCCTTTTAAGGGCAATGTGCACAGCAGATCTCCAACAGATTATCTTCACCCATGTGGTGGTATTCAGGCTCCTCTGTTTCAACTTCTTTACTCAAGTAAAAGTCAAAGACTACAGGCTGTGAAATGTACTCAAAGTACAAAAGGAAAAGTAGCTCTTCTAGCAGCTGTTGCACCTGCCATATTAATGGCAGGTTAACATCAATCTATCCTCTTCTACTTAGCCACATCAGGGTCGTGTGGGGCTGCAGCCACCGGATGAGACTAGGTAGAAAAAGATATTTTTAAAAAAATGCATACTATCTGCCCCTCTGGCATTAGTACTTTATGAAATACATTACCAGTCAAAGGTTTGGACACACCTTCTCATTTAATGTTTTTTATTTATTTTTGCTACTTTTTACATTGTAGATGCATACTGAAGACATCAAATATTGAATTGAATAAGAATAAAATTGAATTGAAATATATACAGACAAATGTAAGTTCAGAATACATTTATTCAGATATATACCCATAGCATGCAAAAAGCACACAGAACGTACTTTAAATATTTAAAAAAAAACAGTTAGAGTAATGCTTGTTCATAGTCAGAAACTTACATACAATCACAATTAAGCCATCTGTGGCATTTGTATACACAACACAGTAATTCACAGAAATGAGTCATACTGTTTAAAAATGCAAGCTTTTGCTTTCAGTGAATGTCCATAGTGTCTTAGATCCAATCATTTACCACCCAGTACTAACACAGGAGTGACTAAAGTCAGTTTTCATCCTATACGAAAAGAGTTGTAACAGTTGCAACACACTGTCCGTACTTCCTTATTAACAATCAATATGTATTCATCGACAATCATGTAATATTTTCAGTTGTTTGTAGTCTAGTAAATTGTTGCCAGTCAACCAGAGTATTTTGTGTTATGTAATTGGAAATTTTGTCCACATAAGGTCCAGATTTCTGAGAGCAAGTATATCCTTGCAGTTCTGGGCAACTAAGATCCTTTGATTCCCTGTTATAGTTTAACAGGATGATATAGAACTTTCACAGCTTACCAGACCAGAAAAAAATGAACCACTTGTGGCTTTTCTGTAACTAAAAAAAAATCACCAAAACTAAATGACATGAAAAGAGAAAATGTTAAGATTTAAGCACAGATTTGGGAAAGAAAGTTCAAAAATACAGTTTTGTTTGATATTTGGTTGTTCAGATAAATATCTACAAAAAAAAAGGTTTAATGCAGTTTTAACACACAGTTATGCATTTTTGCTGAAATTTACTACAAAAGATAAAAAAAAAAAAAAAGGTTATTGTGTTACAGTTGGCAGCAGATGTTGGGCTCAGAGGTGATAATAGTGAGAAGTGGTTGGTGCAGCCAAGTCACATGATTAAGCAGGCTGTCTTGGCAGTGTGAGGCACTCTCTGCAAAATCAACCAAATCTATAATCAAACTGTTTTATAGCACACATCGGAAACATTCATGTTTTCAAAAAACTGTATTTTGTTAAACTGTACCAAATGCCAACAAGTGTGACCCAGAATACTAGACTTCTCACCTGCATAGTTTTAGTTTGAAAGTCTGATACACAAAAATTATTCTAGAAATCCACATACATAAGAAGTGACATGAATCATGTCAAACTTGCCTCAGTTCCACTGTTATGAAGGCAGATGAATTTGCCACCTCTGTCAATCTCGTCAATATAGATGGGTCCTGTGGCTGAGGCAGTGTGCACTTTTGACATTGAACTGCTGGCTTTTTGTTCCCCTATGTCAACGCGCTTCCGCTTTCCCTGAGTGTTGCACACACTTCCACTGCTGGATGAGTCTCGAGACATGGTTACATGAGATGAAGAACTTTGAGACAGCTTTAGCCTAAAGAAAAACAAAGTTAAAGAGTTCTGTGTTATCAAAGCTTTTCAGAAGGGACGTCAAAAGATGAGCCAAAATCTTTGTTTCCTCACCTTTCTTCTTCTCCTTCCAGAAGCTTACGATAGATGTTTATTTCCATGTCCAGAGCAAGTTTAATATCAAACAACTCCTCATACTCATGAAGTTGCTGCTGCATCTTTGCTTGGATCTCAGCCACCTCACGTTCTTTGTCTGCTAGCATTTTGCGGCTCGTGTTTTTTTCCTTTACCAATGCTGCCTCCAGCTCTGCTATACGTTCACGCCAACCATCAGTCTCAATATTTGCAAAGAAGACAGAGGTGAACAAGCAAGTCCACAGTGTCATTCAGCAGTGCTTTAATTTTGTTAGCTTTGTAATCTGCGTGACAGCATTGTTCAAATGTATCTGGTAAATTTTTCTTTAGGATTTAGGTTAGGTCTCAATACTTATCAGTATTGAAATGTAAGTAAGTTAGGATGTTTTTTTTTAACTTTTAAACACAGGTAATTTCGTAGAGGCAGATTCTTTGGCGTGTAAGTTATATTTTGGCATCATTTTTTTCATGACATCTTAAAAATGTCATAGGATTGGATGGGCTACAGTAAAAAATAGAATTCTGACATGATTAGTATTTATGTCTCTAAATCTCTGCAGCTATTATGTCAATGTATGGAAGACAGTTGTAAAAACTCATACTGAACTTTACTGATAGCTATCGAGACAGTCATTATATGGCATCAATCTTCTAAATTAAGAAACATTGAGGCAAACACCTATTGCTTTACAAGTCTATACATGCTTGTGACATTGGAACATTTATTATTGTATTGAAATTCTAAATTAATTTCTCTGAATATCATATCAAAGTTTCATCTATTGAAAGCCTCCTGAATGCTCTTTCCCTACTCACGCATGCACTTAACTCAGGGTGAACATATGTTGAACAAACTCTGATCAGCCCTTATGGAACTGCAAACTCATCATCAAGGTTAATCAGCTCAGTTTATTTCTAAACTCAGATTATTTAACATCCTTCCTGGAATGGAACCATGGTCATTACTCACACTTAGCACTAAGAAACACATGCATTTTGGCTGACAAAATTAAAGCCTTCATACGTAAGATAAAAAGCCAACCTCCTTCTGCAGATCAACTAGCTGCGCGGTGAGGCTCTCGATCTTAAGGGCAGACTCTCTGAGCTCCCCCTGAGCCATGTTAGCTGATGCTTCATTCATCTATGATAAGCGATGCAGATCTTCTGGCTGGAGACAAATATACAAATGTTTCCAGATTCAACAACAGCAACAGTTTCACACCCTGAAAGAGGAACTAAGTGGCGTCAGTGACTTCCTGACATACAGGAAGTTCTGTTTACAGTTCTCTTTGCTTTCCTATGGGTGCTACTTTAACATGTTACTTTCTCTGCACAAGCAGACTTCAGCTGGTATCAACATACCGCATTCTGCAGTATATTGTCAATAATTGTTTAACATTCTGGTGTCTACAGCAGATTGCTTTCAGTTGATTTGATCTTAAGATCTTAAGATTTTAATTAATCAGACAAAAGTTTTCTACTAAAGTAAAATACTAAATTTGAAAAGCCCTTAGAAAAGACAGCAAATAAGAACAAACTTTGTTGTAACTACACATAAAGAGCCTGATGAAACCTGATAGTCCAGTAGATTCCTTCACGCAACAGCTTGCGTGAAGGAATGATATACAGGACAACAGCTTCAAGCACAGCTTAATAGTGATGGTAGTAAGCAAATCTCAGTTTCAACTGTGAAGGGAAGACTTCAAGCTGCAGGTTTGACAGGACGAGTTCCAGCTAGAAAGCCATTGCTAAGACGTCAGAATAAGACAAAGAGGCTTGCTTGGGCCATGTAACACCACCAGTGGACTACTGAAGACTGAATCAAAATTTGAAATCTTCAGTTCATCACGCAGGATCTTTGTACGGCATAGAGTAGGTGAAAGGATGGTTCCACAGTGTGTGGCCTCAAATGTCAAATATGGAGGTGGAAGTGTGATGGTCTGGGGCTGTTTTGCTGGATCCAGGGTTGGCTGTACAGAGTGAGAGGCACCCTGAACCAAAACGGCTACCACAGCATTCTGCAGTACCATGCAGCACCCTCTGGTATGTGCCTAGTGGATCAAGGGTTCATCCTACAGCAAAATAATCCCCCAAAAGTTCAAGCGATGCCAGCACTACAGGAAAAAAGAACAAGATGGTAAGCTTGAAAAAATGGAGTGGCAAGCACAGCCTCCAGACTTAAACCCCATTGAGCTGGTTTGGGATGAACTGGACAGAAGAGTGAAAGCAAAGCAACCTACAAGTGCCACACATTTATGGGAACTTCTGCAACAGATATGGGAAGAACTTTCTGAATATGTGAATATTTGATTTCTATTGTAGAAAGAATGCCACAGGTGTGTTCAGCTGTCATATCTGCCACAGTTGGCTTCTTTAGTGAGTGAAAAGTTTAGAATACATTTCGGTCACTAAATCGATTCCATGATTTCTTTTTTAACTCAAATTTCTTATTTGTACTATGCTTTCATTTCAGAGTGCAATGAGACAAACTGCATCATTTTCAATAAAAATTTGGAAATATTAGGGTGTTCTGAAACTTTTGACCAGGAGTGGACTTTAAGATTACCATATCCAGGTAAACAAGTTCAGTTCAGTTCAATTCGGTTCATTTAGTTCATTCAGGTAAAAACAGGGATTACTAAAACTTACAAAACCAGTTAGAGTGTTTTGCAGCCAACCAGTTAACCATGACTATTTCCTGATTTTGTGCCTTAAGTCATCCAAGCATCTTTTTCAGTTTTGAGTGAGGAAGCAACACATCTGTAAACCTTTTTATTTTTTGTCCTTGAGGCTGCAGCATGGAGGAAATATTTAAAACATATAGTTGTAGAGGCCCTGTGCCAGACTGGTGATCTGTCCAGGGTGCACCCTGCCTCTCGCCCTATGATAGCTAACTTAGGCTCCAGCTATAGACCTGCAGTCTGGCAATCTGACTACAGGTCTAGAGGATATATCCTTCAATGCACATATTAAACAAATATGTAGGCCTGTTTCCTTCCATTTGCATTTTATCTCTAATATTAGAAATGTCCTGCATCAGAGTGATGCTCATAGGGGACCGTATGATTGTTGGGGTTTTCTCTGTTATTATAGGGTCTACAAAGCACTCTGAGGCAACTGTTTGGCTTTTATTTATTTGGTGCTATATAAATAAATTTGAATTGAATTAAAAATTGAATAAACACTTTGGAATCCACTATCTCCTCCACCCCTACATGCTTGCATCGTTTCTGCAGCTTTTTCAGCTGCACATTTTCACTCTTGATGTCCCATTTCTAAACACATCACATCACATCTAGTGACTGGGAAGATCACTGAAGACCACTGCACTCACTATCATGTTCATTAAATCAGTTGAAGATGACGTTTGATGGTCAACTTTGGCCATTTTTGAGGACTGATCTTAGTTTCCATTGCTGAGAAAAATTAAAAGTAGCTCTTTTAAATAGTTTGCACTCACTCAAGTTCACTCAAGTATTTCTCAAGTTTCAAGTATTTCAGAGTTGCAAATACTTGCAACTCTCTATTCCCTATAGTCTATCTACAGAAAATGAATTTGAACGTAAGTCAGATTTAATGTAAAAAAAAAAAAAAAAAAAAAAAAAACAGTCTGAATGTCATTGTCTTAGTCTTAGTCTAAATTAGTTATAGTATTACAGCAATAACTGTTTTGTTAGTAATGGAGAATGTATACACTTTTGCCTTGGTTACCTTTACTAATCAATTTGAATTCATCTTCCAACGCTGACAGAAGACTAACTGCTTGGTGTCATTCTTGTGCTTCTGTAGACTGCAAGCAGAAGCTGAGTCAAAATCATCTGCACTCTGGGGCTTGGAGGCTTCAGTCATGTGTAGCTGGTAGGCGTAGATATGATATAATATGATGTTGCTGTTAATGAGTAGGTACATGCTTTATGTGTATATGTGTTTTTGTGCAATCAAGTTCATTTAAAGAATGGTCATAATAGATCATTAGTGTTAAAGGAACATCACATCGTGGACACCACCCAGCAGGGTCATATCTTCTCTGAGCGCTGCATCATGATGGAGGTCCACAGTCCATTTATTATCAGGTCAGACTGACCTTTCATAGTGTATGAATTATTCTGATGCAATTAAAAATGTGCTACGCTGTTTCAGAACATCAAAATTATTCTCAAAATGATCAATAATATTTTTTTCTTAATGTGGCACTCATACCCTTTCGTAGAGCGAGATAGGCGATCTATGTTGACTGTGAACAATCAGTGAACAGAGGGAGTGGCTTACGAAAAAAGCTGTTGCCACCTACAGCGCTGTTTTGAAATCCCTTCCCAGACGCCTCACAGCATAACTAAGGGCAGCCCTAACTATATGCTTCAGCAAAAAGAAGTTTTAAGCCTAATCTTAAAAGTAGAGATAGTGTCTGTCTCCTGAATCCAAACTGGAAGCTGGTTCCACAGAAGAGGGGCCTGAAAACTGAAGGCTCTCCCTCCAGTTCTACTTTTAAATACTCTAGGAACAACAAGTAAGCCTGCAGTGTGACAGTGAAGTGCTCTAATGTGGTGATATGGTACTATAAGGTCATAAAGATAAGATGGGGCCTGATTATTCAAGACCTTGTATGTGAGAAGCAGGATTTTGAATTCAATAATGGATTTAACTGGCAGCCAATGAGGGAAGCCAAAATAGGAGAAATATGCCCTGTCAGTACTCTTGCTGCAGCATTTTGGGTCAACTGAAGGCTTTTCAGTGTGTTTTAGGACCTCCTGATAATAATGAATTACAGTAGTCCAGCCTAGAAGTAATAAATGCATGAATTCGTTTTTAGCGTCACTCTAATTTTAGCGACATTGTGCAAATGTAAGAATACGGTCAATCACTTTTTGGCAAATACAGGAAATCAGTTTTTGTCAGCCGATCACTTTTTTGGCACAACACCCGGTCGTGCACGTCTTGATTTTTGTTTCAAGGGACTGCAGCGCGTCGCATTTGGGTGAGAGCCCCTCTCCTCCGTCTGTCCGACCGAAAAGTGTACGCAGACGGACAATTTTGGCGGACCATAAATCCTGCAGATCAAGCATTGACCATTGGTCATTTTCAGTACTCACAGTTAATTGCCCAATCAAATTACTAAACATAATTACATATTGACATAATTAGAGAGAGAGAGAGATTCAAGTCAAATAAATAGCTACTTGAGCCACTGCGGATAGCTAGAGTGCGTGTCTGTTTTGTTTTGACTGATCATTCATGCTGGGGCGCCTACACCAAGAAACCCGTTTGTTTGTTTTTTGTCCCAGGCCAGGCCTGCCTCCAGCTGGTCCAAGGCCCTTCGACCAGCCAATCAGATGCTGCGTAACGTACGCACGCACGCACCTACAGCCTGCGTACGTGCCCGGTTGCATGGTTTGTGCTTCCACTGTTTTCTATGTTGTCGCATATTATTCACCTTCTTATGGGTGTTATCTCGTGTTTAAGGAGCTTTGGAGCGTGGCACGGCTTGAATGTGTCGTGCGACAACAGTTAGCCCAGTGAAAAAGATGTGATAGGCAGACAGGCTAACGACTTGTGAACAAGCTGCTAGCTACTTTTAGCTTGTTAAGCTCAGCTGGAAAAGTCCGGTTCTGCCAAATATGGTTAGAAGAATCACTAGTTAGCATCAAGGTTACTGCTGTCCTTGGTGTTTTAGTGCTGTTCTGAGGAGATACTTGACTCGGACAGTTAAATCTTAACGTTTTCATCTAGCAACACGGGGCGAGCGTGGTGGTGACCGTCCTTGACAGCTGAGTGCGCGTGGATCTCACTTGACTGTGAAACATCTGTCGAGTACTGACAGGAGTCAGTATGTGCGCTCCCTAACAGCTGCACAACCCAGGACCCTCAGTAACTCTAACCGGACCTTTGTGAAGTTTTTGGTTGTAGGTTCATTTAATAAGGATGGCTCGCCGTTCGGTGCTGTGCCACGGGAGTCGAGCCATCAGCCTGTTGTATGGGAACACTCTTCGCCCCCTCCACGCTTCAGTATGCAGCGCATCACCACAACCGAAAGCTGGGTTCAAACCAGAAAAGGTAGCAGTGGTCACAAAGACTACGCGGTATGAGTTTGAACAGCAGCGGTATCGCTATGCAGGAGTTTCTGAAGAAGATCTAAAGCAGTTGGTAAGACTTCATTCATGTGACTACCACAAAGCAAACACGCCACTTTACATTCTACCCTTCACCCAGTGTTTTACTTAATCTGTGTTCTACAGCTTGCTATGAAGGGCTCCAGCTACAATGGCCTGCTGGAAAGACACAACATCCACACTAGCAATGTGGAGCACATTGTGAAGAGCCTGCAGTAAGATACCGTCCAACAGCAATGTTTCTTAGAGAAATGGGAATGTTTCTTTGCAGCTGGGACTCTCTTTGTATTCTGTTTGTTTTCAGGAGAGAAGGCATTACTGTACAAGTGGTAAAAAGAGGAGAATACAATGAAGATGTAGTGCGGTGGGCAGATGCCATTGTCTCTGCTGGAGGTAGGAATATTTTGTCATCCTAGATATCTTTTGTACAACAAAGCTGTCTGCTTGTGACAGTAATTCATTGTAAATCTAGAACATCAATAACGGCTTATGTGATTATGTCATTACCAGTATATATTCTGTTAATGTAATAACCACAGAATAAAAGGTTCTTCCTTGTCTTTCACTTTCTTTGTTCTTTAACACAATCCAAGTTCAATAACTGGAATTGTGTGTGTGGGGGGGGGGTTGTTTTTGTTTTTGTTTATTAGGTGATGGAACGATGCTACTTGTGGCCAGTAAGGTTTTTAGCAAAGACAAACCAGTCGTTGGAGTTAACACAGACCCTGAAAGGTAAAGCACAGAACAGACCATTGTTGGATATGAATTGTATTGTTAAATTAAAGTGGACCTATAATGATAGTGTACAACTCCATATTTTTGTTGTTGGGCTAGTTCTGCATAGAGCTGGGCAATATAGACAAAATTATTATGACGATTATTGTTATTTTTTCTAAATTTAATAATTTTTGATAATTATTGATATAGATCTAGGTACATATTAGTATTCTAAGCTAGCTATTTGTTTTAATACAAATTAAAATTTGAAGAAAAAGTGTTATTAACTAATAAGATTGCACCTGTAATTGCACCTGTATCTCCAATTAAGAAGACTAGCCTGTTAACGGTTTCAGGTTTAATAGACATTCTTTTGCATATTTTTTGAATGTAATGAAAGAGGTGTGCCATGTCACTGAACTTTGTCGGGACCTGTCGGCGCTGTAGCTTTTAACCTGTCTATCTGTGCTCAGTCTGAATGGAGAAAACTGAACGACTTCTGCACTTTTGACTTTTTGCGACCTGTATTATCTCTTCTGAGCAGCTGGCTTTTCGGCATTACTTGTTGGTACGGCAGAGTATTAGAGCCACGTGAACCGGTTGAACCCCATTGCCCCTGGTACCAGGGTTGAGAGGGAGAACATCTACTGGCCCGATAGGCCATGTGTATTGATTGAATTTATCATTGTCATCAACATTTTTAAAATGGCGTGATTGTTTTATCCTCCAGCACTAGTTCTGCATGATTCAGAGTTGGAGACGATCTTTATCGTTATGCTGGACCTTCGTCCGCCCCTTTAGTTCATCCTCTGTCTTACATGTATTTGGGCTCTTCACTGTTGCAGAGCCAGAAGAAGGGAAAAACTGTCTGAAAATGAGTGTTTAGAGCAGTCATGAGTTTTTACCTCGCAATAATTATTTGCACGTACACTGACTTCATTCTTTGAAATTTTGGCCACATCCACTGTTGGAACAGTGTATATATACAGGACAGTAAATGAAAAGTATAGTAGGTCCACAATAATAAAGACTGTGTTTTATTGAAAAACTCAATAAGTCATTAATCTAAATTTGTCGGTCCAGTAGTGTGTAAGTATTAAAATAATTTGAAATTTTCATGGGATTAAGCCAGCTGATTGCTGTTTAACATTTCCAGCTGAGTATATTGAAGTTTTGTCTCTCTACTGAAGGTCAGAAGGTCATCTGTGCCTGCCTGTGCGATACACTCGTGCCTTCCCAGAGGCACTGGAGAAGCTGTGCCGTGGTGAGTTCAGGTGTGTATTTTACAACAAATGCTCACTGCTCTCACGCCTTCCTCAATGTTAGCAGCTTTTTCTGGCTCAGCAGTGACAATCTACAGATATGGTCCATAAGTATTTGGACAGTGGCTGAATTTTTGCAGTTTTGCCTCTATGCACAACCACAGTTGCTTTTAAATCAGCTAACTTACTAATGGGCCTTTGGAAATGGGGGAATGTGTATGAAATGAGTGTAGTTTAACAAAGGTATTGCATTAACTGTTTAACTCCTTGAGTTTAAGTGAAAACTCTGCACTTTAATAACATCATGTTTGATTTAAAATGTACCGTGGTTCTGTGAGGTAAAAATGCAAAATTGTATCATTGTGTCTATATTGAAGACCCTGACAACTGCAATATGTTATTAACTAATGCCAGTGGATTATATTATGTTCAAAGTTGTACAGAAAATAGTCCATAACTCTTTGCTGCTGGCTATAGCCTACCGAACACCATGGAGTTGTTGGCATGTCATTAGCTTAGAGTTCAGGAGTTTAAATCTGTGTCTGGGGAAAAGTCACATGATGTCTAAAACCCCAAAGCTGTGTCGTCAAACTCAGTCGGATATCCTAAATCCATTTACGCTGTCCTGTAAAAATGACTCGCCTGCTACTAGAGTTCACTGCTGCCCACTGTCAAGAGTTTTGGTAAAAGTGTCCAGTAAAAATGAATGTGGTGATATTTGGGATGCTGTCTTAATGTCACCGTTTTATTTTCTCAGATTCTGTAGTTATGTTTCAAAGTAGACCTCCTCTTCTCATAAAAGTGGTTTCAGGAGGATTCAGAGACAAATATAAAAAATGGAGAAATGGCGCACACACAAGGCTAATGCCTCTCTGAGACTGCAGATCTCGTCCCCTTACATTTCTCTGGCTGCCTGCAGGTGGCTGTGGCGTCAGAGGATCCGTCTGCACTTAGAGGGCACAGGAATAAATCCCAATCCAGTGGACCTCCACGAACAGCAGCTCAGCCTGGAACAGCACAACCAAGCTCACCGCTTCACCTCCATGGACAACCTAAACAGTACGACCCACTCAGCATGCTTGTCTGATCCAGTCTCTTTTCTCCAGTGTCACTCAATCCTGAGTTTGTGCAAACATGGCGTGAGATTGGAGTTATATTGATGTTTTTTCTTTTCTTTTCCTGCGTGCTTTTCCTAATTCAATTACTCTTTCTAGGGACAGGAACACTACACGAGACCTTCTACAAGCCTAGCCTTCTCCCTGTTAGAAGCTTAAATGAAATCTTCATTGGAGAATCTCTGTCTTCCAGGTACCTTAATCATGGAAACAGATTCTTGAACTCCCATCTAAGAATGTTTTCATAAATCTTCAGTCCCTTCACTGGCATGCTGCACGCTTTTCCAGCACTCATCAGGAAAAATCTCTGTCCACCACAGGGTGAAGTTAAAATCCTTCAAACCCCATGTTAACCTCTTGCTCCATAGGGCTTCCTACTACGAGATCTCCGTGGATGATGGCCCATGGGAAAAACAGAAGAGTTCTGGACTGAATATTTGCACAGGAACAGGATCCAAAGCCTGGTACACAAAACAACTTTAAATGTTTAAAAAAGTAGTTCCTAATCACCTTCCTGCACCAGGACACCATTTAAAGCTTTGATGCTTGAGTCAGGTGGAAATGAACCTCATAGGTTCATAGTCTCTTCACATAAGTGAGCAAATGGACTGTAAAAAGTGTGATGTGATGGGGAAAAGTTTCAAGTCACTGGAAAAAGATTGAGATTGTAACATCTGTATGAACACAGCTGTACTATAATAATAGCCAGTGGGCCTTTATCATGTTGTGTGGATCAACCAAACTTAAGTAAATTTCTCTTAACTGGCTCCAAACACTCGATTCAGCTTTGGTTGGTCCGTGAAGAGCTTTTAATATTCAGATCAATATTATTAAACTTCACCTAACATTGAAAGGAGATGCAAGCAAGACTTAAACACACACAGATACATATATAGATATAAGATATAAAATGTATATTGGGCCAGCTGTGATTTATTACTAAAAATGCTGATTCTTTACATAGATATTGTTTTATTCTTCCTATAAATTATGAAACCCATTGATGTAAAGCATGATATTGCCTTACAAATAAGAATGAAAAGAATTCTGTCTCTACACTTGTCAGCTCCCTCACGGTCTTCTCTCTTGTGCTCCACAGGTCATACAACATCAATAAACTTGCTGAACAAGCAGTGGAAGAAGTTCTAAAAATTGGTACGTACTGTACATGTGCAAATTTTGAGGTGCAAGACCCGCAGATATCACCATACCTTTGCAGAGTAGCAGCACATACACTTACCTCATAACTTAAAACTTTGGACATGGTTAACACTGAGTATCCACCCAAGGTTATTTATTATTGTTAACTAAAACTAAGATAAAAACTAAAACTAGAAATGGGAAAAAAACATTTTAGTTAACAAAATGAAAATAAAAACTAGACTGAAGTTAAAACCAACTGAAATTTTGTTGTTAAAGGAAAGAGCCTCAGTTTTAGTATTTGTTAGTCTGGTAAAGATTCTATTGAGACTTGCCTGCCTACAAGAAATTTTGCCTCTGACTTATCCACTTCATAGAATAATAATTTAAAAGACACAGAAACAAATAAAACTAAACATTCCACTCTGGAAGCTGACTGAAACTAAATTCAATTAAAAGCAAAAAGTCCAAATAATAAAATATAAAAATGAAAAACTCTAATAACTCTCGTGTCCAGCACTGGAACAGCATTCATGACAGAAAATAAGGGGAGGTACAAAAGGTCCACTTTCCACCAGTATGTGGATTAAGAGGGGAGAAAAAGAATAAAACCTGGTGTTATTTTATTAGTTATGCTGAGGACCTTTCACTTGAACTATACACATCCACTAAGGTTAATGCTAAACTTCCCAAATTTTCAAAAAAGTTAACAAACTGCAGTGATCCCACTTACCTGGAATCCAAACTGTATTAGATAATATTTGGCCTGTATTGTACTGTTCTGGAAATATAGATTGTATTTAGTTGTTTTCCTAACGATTACTGTCTTTACAGCTGTAACTGGTCCTTGCATGCATAAAACCCGATTTGTTTCCTCACTATATTTGTATTTTCTTCCAGGGAAATCCCAGTCAGGTCTGGATATCCCACTTAACCAAGAATTAATTGAAAAAGGTGAGCTCCTATTTCTCTTGTCATTATTGTTGATTTGTGTAGTTTTATAGCCTTTTTTTTTAATCTTGCTCTTGTGTCATGTGATCAGTTACAGAGGAATACAACAAGTCTCTGGTGTTCAGCCCAGATGACAGCCGTTTGTTCTACAGCATCAGGGAGCCCATCGTGAACAGGGTCTTCTCCAGCAGTCGACAGAGAGGCTTTGCCACAAAGTCAGTGGTTATCATCAGTCTCAGGCAGAGCACAACGTCGATGAGTCTGTGCTGTAACTGAAGCCTTTGATCGTTTTGTGGTTTTTTTTTCCTTTTCTGCCTTCAGGTTGTGTGTCCGTTCCCGCTGTTGGGATGCCTGCATGGTGGTGGATGGTGGGACTTCCTTTGAATTCAACGATGGTGCTATCGCTACAATCAGCATGAGCGAGGAGGACCAGCTCCGGACTGTTGTGTTAGAAAACTGAGACAAGTCTGACTATCTCTCAAATTAACAGTGTTCACAAGTGGATGTGTTCAAAGGGAAGTATTTGTCCTTAGCTTTTGTTTTATTATAGATATTTTTCCAAAAAAAAAGAAAAATCCCCATTTACACTTTCTTTTCATTTTTAATCTTTGTGTCACTATTCCAAGCTACAAAGATGATGATTCATTTTTTAGATACCGTTTCTGGTTATATTATATGGTATATATATATACATATATACGGTATATCAGCATAAGCCCTAAAGTGAGCAGTGAAACTAAGGCCAAGATGAAAGAAAGTTAAAAACTCTTTGTAGCCCTGAAGTCTTTTGGAAACGTCAGACATAAAAGCTACACCGATCCAGCAGACTGTTTGTGAATATTGCCCCACACTGAAACAGGACAAAGATTTTGATGTGGTTTCACACTACTGAGTGAGCTTTAAGAATATGGGCAAAGTTATTCAGAGTTATTGTTGTCAACAAATCCAAATTACTCTGCCTCAAGTTTATAATTTATTGCTGAATACACAAAAACCTTTAAACAGAACATGGCTGCAGATTTCTAAGGATTTCAAACTTCTGATATTGATATATCAGATGATTCTTTATATACATGCATTAGGATTAGGACAGTGTTACACTTTGACTTCCTGATGATCACTACTGATAGCATAACTTGAGCTGATTACAATAAAATGCTTGACTCGTGTGAGGAACTTTCTGGGAAATTGAAGATGAAATGAAAGTGCAGGAGCGTGGGGAGAGTGTAACCATAAATGTACAAAACCACACAATAACATAATTGTTATTGAATGTATCTAATGACAATTGGTATTTCAGTTTTCAATTTTTGCTTTTTACCATGTTACATTAATTGTTACATCTCAAATCTCTCTATATATTATGTAGGCTAAAAGCAATCATTATAAGGGCAATTTTCAAACTGATTAGTAACCTACTGTACCACCATCTGGCTCTGTGATGCGTTCCTGTTTCATGTGATGCGCAGTGCTAAGCAGACTGTGGAAGCAAAGCCCCCTGCTGGTCAAACTGTGACAGGGTTTTTAACACCCCACCAAAACAAAACAGTTTTATTAACACTCAACATATGTACTGATGGCACAACTAGCATGGAACTTCTTTTCTGTTCCTACAGACCACTCAAAGCACTCCATTTTAAATACACTATATATTTGGATATGCTGTGTTAAGTTATTATCAGCCAATACTATAAGCTAGCCAACTGTCTTCAGTGGTGGATTAATCCACATTTCCTACTCATCCTACTATCTACTATCCTATAAATTGAGGGGGAAATAATCTACAGGATGTCTTGATGGTAATGAAAGAACATTCACTAATGCATTTAACCTAAGTTTGTGGCCAACTGTGGGATATGCTACATCCCGCTTTGGTACACAGTATTTGTTACCAGGAGACCGTCTCTGTTGGTTTCAGGGCCTCGTTAACACTAGAGAAAAATCTAGATTCATCAATCCATGTCCTTTCCAAGCATATATTCACTTGCGCTGTAAGTTTTATAATTGTAAATGTATGCAGAGGACTTGAAGCACAGCGGCTTGCTGAGTAAAGATATTTTTGGAATATAGTGTCTATTTTTTCTAGCTGTCTGAGCCACGCAGAACGGTAAGTTTTAGAGAAAAGATGTAGTGCAGCAAAGAGAACTCCATGTTTAAAGGGGTTTTTCTTTTTCTCTGGTAGAGTTAAAGGGGCTGTTTTTTGACACTTCCTAAGACAGGAAACAGTTTTGTCTGTGGTGGGCATAACTAAAGTTATAGGTGAAACAGTATCTGATGGATACAAAATTATTTTTAACCCAACAAATCTCTTGACTTGGAGCGTTCTTGCAAAAACCATGTTCTGTTTGAAAAGTTATCTGGAAAGTGTAACATGCACCATGCCAAAGGCAAGTTTCCCTATGGAAACACACTCTGCTGGAATGTGTTTTGTTTTGGAACTCGATAAAGTGATATGAAATACAAGTGCTTCTGTGTGCTGCTTTTTTTTTTTCCCATTAAGCTCATCTTATTACCTTCCTGTCTTCCCTGTATCAAGCAGGTTTTTCGTTGTGACTTTAACAGGAAATTTTTAATAATGATTTTTAATAATTAAAAATCTGGAGGCTGAAATGATGGTCCAAATTGTGGGAGGAGTCATCCTTAATTTAAAAAAAAATATCAGATATGAGAAGTTGTCTGCTGGAAGAAATGCTAAAAACTATCCCTCTGCAGCAACTTCCCTTGCCCTTGATACATTTGGTTATGGTCAGTGCATTTAATCATCTGTACAGTGTACCATTTTAGTCAGTCTGCTTTAACTGCAGGAGAAAATTATCTGTTTCTTGCATTATCAGCACTGCAAATATGTCACAGTTGATGCCATACCCACAAAAGTACACTGTTCGCTTTTATTTATATAGCGCTAAAACACAGCAACCGTCGCCTAAAGGCGCTTTATACTGTAAAGACCCTACATTACAGAGAAAACAAAACCCCAACAGAGTAAGCACTTTGACAGTGGGAAGGGAAAACTCCCTTTTAACAGGAAGAATCCTTTGACACTGTTTAGGGAGAGGCAGCAATTTGCTGAAACTGGCTGGGCTGAGGGAAAGAAAACCGAACCAAAGAGCAGAGTGGTTCATAAGCACAGAGAAAGGAAAAGAAGAAATACTCAGTGCGTCATGGGAAGCAGCCGAGGCCTATTGCAGCATAACTATGGGAGTGGTGGTGTTGTGGTCTTGTTTTTGTTTCAGTGTTGTTGAGCTGGCCAGTACATTACTTATTTTTTTGCTCTCCAATAGGTGTCTTGATGCATGCGCAATCATCCAGGCAAGTAAATCCCAAACGGTTCATTCTGTTCATAAAACTTTTCTCCCATTGAAAACGTTATTACTCATCCGAGTAACTTCTTCAGTCTCAGCTGACTGCAGGTTTCCCCAACCTTATAAACCGTACATTTACAACACATACATATAACAGTACATGTACGGTTTATAAGGTTGGGGAAACCTGCAGTCAGCTGAGACTGAAGAAGTTACTCGGATGAGTGATCAAACATTTCTCCCATTGGGGATCTCCAATAGGCATTTTATGATTTTTCAATTTATTCACATCTCTTCACTCCTGTCAGTTCATATAAGTAGCAATCAAATGCAAGTTTAGTACAAGAAATCAAAATTATCTGCTTAATTCTTCACTGTCCAAAACCTGTCCAGTTACTTTTGAGCCTTAAAACTGTGAACAATGTATAACAACTCATTTCTCTACAGGAAAAGCAATACTTTTTAAAACTCAACATTTGAACATCAATCGCATCTTTATTGATCCAATAATCCACTGATGCTGCAGAGGCAAACATTACAAACCTGTGGCACAAACTGTACATTTCCTTATCTTAAGATTCCTTAAGTTAAATAAATCCCACAGAAAAATTCAATAGCTTTTAGTTTAAAGTGGTTTATCAGCAAAGACTCCGAGGTGAAAATAAGTCGTTCACATGTTCCTCTAGAGTTAAAGCTGACACGAGGGCAAACACATCCACACTATTGAGCTACTTGGATTACTGCAAGCAACACAGATTATATGGAAGTCCATGAAAGGTAGTCTCTTTAGCAACAATGTGTTGAGACAGATACACACACACATATATCAATTGTCATTAAAACCGGTTCAATTAATAAAATCAAATGTTCTCTCATTTTTACAGCTGACACACAAAACACTTACTGTTAAATATGTCGACAGCTGGAGGTGATAATGCAACTGTTAAATGTTGGATTACAAGTTAAAATTATTTGGACAATAGTCAATATTTGACTTTTCTAAAATAGAAGAGGCCATTTTAAAATCATTAAGCTTATCAAAAGATCTGTGATCATTTAGGCAGCACAGTAAATACCTCATTAACATACCTTCATTATGTATTTACTGATTTGCAGATATTAGGGAGCAAAACTAATAGGAGTATTTAGCCAATGAAATCACTTTACCCCCTTGTAAACCATGCTTAATACATTTTTTAAATGAATTAACACATTATTAGAACCTAAAACAATGTAACGTTTCACTTAACAACCCTGACATTTCTTCACAAGCTTGCGTGCTCTGCATTTAAGATCACACAAATGTGCAAGCAAGGCTAGAAAGCATATTCTTTAGCAGCAAACACTGAAACATTGCTCCATTACTGCACACTAGGTCAGACCTGAATGCATTGGAATTTTGCAGGACAAAACTCTCTGCGTTACAAACTAACTGGACTAAAGAAATAAGAAGGAGCCATGGTTGTTACAGTCCAAACCGCAGTCGACACTTCTTGTTCCACATGGTGCGGTCACTGGTTGATCCAACAAACCTGCTGGCCGGTGTGGGCCGGGCAATGCTTGAAAAAGGTCTGGAGTTTATGCTCACATGAGGCATCCCCTTCTTTAGAGAGGGCAGCTGGCTATCCTGCACCAGCCCAAACACATCCAGCTGGCTCAGCACAGGGAACATCTTATCCACGTCACTGCAATCACACCAGCTAGAGTATTAATCATGATTTTCAGCTATTCAAATATGATTCTGTGTTCTTTTTAGAAAATTATAACTGAAATTTAACGGATTTTCCCCATTTAGGCCCCAAATAAATCCAGACCAGCATTTAGTTTTCAGTATTCACTCATTCAAACAAGTCCCAAATATAGAGCTCAAGGTTAGAGCAGAGTTTTTGTACTAATAAAATCCAACTGAAAATAAACACCATAGCCAGCACTAGTTACATGACATAACATACATAACAGTGACATGGATGGAGGTGGGAGGCTCCACCTCCATCCATGAGGTGGAGCCCTCCACCTCATGGATGGAGGTGGAGCCTCCCACCCCATCCATGAGGTGGGCGGCAGATAAAAACTTACGTGAGGGCAGCAAGGTGAATGTGATAACAGCGGCTCAGGGACAGATGCAGCAGGTTCTTGAGTTGTTTGAGGACAGGTAAGCAGTCAGCTGTCAGCAGAGTGCTATCACTGCCACACAGAAACACAGGTTTTAAGCTGCAGTCATCTGTGGCCACAGTAAAGACATTTTTCCAACCATGACAATTTAATTTGCAATAGCAAATAAAACAAGACAACTAAAGAAAAACCCCACAATTAAATACCAAACACAGAACAATGACTAAACTTTTACCTCAAATCTAGAGTTTTAATCTGGGGGCATTTTTCCACCAGCACCTTCACATCTAAAAATGAGAAATGACACAGACACACGTCAGAATGATGCAACTCAAACAATCTTTAAGATATAGATCTATATCTAGATCAATCTATCCATATACAGTTTTCACAAACTAATTTCACTTCAGCAGTACGCACCCTCAGTGTTACTCTTCAAGCTGTCAAGTGAATCATAAATTACTGTATCATTATGCAATTTGTTATGTGTTACATCATTAAGGACAAACCAGCTGTGTTTGTTAGTGTTGAAATCAGTGACTTGAAGATCTCCACCACTCACCATTTAGGGTGAGGCTCTCTCTGTAACCGCTGAGGTTGAGATGTGTAACACTAGAACTCAGATTATCAACGACGCTCTTTATGTGATTATTATCAAAGGTGCACCATGATAAGTTCAGCTGTTGTATACTGAAACACAAAATCAGAGCATGAGTAAATCTGAGGAAGAGGAGAAACTGAGGTTACAAAGTGAATAAAGGACTGAGCAGCTGACCGGGAACAGGATTTCAGCATCCTAGCGAGCGCAGGAGCAGAGAAGGCGGAGCAGCCGCTGAGGTTGAGCTCCTGTAGGCGGGTGTTCTTTGCCAGACAGCTGAGTGAGAGAGAAAAAGAGATTAACAAATACACCCAAACATGAGCTCCAAACACACAGTACAGATTTAAGCTCAAACAGATTCAGAAAATGCATTTACTGAGAAGAATTTAGTGCTTTGCCAGTTTACAATCAACAGTTACAGCACGACTTTTCCACCTCTGATGAGGCTCTGCTACAAACAGCATCACTGACATGTTTCCCTCAGCATCTGAGGTCATGAAAAGCTCAGACATCTTTTTGAGAAGAGAAAAGCAGCTGCAAAGACACTGGGAATCAGTGACATCCCTGCTACACTAATCAGTAGCAAATAGTTCAGATCTCACCTGATGATGGTGTCAGAGAGCTGCAGACCCTCCAGGCTCAGACATTCTAGCAGTCTGCAGCGACAGATGAGGTCTTCCAGAGCCAACGTGGGTATGACTGAGTTTGACAGATCCATTTGAACCACCTGCAAAGAGCTGGATAATGGAAAAGAAAGAAAAGAGCATTTTTTTTTCCACTTAATAAGTGCCACAGAACTTAATACTTAATAGAGCTCTGTGGTGTGGAGGAGAATTAAACATTAGACATTAGATAGTTTTCATTAGATTTTCACAGGCAAGGAAAACTCAGAGTAAGTCTTCCAGTGAAGAAGAAAATCAGGACACACCATGATATATGTGACTAACCCTCTGTATGTCAAGTGCAACTCTTCCACAAAGGAGCGAGGGCAGCGCAGTCTGCGGATGCCGGTCCTCAGCACCTGCTGCAGAGCCAGACCGGTGTGGGTCATCCCCTCTAGATCCACACTGTGCCACAGAGACTCGTCAAACCTGTGATGAATGCACAAGCAAAGAGGTGTCATGGAGGCAAACCCCTACAGAAGCCTGCAGTAAATAACCTGCACACAGCAACCCGTTCTGTTAAATGTGAATGTGGGTTTCCATTGTGTGTGTCATTGAGAATATTAAGCAGCACAAACTCGTCTGTCTACCAGTTTGTCAGAACTTTTGAATGTAGCCACAGATTTCCATATTTTTGAATACTCTGATAAGTGTCACGAGTTTAAACACACAGATGTCAGAAAGAACCAGAGGAGTGGTTTGAAGTATGCAAACTCAATCTTTAGGATCCGCCCCGCACTTAAAAAAAAAAAAAAAAATTTCAAGCGGGAAGAAGCAGGGCCAGAGATTTTGTTAATGATCATTATGACTCACGCCAAACGTTGCCAGCGCTTGCAAACTACAGATATTCTGACGAGGTCCTGGATAGGGAGGCAGAAGAAAATCCTAAGAACAACCTCGTCTGGTAGTTGATCCCATGAAATGTCTGCAGAGGGAAGGAGAATGGGGAAAAAAAAAGTTAAGTTGATCACAGGTGAAAGTCCTCATCTTAAACCTCAGAAAACCATCTCCTCCTACTTGGTGAGGGGTCTTTCCTCCTTGATCTCCTGCCAAGAACAAATTGATTGCTGTCATTCTCCTTCCCCTTGCTGAAGAGCCGCTGTTTCTTGCGCGGTGGTGTGAACTGCAGGATGAGATCTGTTGGGGTCCACTCAGTGTCCAGGCCCTCGCTGAGAATGCCTCTGGACTTGCATTTGTTGCTTTTCTTGGGCTGAGTCAGCATGGAGTCCTGCAGACTAAGGCAGGGACGATCCTGCAGTGGGACACTGTTGGAAACAGAAGTTAATCAGACATGTGGGCATGGTTAAACAAGGCTTCATCATGCTGTCTTACACGAACACCCCACAGAAAGGCTACTTAGCGGCCTAGCTTCCTCTAAAGAACCCCTCCATGCCCGCCATATTGATATAGCTACCAGCGGTGTGACCGCGCAAACTGATTGCAAAACCAAACGACAAACACCGTCTCCTGTCTTTCAGTACACAGACACATGCAGGTGGTCCAGGACGTCCACTCCTGCTCCGCGGTTAGCTTACAGTGTGTACCCCGGGAAGAAAAGAGCCGCTGACAGGCGTGGAGGGAAAGCGCTGGGGAGAAAGCGCGCTATCGGTACAGTTTTACACTAACTACGCTAAGACGCCGGCGGTTTACCGAACACACAATTTCGCATAAATCCGCCTTGTTCACACCGCTTTAGAAATGGAAAGCACAGTTTTGAGTTGGGACAGTTAAACAGCACCAAGCTAGCCTAGGGATGGCGGCTCATTTTCACATGTGCAACACATCTCAGAGATAACTTATGCACCGCTATACCTCAAATATTTTTAGTAACAGAATGTAAGAACCACTGAGAACGATACCTGTCGCCTGGCATTTCCTTCAACTCGAAACAAGTGCGATCCTACACAAAAAGTGCAAGACTGTTTGGATCGCAGCCCTCCAACCGAGACTCTTTAAATTCGCCGCCAACACTGGGGCGCCCTCTTTTCGTTACGTCACGGACGTGCCTGCACGTAGATCGCGTTACGTCATACGCATTAGGGATTTCGCCAGGTGGCAGTTTTTTGAGTATATATGCAGTAGAGTTATGTGCCATATTATTGGCTTTAGAACGGGTGGAAGACATAATTTCAAAAGTAATAATAGTGATTCATTGTCAGCATTGTTAAGCATTGAAAAATCGTAGATTTTGTGTGTGACCAAAGCAAAAATATAGTAATAATGTGGACTCCCGCTCATATAGGTATTGTGGGTAATGAAAGAGCAGATAGGTTGGCCAAAGAAGCTATTAAAAAAGTAGATATTGATATTCAGATACCGTTGTCGAATTCTGAAGGGAAACGTTTGGAAAGAAATTAAGAATTTATGGGAAATGGGGCGGGGTAATGAAGTAAAAGGGAGACATTTATATGATGTGTACAAAACAGTTCACGTTACAAGAAATAGAGGAGTAAGTAGGCAGGAGGAGGTAATTATAATTATACGTAGAATAAGAAGAGGTCATTGTTTTCTAGATGGCACTCTTTTTAGGATGCGGAAACCCTATGGGCTCAAAATGTGGTCATAAATATTTTGTACTTGTAAATCAGTTTTGTATGTGTAAAAAGAATTTGTGCGTGCGTAAAAAAGATTTGTATGTGTAAAAAAGATTTGTGTGTGTGTAAAAAAGATTTGTATTTGTAAAAAGAATTTGTGCGTGCGTAAAAAAGATTTGTATGTGTAAAAAGAATTTGTGCGTGCGTAAAAAAGATTTGTATGTGTAAAAAGAATTTGTGCGTGCGTAAAAAGATTTGTATGTGTAAAAAGATTTGTGTGTGGACTTAGCCAAAAACCCCCTGCAAGTTACAAGTACGAATTTTGACCCTATTTTTCTTCCTGTCATCTGATTGGTCAATGTCATGTCAATCACAAATGTAACAATCCAATCAGAGAACAGATGGGGTTGGCTGTCGGAGGGGCACTTTTTGAACTGCAGGTCCTTGAAGGGTAATACAGTTTGAAGCTGGAGGATCTCTATATAAATATCCGATAGCAGCTAGGTCCCCTTACTTTCAGCAGCTGTTGAAAGGATAAAGTTGTGGTATGTCAGTGGTTAGAAATACCATTATTACTTTAGGATTAGTTTAACACAAAGTCAGGGCTGACCCGGGACCATTGCTGTGAGTCACAGTGCGCAGCATAAAGGTCCTTTCACATCAGACGCAGGATGTGCTGCTAATGCTAACTGCTAACTAAAAGCAAAGGATCCAGAATTTGTTGCGCTGGCTGCTGAGCTCTGTGGGTTTTGCAGCAGCTCTACCTGTACTAGATGCACCTGCTCCTTGTCGTTTCTATCTCTGACTTTATGTCCTCTACAACAGTTTCTGTTTTTTTTTGCTAGTTCTTCAAATGTTCAATAAAAACATGTATGCTAATTCATAACGAAGAAAGCTTTGTAATGAAGACTGTCATTTCCAAAACACTGCCCCCCCCGCGGTCCGCAGCGCTGTTGAAAAGCCTGTGGAAGTCCCTGTATAAAGCACGTAGACCTGTGACACAAAAATCACCAAACTCGGACGACCACAGACTGTTTTCCTTTGTGGTGAGGAAGGAAAACGCTGGGTTGGCATGTAAAGGGGCATTTATTCCTTCAAGGACCTGCAGTTCAAAAAGTGCCCCTCCGACAGCCAAACCCATCTGTCCTCTGATTGGATTGTTACATTTGTGATTGACATGACATTGACCAATCAGATGACAGGAAGAAAAATAGGGTCAAAATTCGTACTTGTAACTTGCAGGGGGTTTTTGGCTAAGTCCACACACAAATCTTTTTACACATACAAATCTTTTTACGCACGCACAAATTCTTTTTACACATACAAATCTTTTTACGCACGCACAAATTCTTTTTACACATACAAATCTTTTTACGCACGCACAAATTCTTTTTACAAATACAAATCTTTTTACACACACAAATCTTTTTACACATACAAATCTTTTTACGCACGCACAAATTCTTTTTACAAATACAAATCTTTTTTACGCACGCACAAATTCTTTTTACACATACAAATCCTGATTTACAAGTACAAAACTGATTTACAAGTACAAAATATTTATGACCACATTTTGAGCCCATAGGAAACATCTTACTGGTTTATGTAATCGGTGTAATGCTATGGAAACGATTGAACATGTGCTTTTTAGTTGCAGGAAGTATGTCAGTCAAAGGAGAATGTTGAGGGTAGAAATGGGTAGTACTACCGAACCCAAGTTTGAAATGGTGGTTGATCAGTTGAGTCATGATGAAGGGAAAGGAAAGACTTTGTTTTTTGAGAAATACTGGACTCATAGTACGCGAACTGCGCGTACTCCGAAGCGTGCGGTCGCTGGATTGGGACACAGCCATCAACAGGATCTAAGGGTATGGAAGTGATGTAGCAGTAAAACCCAGGAGATGGCAGTAGTACAACATCGTTGGATGCAAGCTGCTGTTATAAATGAAAGAAGAAGAAAAATTATATTTTTAAGGCAGTAGGTATTAGGTCCTGATTGTTAGCAGGTCTTCTTTTTCCTTAGTCGTGCTTTAATAAAGCAGGGAAGCACTTGTGTTACCAACTGGGTCAAAAGACGTATGAAGTAAGATTAGGGATGTGTGCGACTAGTCGACTAATCGCGCTATTGTCACTAGTTGGTACCAGACTTACTAGTTGTTGTCCTAAATGTTATGCAGCCATTTGCCACCAGACGGTTGTTGAGAAACACCATACATAACTTAATATAGCCCTGATCTTTTTGCTAACCGTATTAGAATGAGACTGCAGATAGAAATGGCAGAAAATAGCCTTTTCCTAAAGGTGAATGGGCTTTCCCTTAGTGACAGGGTTCAGAATAGAGCCACTATTCTTCCACATCAAAAGGAAACGGCTAAGGCTTTTCCCGAATGGATAAGGTTTTCTGGCCAGACATGTCCTACTGGGAGGAGGCCCCGGTGCCGAACCGGGACACCCTGGAGAGATCATATCTATAGGCTGATCTGGGAAAGGCTGGATGTGTTCCCGGATAAGCTTGGAGGAGGTGGCAAAAGGGAGGGCTTCCCTGCTGTCCCCACGACTGACTTCAGATAAGGGGAAGAAAATGGCTAGATGATATATTGTTTTGTGGTTTTAGATTTTAACTTTTATCGAAACGATTCTCAAATTTAACTAAATATCTGAGTGTTTCTTACTTTTAGACTAGTCGGTTAGTGTAATTTCTCAATTAGTTGAGTAAGAAATTAGTAGCCAGGAACGTTCCTAAGTAAGATCATTTTTTTACTATACTTTTCAGGGTGTCTTTGAATTCAGCACTTTGTAGGTTAATCATTTTCATTGCCATCAAACCGTGTGGTATTTTTTGGTTCCTAACACATTACATCCACATCAGTATAGCTGTAGAGGCAGCATGATTTTTTCTCATTGAGATCTAAGGTGTTTTCAACGTGTTCCTTTATTATTTATTTATTTTCTTTAGTATGGATGAAGTTTATGAACTGATGAGCCTCTGACACTAAATCAGATTAATGCATTCAAACAAATATTATTTTAGGTTCTTTCTGAAGAAGTAAATTATTTTGAATTTGAATAACTCCTATAACACCAGAGAGTTTCAGGAGGCTTCACCAGCAATATTGGACCAAAACATGACTGTAGAAAGCATCTTTTATTCAGTTATAGGTTTTCCGTGTTTAATGACTCAAGAGTGAGCATGTTCGAACCAGTTTATTTGATATTATGTAACATTCATTGTAGCTCAAGAGGTCAGAATTGTACCATTTTAAAGTGTTGATATTCAACACTTTAAAATTTTCAGTGACTGATCTTATATGACATACTTATGTAAACAAAGTTGGCTTTTTTCCATTCAATTTAATTTAATTTAAATGGCACCAAATCGCAACGTTGATTGACGTTAATTAATATTAACAATAATTCAGTGTCCAACCTAACAACCATCAGGTCAGTGGCCAAGTGTTTTATTGCCCCATGTGTGTTTTATTTATTTTTTTTGCTTGTATAAGAGCTTTTATTTTTATATTTTAAATATTAATGCAATTTATATTATTTCACTTTCAATCTAAAAAATGTTATGAAAGCCTTGAAATTAATATGGTCTAGTATACATCATGCCCTTCTTTACTATCACCCCTGTTCCCTTCCATGTAAAATAGGACAGCTGCTGTCAGCCATGATCAAGCTGTATAATTTAAACATAGTATCAGACTAAGTTAATAGTTCATCTGCATATTTTAATACAACTTTTTGAGACTTACTGGAGGTTTTTCTCTGTGTAAAACAGATGTTGGTGGATGGAACAGCTATAAAGTTTCCTTTTCTTCATGTCAGATGAAGGACTCCCGCAGCTTTTTACCAGTAAAGGTTTCCCAGTAAAGCTCTACCTGAGCTGACCACGGTGTGTAAACTGACTCCGGCTCCACATTAAACTGTGCCAGCGTCATCAACACTGCTGCTGTTGTGTTATCAGTGTTTCTGTTCAAAACTGAGGGCTGTGTGGGCTTAATGTTGTCACAGTTTTTATTCACACGCTATTTAGGAGCAGTATTACATAGCCGTGCATTAAACGGAGCATTGAAGCAAAGAATTTGTGTCAAGAAGTTTTTCTAATCGAATTATTCAAAATATTCGATGAATCGTTGCGGCCAGTGCAAACAAAAATCACCATCCCTCTGAGTGCTGGATTCACACAAATAAATCCAAATTTTAATTTAAATTGTGGGCTGAGATGCATTGCAGCAGTATGTGTGCCCCTTCCCGTGACTGTTCTCCTGATGAGACCACGCATGTGTCACGTTTCCACATCCTCCAGGTTGCAATCCACCCTCTATGTATCTCCCCTCCTTCTATCCACTATCTCTGTAAATGAGCGCATATATGGCTGGAACTAACCACTGTTTTTCAGGAGTAAGCATGATCCAGAGAGCTCCCAGGAGGTGCACCTGTTCTCTAACCTGCAATCAGTGATAGTAACTAAGCCCAGTCTTCTACACCACCTGTTCCCAGATTTTTGATCTACAACAGTGGTATTGCTGCTCAGGCAATTTATGATTCAGCAATTTAATTTACTTGCTTGTTTGTTTTCGTTTAATGGCCAGATGACCAGTGCTTACCTGCTTACCGCTCATTCTTCGTAGTGAATCCTGTTTGGTGTGCCAGCTGGAAGTCCATCCCGAATGTTTGCCTAATCTACTCTCTCACACGCTCTTCAGAAATATTCTGGATATTCTCTAAACCATACAGGCTCAAATATATACATGTCTCCCACTAATCCGCTTCTTTCGACTTCTCCCTTTAGGGGTCGCCACAACATGTCATTTGCCTCCATTTCAGTCTGTTCCACACACACATTTCAACCTATTTAAAGTTATTTATGGTAAATGGTAAATGGCCTGTACTTGTATAGCGCTTTACTTAGTCCCTAAGGACCCCAAAGCGCTTCACACTACATTCAGTCATTCACCCGTTCTCACACACATTCACACACTGGTGATGGCAAGCTACATTGTAGCCACATCTGCCCTGGGGCGCACTGATTTATCCATCTAACAGTGTCTCAGAGGCTGTCTGTGATTTTGAGTATGGATATATAAGTATGGGAAGCACAAATATTTATAGTTTGGAAAAAATGATGTAATTCCACCTCAGGTCATATGTGCGTAAGCTGTTATTTATAACTATTGACCTTTCTCCCTCGTTCTCACACATACACGCAGTTGTGCACTAAGGTAACAGTCCCAGACCCTGACAATGACTAACAGGAGGGACAAGGTGTGTCAGATTTTCAAAATAAAACTTTCTTATTGGAAGACTAGTATGCTTTAAAAAATGTGAAATGTTCAAAATAAAAGCCCTCAGTTACAAAAAAAAAAATCTCTGTGTATTTTTTTTAATACAAGATAAGTATGTTTTTAAAAGAATGTAATTTTGTGGCCCTAACTTACAGCAGACAATACATTGGATCAAGTTTGGGCAGCAGCAACTATCCCTAACTATTATGCAAAAAATTACATAGTCTAGTGAGCACGGTTCCACACTCTGAGACTGGACAATATCTTGGTTTGGTTAATAATTTTGATGCATACTTAAGAATATTCCAAACTGACAGGTTTTTCTAAGTAGTTATTTCTTGCCAAAACCTTATCCTGATTCAGAAAGTAACATCCAACTGCAGCAACTTTTTCATATGATGAAATTCCTGAAGCTACAATAGTGGTTCCATTTCTATTGTCTTCACATGTGCTCCCCAGACATAGCATTTTAATTTAAATTATCACTGTTATCTAAGTGATACGATTGTATAACTATATTTGCATATTCCCTCAGATTGATATCTTTCTATGTGTTTGATCCCTGTCCTGTTGATAGGTTTGTGATTCAGTGGTAAAGAGCAGATGTCTAGCTAAACAAACCGAGACACATGTAGCAGATCTGAGTTTATGTCAAGATCTGCAGCAGCAGATGGTGTGGAGTAGAGAGTGAGAACACAAATGCAGACAATGGAAGCAGGAAGTAACTTGAACAAAAGACAAACTGCTTATTCAGGCTGATTGACAAAACACAAAATAAGAAATCCAACTAAACACATGGGACATAGAGACACATGGGTAGGTTAACAGACGCTCCAACAAAGGAAGACAGAGAAAATAAATACGCTGAGGGGTGACAAGGGGAGTGGAAACACATGGGACCCGAGCAGGAACAAATTAGATGTAAAAAGGCAGGGGAAGTAAAACTGGACATAATTCACATGAGAAAAGGATTAACAAAATAAAACAGTAAGTTTCACAAACTTGACACTAGGACGGGGATAAGCAAACACAGGAACACACGAGAGGCTGACGAGACAAGGATGAAACACAAAGAGAGGAACAGGTAAGGGAGACGAAACACAGAGTCAGACAAGGACAGAGAAGGAGATCCATAACATAGAGACAAAACACTCAGGACATGATAAAGGGAAACGCTAAACAACCTAAAATAAACCTTAATCAGTCGAGATAAAACATAATCAAAACCAGAAACAAAGAAAACTAAACTAGGAAACATAATCAAGATCAAAACAACAATAAACAAACACAGAAAAGAACTATGACAGTTTAGACTTGGGCCTAAAAATATATTCATCTGTGTTATAAAAACATCTTGCACAGACCTGCTAACCCTAAAGGCAAGGTTTCTTTAAGCTAAAAATGAGAACAGAGCATTTATCATTCTACTTACAAGAGATTTATGGGAGGTGATAGTCGTTAATCATAATATGCATTAAAATGCTCAAGGCAAGATGTAAATATATGATATAGAAATTACTGTGATGCAATTCTTCCTTGTGCTTTGTTTTTTTCTTTTTTTTTTTTGGCTGCTGCCTTTAAGGGTCACCACAGCGGATCATCTGCCTCAGTATTACTGTATCTCTAGAATCCTCCCTTTTCACATCAGCCCTCTGCATGTCCTCCTTCACTACATCTATGAAATTTCTCTGTGGCTTTCCTATTTTACTCCTGCCTGCCTGCTAACAATATATCCATTGTCCCTGCTCGGGATGCCCAAAACACCCCAGCCTTGCCTCTCTGACCTTGTCTCCTAAATCCCGAGCTGTCCCTGCGATGTACTCAATTCTTTCCTGTCAGTTCTCATCAGTCACCATCACAATCTTAGCATTTTCAACTCTGCCACCTCCAGTTCTGCTTCCTTGTCACTGCCATCGTCCAAACCATATGTCATAACAGGTCTTACTATCATCTTCGAAATGTTCCCTTTCACTCTTGCTGCTATCCTCCTGTCAAACTCTCCACCCACTCCACACTGTCTGCATGCTCTTCTTCCTCTCTCTTATGCACGCTCTGTTACTTTGGAGATTTGACCATGGATATTTAAATTTATCCACTTTCAGAAATTCTATTCCTTGTACACTTTTGTGCTACTTTTTGAAGTTCTGATGAAAAAGGTGAGATGCTGTATTAGAGTAGTTTGCTTTTATGGTGTAAAATTTGATATACGTCAATGAGATGTAGTTCTTTTAAGCTAACTTTATCTGACTTGTCAGTTCAAGAAAAACAATGACCATTTTAATTAAAGTAATTCATGATTTATCAAGATGTAAAAATGGGATCTGTCAGTATATTCTGCTGTATATGTTATTGTCTATCTGGGTATTCCATCTGTTTAATGACAATACCTTGATGTAGAGTAATGGTTAACTTCATGTATTTGAATTGAATCAGTGAAAGAATTTAGAGTTGCTCCACCGTAGCTCAATAAGGTTGATCCAAACAAGGCAGCAGCTAAAACCAACGGCAAGGCTACAAAATTAAGACTTAACCAATGAATAATGCCATGGTGTCCACATCTATGTTGTATGTATAATCTGAGGACACATGCTGCACATGACTGATTATGCCTCGCAGGTATAATGTTATATAGCACTATATAGTGTGGAGGGAAGACTCAAACATGTAGCTAATAGGTCAAATAGACGGCATAAGACCATACAGCCATCTCTGTGTTCTGGGTTTAACTCATATGAGTGTGTCAGCCTATACAGCACCTGCCTCCTTATACAGACTTTTGTTAGTTGTTTTAAATGTAGCCATTCTGTGGTGGCACCATGTATATCTAAGGATAGTGCTAAAGGGATGTGTTAAATGTAACAAGAATGGTCCATAAATGATCCATAAATGTTGGAAATGAGATCAGGTTTCTTGGTATGAATCAAAGCTAAAGAAAACTTACCGTAATGCTGTTCACTGAACAGTATCGATGTGTTTCTTTCAGTTCATTCAGCACCTCCATACAAACTTTTTTCTATTATTAAGCTTGAATTCAAAAACAGGAAAATTAGTTTGTTTTCGTGTAAATACAGAACTGGTTTATTCACATGAAATACCCCTGAATATAATGGTAAACAGAGAGTTAAAAAGGATATCCCAATAAAATATCATTATTAAGGCGCATTTGCAATGATTAAAATCACAGCTAACTGTCCATGCTATGATGGACTGCTGTTTTTTGCAGGCACACCAGTGTATTTTACAAATCATTGCAATCCTCAGTGTCCTGCACTGTTTATTACAAACAATAGAAAACAGTACTGAATACAAATGAAAATATGCAATATCCATAAAAATATGCATTACTGTGAGTGAAGCCATAGTGTAATTCTGTCTCTTTTTCTCTTTTTTCTGATTAGGCCTAAACCACAGTTTATATCACAGAGGGTTTTTTGTTTTGTTTTGTTTGTGTCTGTTTATGTTTTTAAAAATTTCACTCAGTGGTTTTGAGGAATCAGCAGACTGAAAGAAAGATCGAAAAAAAAAAAAAACTATTTTATGGCACAAGATGAATACACCAAAGGACAACATTAACACTGAAAAGAGCAGATATGAGGCATGTGTCTGTCTTGCCTATGGAACCTTAAGTAGCACCTTAAAAATATAAGATTAACCACAAGGCTTCATTTATTCTGGATACTATCTAGTTTAGTTTAAAAAAAAACTAATGTGGATAAACTGGATTTGCAACACAGGTTGTCAGTGCCACACAATGCAAAAGCAAACCAATCGTTTCTCACATCAGGCCAGCGCCAGAACAGCAGTTTACCTCTGCTCAAGCTGAATAAAAGGCTAGAAATTGCTTTTGTGAACAATTACATTATTATAGTAATGCGTCATTTCCTGGCTGGTCCTGATTTTTCTTTTAAAGAAATGGCTTGCAGATCATTTTCCAAGGGGCTAAATGGCCCGTGGATGCGGTCAAAGGAGAGTGAAGCAGTAAAACCACTAACCCAGTTTCACAGGGCCAGCCATACACATGTATGTACAAAGCCAATTCCAAAAAGTCAGAATATTGTGTTAAATCTAAATAAAACAGAATGCAATGATTTATACATTACATATACATTTAGTTAAAGCTATTTTTCTCAGAACTAAACTGTGGTTAAGCTACAACTTAGGCAAACTGTGGAAGAGGTGTAGAAGTAAAGCTGGGATCTTTTACATTTTTATTCATTCTATTTGGAGAATTTTTTTTAAAAACATATCAGAACTTGTAGCGGCCAATCCTCTGCACAATCCATGCAGCATTTGGTGAGATAGCTGAGTCTTGAGATAAGTTCTAAGTGAACCTGCCATCTGTAGAGCCATTCTATTAGCACAGCTATAACCACTTCTTATAACCACTTTTCCAATTAGTAGATGACCTGCTCTACCTCCCAAGATGCAGCCATCCCTAAATGTACATGCTCAGATATATACATATATACCCCAGATGTATGCATTACCCTTTAGTTAGCCAAGTCCATGCTGTAAGGCCTCAAACTGAGCATCTTTTGCTGTAGTCATTTTGCTATTTTGCAAGTCGATGTGATGAGATCTGAATAAGAAACCCAGGGGCCGCATGCTCATACAATAGCAGCTTTCCAGTCACAAAGTAAGCTATACCCTGCTTGAGATTCCTTCAGGACACCTTTGAGAAACATTTTCATTTCATCTGGAAAGTGTTGACTGAGATCACAGATGAAGGAGTCAGTGGTAATTTTCCCATATGAAATGGCCCTGTGGGCTTCAGTTTAGGTCGGTGGGTATGCAGGCGACCAATGACCAGAAGACAGCGGCCTGGGTTTGAATCCGACCTGGGACTCTTTGCTGCATGTCTTCCACCCTCTCTCTCTCTTTGCTTTCCTGTCTGTATCCACTATTGCTATCAAATACCCCCCAAAATGGCTCTGCAAGCAGAGAAGTTGCTCCCTGCTGAACATTGGAGTAGAATTTAGGATTCAGGCACATCCACACTGAATTCCCTCCTCAGACCAGGAAGCTACATCCATCATTTTTATATACAATCTGTGGTTGTGAGCCAACTAACAATATAGTCAGTGGCTCCAGTAGGTGTGCATGGTTAATGAACAGCTAACAGAATGGTAGAATACTCTTAAATCTTTTTGAAACGTGTAAATAACTCAGAATGCTTGAAAGTGAGTTTGAAAATTTCAATCAAATCAAAACTACATGTCATTTTTTTGTTTCTACCACTAACACAACTCATCAATAATGCTAGACTAATGTAAGAAAGTGTTCACCTTAATCTCTTAATTGAGACTAGCCAAACACTCAAAAGAACAGTTTATGAGTGTGTGGGTTTTGAATACTCATTTACTCAGTACATGGGTACTATGAGTAATCATTTTAAGCAGTTCCAGAAAGTTGACTCTGGATGTAGAATTTTCAGTGGGAGTTTTATTTATCTTCCAAGTGACTTCTTTCATCATTGATCAATAGCCACCATACCATTTATAAAGAGGGACCAGGGAAGCAGAAGAACATCACATCAAGAAGGCCCTGAGTAAATGTGGTTATCCCAGCTGGACATTTGCCAAAGCTGGGAAGGTGCCTAAAGAAAGCTCCAGGCAATCCAGGAGAGAAGAAGGACAACTGCTGCCTAAGCAAAAACACTTAGTGATCCCTTATGTGTCAGGAGTATCGGAACAGCTGAGATGCATTTTCTCAAAACATCATGTCTCTGTAGCTTTCAAAGCCACAGAGAAATGCCAATTTGCATATTAATGACCATGAAACTGACCTCACAGCCCACTGTTAGCCACTGGTGCTAGTTTTAGTCATTATGCAAACGTACTGTTTGTAAGGTTGGGGAAACCTGCAGTCAGCTGAGATGGTGGGATAAAAGCTTGGATCTGAAGTGTTTATTGAACTGACACTAACAATTTTAACTAGCTTTCTCCACATTGTATTCTGACACTGACAGAAACATCTCTGGCTCTGCAAAAGGCAAATACAGACACTTGCTTTGTAGTCAAATTCATGAAATCTATCAGATTGAATATTTCCAAAACATCTTGAGTGTTTTGTATGGGAAATTTAACAGAAAAAAATGATTTGTAAAAGTAATGCAGATGTATATTAACTTATTTGGACAGAGAGGCAGAGCAGCCAAAGAAATCCATGCCGATGCTCCGGGGATAGCCTTCCAGTACCTTCAGTGCCACTGGGTCAAACTTCCAGTAGTGCATTCCACTCAGGAAATTGGCATAGCCTATCAAAGGGCGAAAGAATGCAACAGTGAACTCCAGATGTACAGGTTAAAACCTTCTCTAGACCTACCAGTCACTAAGTCAGAGGCAGAGATTACACTCCTCACCATATCTGTCCAAAAAAGCTCCATCGATGTGGCTGGGCATTCCCCTCCACTCGTAAATGCTGTGAGGGTGGATGTCATTGATTCGATTATCCTGAACATTGAAGACCCAGTAGTAACTCGACTTGAAGAAGTAGACTTTCTCAGTATGGTCCTCTTCCCACTTCAAAGCTGCTTCAATGTCTGTTACAGGAAGACCCAGCCGCCTCACTGAATCTGGCCCTGTTATCTTCCTTTCAGCATCAAAAACCCAGTAGCTGTCACCTGCCATAGCAACAGTGAAAATGAAACTTCAAATGCTGCTCTCATTTACTGAGGAAAATGACTATTTGTGCAGTAGGATTCCAGTAATAATAAGTAACCAGGATGTTGTTTCTAGAAATCATCACTGCTGAATACACGTAAAGCACATCCTTGTGAAAAAGTACAACCACGTAACAACAACATTCAAGGCTACGTATCTCTACCATAAACTCGTGTGTCACTGTGGTGAAGATTATTATTTTATTTAACCTTTTTCCTCATGTTCCCACAGTTCACCAGATTTACCTCATTTCCTCTCTTGACTTTTTCATCACTGATTGGCCCCTGAGTTTCTTTCTCCCTTAACTGAACTCACCGGACACACATTTTATAAAGACTTCATTCCCTTTCACTCACTATTTTTACTTCCACATGGCAGTTAAGAATTTTACAGTCCATGTGTATCCACTTTTGTTTGACTAGTTTTGAGGAACAAAGGATATTTTTGTTGAAATACTTGTTTAATGTGTCCTTCCCCCGTGTCCTCCAGAAAAAAATTGACAAGTTCGCGTCTGTACCTTGGAAGAACCAGATGTTGCCAGACTTGTCTTCAAACGCAGCATCAATGTGTTCCGGAATTCCTTTCCAGTGGCGTGATGATAAAGCTGGATAACCAGCTTGTAGCTGCCCATCACGGATTCGCCAAATATATTGAGACTTAAAGAAGAAGAGCTCTCCCCTGATCATGGATACGGCATCAAAGTTTGTTTTGCAAGCGTTTGGCTGGAACACAGCAACAAACGTAGTCTGAAAATTTTTGTCTATGAACTATCATGCAAAGCAGCAAAATACAGGACGGGTTATGTTTTTAAGTAAATACATGTATTTTCAAGGGCCTCACCAGTTCAGTCTGAATCTCATTGGTCTCTGTCATCACAGGCGGTGTGTGGCGAGGGGATCCGTACAGATACTGAATGCCCCTTTTGTCGTCCTCACTCAGCTGCAGAGGGTAAGAGTCACTATAGAATGGGCACATCACAGCATCGGGCTCAAGGGAGTGCTGCAGGCCCAAAACATGGCCAAACTCATGAGCTGCCACTTGGAGGAGGTCTGTGCCTAAACAAGCAAACAAAGGAGGGCAGTCAAACTTAGAGTAGTTATTTTTTGTTCCATTCAGCTCAAAGTATTTCAAATGTACTCACCAGCATTATTGCCCACTGTCCAGTGCTCATCATAGTCAAAGTGGACTTCTCCCTCTCTCTGTGTCTGGGGGAAATAGGCGTGAGCAAGGATTCCTCCTGGACCATCGAATGGTAAGCTGTCCCCATGCCAGTACCTACACAATCACTTCTGTTAGAGGACAAGGTAAACCTACCACATATCATTCTTTTGGTGCTCTTTCTCTATGCTAAGCATGTTGTAAATTGAGTACAGTGTAACTCCTAATGCTAAATATTAGTTCTAAATCGCAATACACATCAATCAATGATTCAGCTAATACCCTTATAAACATCCAATTGGCAGTGTTGTGCAGATACATAAATCAACAATCTTCCTGTGTGCGTGCACGCGCGCGCGTGTGTGTGTGTGTGTGAGAGAGAGAGAGAGAGAGAGAGAGAGAGTGTGCAAGTCATGAAATGTACTTGAAAATGAGTGTGAGAAGCCACAATAAGTATCCTCATCGCAGGGAGGGGCAGGAGTGTCCAGCGGGGAGCAGTCCATGTCCCACAGGGGCCAAGGCTCAGCCATGTGCACACACAAAGACACACACACAGGCCATTCGGTCACTCACTTACTCACTCACTCACTCATACATACCCACCCACCAATGGCACACAAAAACACATAAAGACATATACTGAGCCCCTCTTTTGAGTTGCAGGCAAGCAGACGCCCCCCTGAACCAGCAGCAAACCGGGACACAGCCAGAGCGCCCCACAAACCACCTGTAGATGCCCATTCCAAGCAGGGTGTATGAAACAGGGGTGTAGGAAGACTACCACCCCAATCAGTGTTGAAGGTGCTATGTTGGCTGGGTGTGTTGTGGGGGATGAGTGTATAAAGTGTACAGGATGAGTATGACTGTGCGAAAACTAAAGGGCTGTTAAAATTAGGGGAGTTCATCCCAAACACCCAACTGCTGAACGGCAGTGCTCATCCACAAACAATATTTAAATTAAGGTCCTTTGAATTTACAAAATTTGAAGCACATAAAAGCACAACATTTAATGTATTGCCACTCCCTAAAAAGGTTCATTTTGTTGTCATATGGTAATATTGAGAACTGCTTGTGTCCTAAATTAGTTTGTTTTAGTAACTTTAGTGATTTTGGTAAATGGTAAATGGACTGGTTTCAGCCATTGAGTCATCATGTTCAGCACTCTGAAACAGATTCTGCGAGGCATGAAGAAATATGTGTAAGAACAAAATTAAGTATTTATTTTGCTTTTACAATAGGGCATGACTTAAATATGCCACAAAGTGAGTAGCTGTTAAAGGGAATGTCTGCTTGTAGAATTATACTTGGATTGCATTATTTAGCTAGACAAAATGATACAATGGTCAAAAACCTTTTTATGTGGACTTGTTGACTAGTTGAAATTTCAGTGGACCAATGTTTCTGTAAGAAAACTATGTAAGACATGCTTTGATATTAAAGTATGTCAGTAAGCTATATATCAGGCACATGATGCATTTCTACGCTGCACCAAGTAAACTAGTGGCTAGCCTATTTTAATGTGTACAAAGTGTGTTATACAAAAAATGGTAGAGTGATAGTTTTTAACTGAGTATATAATAGTAAAAAAGAATAAAGCAGTAGTTCTAAAAATAAGTCGTGAAAGTAACTTGTACACACGTTAGAACTTGAATTGCTGACAAAGTAAGTGAAGTGTGGCAGGGCACTGAAAAACAAGAGAGCTGTTATGACATTGAAGTATCATGAATCTGATGCTAAATGACTCTTCTGATTTGATACAATATGTAGCCAGAGGCATGCTATTAAAAATCCCACCAAACAAGTCCTATGTTGCATTTGTTCCATAATCTTCTCTCAGTCTTGGCTGGGAGACATCTGGTTTAGTGTTTCCTGGTTTACTCCGACAGAAGGAGTCATGCCTAAGATTTATGTCTGGGTCTTTAAAAAAACGTTGATTCTGTTCATCTGGAATGTAGCGTTTTCAGTTGGAGAAACGTTTTGTCACTCATCCAAGTGACTTCTTCAGTCTCAGCTGACTGCAGGTTTCCCCAGCCTTTTAAACTGTACATTTGCATAATGACTGAAACTAGCACCACTGGCAAACACTGGGCTGTGAGGTCACATGACCCAGAAACTGACCTCACAGCCCATTGTTCACCAGTGGTGCTAGTGCGAGAGAGTAAAAGGTCTTTTATGTTTGAACAGATAAAGAGAGCTATAACAGACCTTATCCATATTTGCTAAAAGTAAATAATCTTTATTCTTAATTAAAGATATAATAAAAATATAAGTTTGATTAATATGTTGAATGAGAAATGCAGTTTGAAAACTAGTCTAATATCCAGATTGTGTCTGCACAGACATGATCCAGGTTTGACCTTGGCAGCTTAGTGTCTGTGTGTGGCTGGAAAAATGTGAAAGATAAGAAATGTGCTGCCAACCCATAATTATACATGATTCTTGACATAAAGTCAGAGAAACATAATTGAAGAGAAATAGCATAACCTCAATAAGGCATGAAATGAAGCATATTCATGTATGACTGAACATTCATATGTGATGGAATTATTGACAAATTAAGTACTGCATAGAAAAGAAAAAAAAATGTAATAAAGTGATTTTTAAAATTGCTTTAAATAATTGATGTGGAAAAGTCAGATAGATAGAGAGAGGATGATAAAGGTCATCAGGTGATCAGACGTCAACAATGTGACTGGATGTCACAAAGGGTCAGGCCACTCAGAAGATGTGACGTCCAGAAAATGGGGGGAGAAAGCATGACCAGGTATAAAAGTTAGATGAAAAAGTGATACAGGGTTCTTCCCTTTGTCTTCTGAAAGATGAGCAGTTCAGAAGATCGGACCTAAGATGTTAAAGATTCCAGCAGAGACCCCAGAGGGATCGACCGCTGGACTGTGAACCTGCAAACTGGTTTTGTATTTTTTGACTTTTTCTCTGCTCATTTTTGCCGTGTTAGAATATTGATTCAAAAGGATTTGGATTTCATTTGTTTTCCATTGATGTGTCTCCTAATGGGTCATACCTACGCTCATTCTCCCTAACCTCCTCCCTCACAAGGATTAGAACAAGGTCAGCATTGGCTCAGAGTTGGTTAATTAGAAAAGTATAATTCAGGCGATTTGAATATTATTTTGTGATTGTTATTATTTCATGCTTTGCTCTTGATAAATTGCTTTAATAAAATGCCCTGCAATTAAAGTCTAAATTATAGACATTCCCTTTTCAACCCTTTGTGAAACAGTAAAGGTAAAAATCTGAGTATTGTTCCTCGTTTGTATAACTAGATCTTACGGTTTACTCCAGCACTTTAAAAGTAGCAGGCCCTTGGGAATTAGTTTTCAAAGCCACCAAATTCACCCTAGTTAGTTACCAAGTGCACCCATCTAGAGGGGAGCTGCCATTAATGGATGTGGCTGGTAGGACCGGGCCTGCAAGGCTACTCAGGTCCCCGGTTTTTATTATCAGAAAGCAGGGTAGAGACCCGGAGGGCTTCAAGGCAGTTATTACTGGTCTAATCCCCACACCCACTGGGTCTATCTAAACTCTGAGCTGCACACTGGGTAAGATTCATAGGATAAAGATTAGGATTAGTTAGGCAGAGAGCTGATTCAGACTTCCTGTATTGGGGTTCTGGTTCTGGTTTTACAAGTCTTGCTAAGCCCCTGCCTGAACATGTCAGCATTTGTTTAGGAAGAATGATTTTAAAAAACTTAAGTGAAAGATTTTTGATCATGGAGCCCACATGTACCATACAGAGTAGTCTTAATCCTGCTCCAGGTGCTCAAAGAAGCTGTGCTTTGCTGTGGCTTTTGGCCACCGTCTTTGCAGTTGTGTGGATTCAAACATCAGAATGAACCTCATATTACCAAAAAGTTGATTCTGTTCATCTGGACGTAGCGTTTTGTGGGAGAAACGTTTTGTCACTCATCCAAGTGACTTCTTCAGTCTCAGCTGACTGCAGGTTTCCCCAATCTTACAAACAGTACATTTGCATAATGACTGAAACCACTGAAGGAACAATGGGCTGGGAGGGAGTTCCTTAATCTTAATTGTGCAAATTCTCATGACCATTGATCAACAACCACTGACCAAAACCCACTGATCAAAGCCCACTGATCAATGGCCATGAGTACCATTCACAGAGAGTTGGGGAATGGCTGTAATCACAGCATTGTAAGATGGCGAAAGATGTACCCTTAGGCCCCCTCCTTGATTCAGAGATGGTCTTTCCCTTTTCACGTAAATGGCCTCCTTGACTCCATGCGTACACTATGTTACTCTGCTTGTGTCGGGGGACCCGATCCTTGGGGTGGACCAGTTTTTGGCGCAGCATGTTTTGGGGTTTAAAAGCCACAGAGACACGGTGTTTAGAAAAAATGCGTCTCAACTGTTCCGATACTCCTGACACATATGGGATCACTACAGGTTTTCGCTTGGGCAGCGGTTGATCAGTGGTCTTTGATCAGTGGGTTTTAGTCAGTGGTTGTTGATCAATGGTCATGAGAATTTGCATAATTAAGATTAACCTCCCAGCCCTTTGTTCCTTCAGTGGGCTGGTTTCAGTCATTATGCAAATGTACTGTTTATAAGATTGGGGAAACCTGCAGTCAGCTGAGACTGAAGAAGTCACTTGGATGAGTGACGAAACGTTTCTCCCACAAAACACTACATCCAGATGAACAGAATCAACTTTTTGGAGATTTACTTTCCTGGATGATTGAGAATGCATCAAGACGAACCTCATATTATTTAATATAAAAACTAAAATTATCTTAAGGCAAATGAACTCTTGGTAAAAACATAGGTTACTTAGTTTCTTGTTTTTTGTTTAATTATACTAGCTAGTTTCTTACCTTGCAGTTGCTTTGGAGGTGTGCCTGTGTCTACTGTCTGCCTAGATTGGCATGTGTGCTCACCGTTCCACACCACAGCTACATCTGGGCAGGCCAGAGCTTAAGTGATTTGATATATAAATATTGATGTACTAGTTTTGTTGTATATTGTAATTCTGAAACTACTTAATGCTGATTACGATTTGGGGGTTTTAAAGTGCTAGAACATGAAGAAAAGTACAAACACATCATGTGCGATTACTGTACACAATGTTAATGGTCAAGATTTCATCTATACAAATGTTTAAGTCATAATACTTGCAGCTGCTTCACATTCATGCTTAAGATGGCTCATCTAGAATTTGGCCAAGAAACAACAAATCACAGAGTTCCTTTTTTACAGCTTTATTTCTGCTGTATCTCGTCTTCCATCTTCTCATTAATGACAGTATATATGAAAAAAAATCTGAAGCTGAGCTTGAACAGGATGATCATATCTAATCATACAAGCAATTCCATCAGGGAAAAGTTAGAAAAGATGAAGTCGAGGTTTATGAAATCTCACCGAAAATTTGCAAGTGGATTTGAAATATGTAAGGCAGGCAAGGCATTCATTTAGGCATCTTGCAACTGGGGGAATCTGCAGCGGTTTAGAGGATTGCTCAAAACGTCATGCTCTGTATTTATTTTTCATTCCTGTTAATATTTCTGTTGAATAAATGAGTGACAAAGCAAACTGTCCTTGGGTTGTTGTTTTAGGTAAATCAATGTCTCAGTTTAGCTGAATGTTTATTCTTAAAGGCCAGTGTTGTGTTGCTCACTGGTGGACATGTCTCACCTGTTGAAGTCAATGATGATGTCAGCATTCTCACTGGTTACTTCTCTGAACCTGAGAGGAGTAACAGCACCCCACACACCAAACGCCTCCTGGAAAACACTCCGCACTTTGTCCTCACTCATCTGCCAGGGAAAACGTATGATCCTGGTTGGCACAAACACATTAATATTATGTTAACATACATTTAATATATATGTTCATATGGTATGCTAGACGTCTTAAACTCTTGGAAATCCATGTGGATCAATAGCATTAAACAACATAGCTGTCTTTGGCTCGTCCCTGCCTATTTTTGATTTGCATATGTACCTGGTAGGCCTAAGAGCGAATTCCCTTTGGAGTCTGTTGGGGTTTGTTTTGTTTTTTTTTATTTTTCTATTTTTTTTATTGTGGTGTCCAAAGTGGTTAAAGCAGTGGTCTTGGGAACACATTCGAGGCAATTTTGGTTGCTTTTTCCAGGCTTATGGGTTTCAGTGCATAAGTATCCACCACAAGTAGCACCTGAAGACTAGGGAGGAGCTTCATTTGATTCTGGTTGGGCAGCTAGAAGGATCGGGCTGTGGTGAATTCTCTATTTTTAAGCTTCTGCTTTTGGTCCTTCTGTGTCAGTTTTGTGTATTTGGGCAATAGAGTAGAGCTTTGTTTCTGATAGCAATACCAATTAAAGGCATGCATGTTTTTCTGGGGAATAACCTGGCAGTTAGTCCACCACCCGCAATTGTGACGACTTGTCCGTCAAGTTCAAGTTCCTTTTATTAGTACCCTTATTATTTATTTTGCAATTATGAGGTGGCACTCTGCTCAAACACAGGCACTAGTAAATCTGTACAAGCACCAGACTTCATTAAGACTACAAAGAGCTGTCATAAATAGGTAAATGCAGGTTTTAAAAAAACAAAATTTGAATAGCTTAAGAAACAGTGTCTTATATAAAAAGACCTTCCTTCTCTTCAGTTTTCTTCTTTTACCAGTCCCTACATTAAGTACACCCCATTCCTGCCTTTCTTTCTCTCGCGCTGCCTCCTAACATGCCTTCCTCCTTTCCTCTGTGTTTGTCTTTGGCCACCAGCACCTTGTTGGATGTTGCCTAAAGGGCTCGGAAAGAAAAAAAGCGTCTGGACTTTAAGTTTCTTGAAGACATTTCACCTCTCATCCGAGAAGCTTCTTCAGTTCTTCTCGGATGAGAAGCTAAGATAACCTGGATGACTGAGAATTTTCACAAACACGGTGGATGTTGTTAACAACCTAGGCCCCGACTGCATGTTTTATTTGGCCAAGAGTTTATGCAAGATGCACCTTTCTGATACAACCCTCCCTGTTTATCCGGGCTTGGGAGTGATATTAAGAGTGCACTGGTTTGTGGCCCATTTTTCAAACAGTAAATTAGAAAATTCATCAATAAAAATAAATTTCTTAGCAATAAAAATATGATTCTGATTAAAGAGCTTGTGATTATTCGTGGATAAACCATTATAGAAACATAACAAGTTATTATGGTAATTGCCAATACTGTACATTTAGGGCAGCTATGGCATAAACCTCATACTGGTTGGTGATGTAATAAATTTGTTAAGCTTAAAGTTCCAGTTCTTCCACCATTTATAAGATAGCTGCTAGTTGTTTTGACAAATGAAAACTAGAAACAATCTACATCACAAGTCTTAATGTGAAACTAAACAAACATATTTGTTTCATTAGATCCCCATACTGAACCAAAAACCATCAGCTTTGGGCAAATTATGGTCATGTAGGCAGCCATGTAACACATCAGTAAAACAAAGAAACAAGCCACTGTAGTTAGAGGCTTTTTAGTGTTTCTTACTTGTAAGTTAAGTCTGTCTTCTCCCATCGCCTGCCATAGAGCGCAAATCGCTTCCTGCGCTGCTGTCTACTCAAGGTGCCCCTCCTCTTTTTCACATTGTTGTACGTCGTGCTGAGCTGCGTTAAGGCAGGATAATCTGGGACTCCACAGCGAGGACGATTCCACAAATCTGTGTCATTTTGGGACTTCAAATCGTACTCTTCATTTAGTGTGTCCTGTTCATGACTTGGCCTCTTCTTCAGACCGGCGTGACTGTTGCTCCATCTCTGGGGGAAAGAAAACAGAGTCAGAGTACTTTTTAGTTTTAATAGATACATAAAGATGTAATGTTGGCTATGCACCATTTCTGCCACCTTTCTACTGGTAAACTCCAGGTTATCCTTGGCTTTTGACTTCATACACACTTCTTTGAAAGTAAATCATCACAAAATACTGATGCTGATGACATAACGTTCATAACATTCACACCCTCCTGGAGAAAGTACTTTCATTATACAAAATGCCTCATTCACCCATTATACAAGCACTTCTTTCTATGCTTAGGTGCTTCCTATTAGCTAATATTCATACATATTCCTACTCCAGTAGATTTGATTTGATTTGATATACCTTTATTAGTCCCACAAGGGGAAATTTCATAAGGCTGCCGACCTATTGCACGCAATGGCGGCACCATCTTACCCTCCGACCATACATACATTACACAAAAACATCACATGGGGAAGACAGGTCAGAGAGGTATAACAATGGAAAATGCACCACATGAGGAAAGATAAGGAGAAAAAAAATAACTCCTCCCAGACTGAGCTCCAACAGGGAGATCAGTTTGAGAACAGAAAAAAAACACCTCTGCACATAGCACATGAAAAAAAAAAAAAAAAAAACTCTTAATACACCAAAAAACACATGACAAGCAACAGGGGTGGGTAAAGGGTGAGAGACAGCCAATGTAGACAGTACATCCGGGCCTGCAGCCTATGTGCTGGTCTCCATGATCCACCGTCAGCATTGGAAGGGAATAAGTGTCGAAGGCGTCTGGAGGGGGGAGGGGGGATGAGTGTATGTCTGCATGTGTATATATGTCTGTGTGTGTATGTGTCCAGAGTTCAGCTGAGACAGAGTAAACAGTCTTCCAGCCAACCCAGGTGGCCTTGCATAGAAAGGGAAGAACAGTCAAAACACAGTTGTTATCAAGGTTTTAGAGAACAGACTGTGAGAGAGTGTTCCAGGGAAAAGTAATACAAAAAACACGAGACTAGACAGGACACAAGAGGCTAAGCAGGGAAGCTAAGGGAGAGGAGGAGGAGGAGAGGAGAAAAGTGCGACCGCCTTCGTCAAGAGCAAGAGCGGAGTGCACAAACTGGGTGTCATCAGGACGCTACAACAAAGAGCAAACACCATCCCCACAGACACAGCGGCCAGGGAAGCAGAAGAACATCACATCCAGAAGGCTCTGAGTAAATGTGGTTATGCCAGCTGGGCATTTGTCAAAGCTGGGAAGGCGCCTAAAGAAAGCTCCAGGCGATCCAGGAGAGAGGGACAACTGCTGTCTAAGTGAAAACCCTTAGTGATCCCTTATGTGTCAGGAGTATCAGAACAGTTGATACAGTTGAACAATCTAAAAGCCGTGTCTCTGTGGCTTTTAAACCCCAAAACATGCTGCACCAAAAATTGGTCCACCCCTAGGATTGAGTCCCCTGACACAAACAGAGTAATGCAGTGTACGCTGTTAAGTGCCAGGAGGACTGCCATGATTTTTACATCGGTAAACCAAACAACCTCTGACTAAGTGGATGGCACAACACAGAAGAGCTAACTCGTCAGGCCACAATCTATTCAAACCTACAGGCCAGTGGACACTCTTTCATTGATGAGGATGTACATATCCTGGACAGGGAGGAACGCTGGTTTGAGCGCGGAGTCAAGGAGGCCATTTACGTGAAAAGGGAAAAACCATCTCTGAATTGAGGAGGGGTTCATCTTTCACCATCTTACAATGCTGTGATTGCAGCCATTCCCCAACTCTCTGTGAATGGTACTCACGGCCATTGATCAGTGTGCTTTGATCAATTGTCTTTGATCAGTGGTTGTTGATCAATGGTCATGACAAATTGCATCAAGGAACTCACCTCACAGCCCATACAGTGGTGCTAGTTTCAGTAGTTGTGCAAATGTACTGTTTATACGGTTGGGGAAACTTGCAGTCAGTTGAGACTGAAGAAGTCACTTGGATGAGTGACGAAACGTTTCTCCAACTAACAATCACTACGTCCAGATGAACAGAATCAACCTTTTGGAATTTGTAGTTAGTATTTTTCTGAAGAATATTTGGACTGCAGACTGGACCAGCCAGAGATCAAACCATCAGCCTTATGAGATGACCCTCCTGAGCTCCTGCCACCAAAGTATGATCCTCAGCTCAGTTATCCATCTGATGTTTGAAGCGTCATAAGGTGCTGCGCTGGGCGTCTGTCACACTCCTTCATTACATGCTGACGTCAGCTGCTGGCTCACTTGTGTTGGTTTTTGTTGTCTGATGTGAGGGATGTAAGTTGGCCCAGGCCAGCCTATGATTGTTGGTACAGTTCAGTTTCAGAGTTGCTGAGTGGCCTGTTTTTCACTGAGAAGACAGTTAGCTGTGCTAATATGCTGCCATGTGTATTTTACACTAAGAAAAAGCTGCCGTGACAAGGAAAGAAATCTGTCAGCACAACTTTCTGGACTTAAAATGTAAGAAATCAATGTGTAAAACTGCAGAAAAAGTTTGGGTTGCTCATTGTTTAGATTCTCCAATTTGTTTGTGTTTTGTAGTCAGTAAAAAACTGAAATTTCTATTGTAGAAAATAGAAAAACTTTTCTGTTTTTCACAAAGTTACAGAGGTTTTACTGGAGACAAAGCTAAGCATTTTTCTAATTTGCTAAAATTTATGAAAGCTGAAATTTCTTAGGTATTGAATGGAACAAAATAGGCTTTCTCGTCAAAGGGCATTTTTTGGGAAAAAAACAAAAACAAAACACTACATGACACTACACAACGATAGACTGATGTGCAAATAAGGGAGAAAATTGCTATTATTAATGGAAGGATGAAAGTCAAAGTAAGAGGCAATTCAGTTTTTCAAACGTCAAGTGTACTTTTGGTCTACTTTTGCTGCTGGTTCAGTAAATTTTGTTTGGAGTGATGAAACCTGCAGTTTGAAATTCTGTGAGGTGTTTGCTTTCAGGAACAAAGGTATGTCCATGTATATCGGGTGAACGGAGGGATCCACGCATTGTGTTTACATCTTACGTTTACTTGCTCTTTAATCATTTGCCGTTTCAGCTGTTTGGTGGTTGTTGAAATAACTTGTTCTCCCTCTCGCCTCCAGTACCAAGAGCATTGGGGTTCAACAGGTTAATTGTTTATTGCTTAATTATATTGTGTGGCATGAATGGCCATAATGGAGGTTTTTGTCAGTTGGAAAAGCTGCAAAATGTATGAAAATACAGTTAAAAGTCCAACATTTCAGCTTGTGCTTGTTTGTGGTGAGCAGCAGATCAAACAAGTTAAGAATTATAAATGGCTTCAAGCACTGTAAAACTCATTTAGACACTCAGACACCGAATATCACTGAAATGCAGCCAGATACTGCTAATTGCTTGTTTTTTCACTTTTTCCTGACATGCTTGCATTTAAATCCGGCTCCTTGTCTCCCTGTGTAGGCCATGTCCCTCAGCTGTGAAAGGGTGGAGTGCTCACTCCGGATCAGGGATGAGTGCCTGCCTCAAGTGGAAGAATTTATGTATTTCAGGGTCTTGTTCACAAGCAAGGTGAGAAGAGAGTGGGAGACTGGCAGGTGGATTATATCAATTGCAGATACTGAGAGAAGTTGTTGCTATACCAGTCAATCTGTCCTTACGCTCACCTATAGTCATGAGCTGTGGGTAGTGACTGAAAGTATGAAATTGCAGATGCAAGCTGCATAAATGAGCATTCTCTGAAGTTTGGCTGGCCTCTCCCTTAGTGACAGGGTGAGGACTTAAGTGAGAGAGCTACTGTTTCTCCACATAACAAGGAGCCAGTTGAAGTGGTTCGCGGATCTGACAAGGACGCCTCCTGGGTGAGGTGTTCAGGGATGTCCTAGGATGCATTGGAGAGATTATATCTCTTAGCTGACTTGGGAATGGCTCAGTGCTACCCCGGAAGAGCTGGAGGACGTGGCTGGGGATGGGGAGGTATGAACTTCTCTGCTTAGGCTAGAAAATGGATGGATAGATAGACTCAAGAATATACTTTCCCTGTCAATTCTGAAGCTACATTGATCTACATTGCTTTTCGGTCCAAGTATAAAAGTATGGACCTTGAATTGAACAGCAGTTCAGTTCTGTTCAGTTCTGTTCAGCAGTGCTGAACCACCACCCCTACTTTAGACCTTTACTTTACAAAAGACCTTGTTGTTTTTGCTTTTTGAGTCTCACTCACAGCAAGCAAAGCTGTTAATCATCAACATCAAATGTCAGGTCTTACATTCAAAACCTTTGAAGCTTTAATTGTGCTATTTGATTTTAAACTTATAAAGGCCATTCAATAAAATAGAGACCATTTAATTCCACCTTATACTGGGTGGAGAGCACTTACTAACATGACGGAGGCTGACTGAACTTAATTCTTAAACTGACCCTTTGTCTTTTAAATCAGAACATCCCTATTTGCTTTGCAGAACAAATAGCATGGGCGTTTGTCTTTGCTAACAGATTAATGGCTGCTAGGGCTTTCCTGCGATAGATTCATAAATCATAAGTTTATTCTGACAAGCAATTTTTTAAAGTAGTTCAATCCACTGAAACTGTGGGTAGTGCAACGACAGTTAAAGACTGCAATCATGTCTTCTATTACTAATATACTAAAAAGTAACGTGGTCAGTAACTGAAGATAAGGATTCACTACCCCATTTGGAATTCAGTCATATTTACCTCATACCTTATTTGCACATCAGTCTATCGTTGTGTAGTGTTGTTGGCCGCAGTTTTGGTTTTTTCCCAGAAAATGGCCTCTGACGAGAAAGCCTATTTTGTTCCATTCAATACCTAAGAAATTTCAGCTTTCACAAATTTCAGCAAATTAGAAAAATGCTTAGCTATGTGTCTAATAAAACCTCTGTAACTTTGTGAAAAACAGACAAGTTTCTATTTTCTATTTTCTACTATAGAAATGTCAGTTTTTTACAGCTACAAAAAAAACAAACTGGACAATCTAAACAATGATCAACCAAAACTTTTTCTGCAATTTTACACATTTATTTCTTACATTTTAAGTCCAAAGAGTCATGGTCACAGATTTCTTTCCTTGTCACAGCAGCTTTTTCTTCATCATGTAGAAAAAAAGTTAAATATGTAACTTCTTTATACTGACAAAAAGGGGATTTTCACTGGACCAGCCCGCTTAAGAAGTAAAATGAGTTTGGCACCCCAGGCTAAGACAGTTTGAACAATGCTGAAGCCGGAGCCATGCTGAGCTAGCAGATTGTTCAATTTAGGATGAGTGACAAAACTATAGTTTGTTTTGTAAGTATGTTGGCAATGAGTACAGGTTTGCTTAAAAGGCATAAACACAGAGTCACATGCCACTAAAAGAAAGCATTGTGTATGCTTGGGAATCCTGCCGATGGGGCCAACATGTCCCCACAGGATAGTGCGGTTCCTGCTTCTCATCCAAATCAGTGTGCCTGAGACACAAGCCATGTGTACTGCTGGGCCCATCTGCAGAAAGGAGCATTATAGTTTTATCTAATAGGTGGTTACACTGAGGATTCTTTGTTGATGATGTTCAAACATGCAACTACACGTATATGTGCAAGTATGAACCTGCACATGACAGAAAAAATGTGCACACACACAGACGAAAATGTGTTCATCAAAGCTACAAAAAGCTGCATCACACACAGTGAGCAGATGTCTGGAAATTCCCTCTTCAGTCATGACATCAGGTCACCTGCACTATAATACCGGGGGTGTTTTATGAGAGGCTGTTAAGGATGGTAATCTAAACATTAGCGAGAATGATCATTTTTACCGTGACAGAAAAAACATGCAGGATTTGAATTAACTCCCTCTTAAACACATGCAATGAGATATCCCACAGATATCCCTTGGCAGATAAAAAGTAGCCAAACTTTAGATAAATGATGCACATAGTGGGAGAAATTTCTCCAGGGTAAATATTTAATGACAAAAAGTCCTGAATATCAGCAGGCTGTAAGTGTTTTGCACACAGAGAGCTGACTGTGCCAAGTGTGGGGAATGTTTGCAGGATGAAGGGTATTAGCATGAATAGAGATGAGAGGCTGCTTCTCCATGGTAAACATCTCTCAGTAAACCTTCAGTCAACCTTCAGTCAACAAGCCCCATCATACTCTAGATAACATCAACTTTTCCATAGGAACCTTTGAAAACATTGCAGTTTCTGTGTGTTGTGGTTTCTAATATGAATGGTTAGTTTTCTCTGTCCTTTGTGTTTTTGAAGGTTTTCCCCTCTTCTGTTCTTTCTGTGTGCCTGCATCTGCCTTTCTCTCAAATCCTTTTTAGGTTACTTCCTGTATTATTTTGAATTGTTTTGATTATTATCTATTTCTGTCTGATTGACTTGATTGTTGTCCTTTTACCCCTCTCTCCCCGGTGTGTCTATTTAGTGCATGTCTTTTCCCTCATTCTTGGTTGCACTTCCCTCACATGCCTCCATCGTGCTTGTTTCACGTGTTTGACCAGTGCTTTTTTGGATTTTTGTTTTTTACTGGACTTTCCTGGCTCACTACACAGGGCATGTCATTAAACCAGTCACTTGTTGTTTTTATTTCCCTCCATGTACCTGCAAATCCCTGTTGTCTGTATATTGGATGCTCTTGTAAAATAGACCTTCACAAACTTCAACAGATTTTAAACTTTTGTCCTCATCCCACACTGTTTAAGATCACTCTTTTGGCCATGTGTGGACAGGGAAAAATTCAGACGTTTGGAAACAATCAAGTAGGCATACGTTTTGCTTTTTGATTAGATTTTATCACCCCCAAACTCCTTTGTTCAGGGTGGAAATTGTGAGCGTATCACGCAGACCCTGCCAATTTCCTTTGATAAAAGTCCCCATCCATAATTGAGGATGTAGGGCAGAGTGATTTCATTTGAAAACAGTTTCCAGATAAAAGTGCATAAGTGTGATTATAGAAACAGTGAGAACTACTGTCTCCAGCAGTGAAAGTATTTGGGCCTGTGATTGGCTCAATACCAAAATAAAACTACTTCTCTATGTCTTGCATTCAAAATACCATGATAATATATCATCCAGATGATATATTATCATGAGTAGCAAAAATACTAGAAGTGTCTAAAATGACCGGTACTGTTAATACAATGAGCAACTTTTTTCAGTTCTTGAAGTTAGACTTAGTTTTAGCTACTTTATAAGCTCCATCCAGTGTATACCCAGCTCAGCAAAAGCTGCAACTCTATTTTTTTCATTGTTGATTAATTTGCTGAATATCTTCTGGAAACAATCACTTAGTGATTTGATCTAGAAAATGTCAAAATACATCTTTTCTTATTTTTTCCAAGAGTCCAAATTGATGTGTTCAAATGTCTTGTTTTGACTAACGAAAATAGCACACCTCTCACACCAAGGAAACAATTAACAAGTCCTTCTTTAACAGTCAACAAATCAAATCATTCTTGTCGAGGTTACTTGTAAAGCTCAAATAAATCGAGAGTACAGAGGAATGGAGGGGAAAAAATGTTTTCTTGTTTTTCTTTTGTCCTTTCAGCTTCTAACATTCTAACATCTTCTGAACATTTTGGTGAAAGACCTCTAAAACATGTCAAGCGGCCCAAACAAGACATGGCTTCAAGGGCCACAAGCCAAACAGCACGATTATCCCACTTAAACTGCCTCTTAAAATATGTGAGTGAAAACAACATGATAGTACAGCCAACTAAGATTATGCACTGCATAAAATGGACAACAATATTGCTTGTTTTTATAGATGCACACTCTGGTCTGACGCGTCTGAACAAGCTACGTTTCTGCAGTTAAAAACACAGCCATTTCCTGTGTGTTGCATTTTACATCATTGTTAGAGCAGTATGAACCACAGAGCTGTGTTTGTCTTCTTCAGGTTTTCATATTGTGAAAAAGTGCATTTTTGAAGGCTTCAAATGACCTATTCTGCTCAACTTTTACCTCATTTTTATTCTCAGACATCATATACCATTTTTTTTCTTTTTTAATTCTTTTATTTCACTTTTAATCAGTTTTCTTCTAATTAGATGTTCCTCATAAACAGAAGATTTGAACATAATGTGGAGAGTTTGTGCTCTTGCATCTCACCGCTGTCTTTCTGTCTAAACCTGAAGACATGTTCTTCAGTGTTCAAGCAGCACAACACTTAATAACAACAATGATTGCTGATGGTTGGTTATTTTAATGTGGATTTTTAACAATTGTGTCAGTCTCCAAAAATATTTGCACTTAACTGTATACATTTGGATGAAGACTTTTTTACATTAACCAGACTAAAACACATGTAAACTAATGTGTTTACATGATCATAACAAAGAATATTAGAGCATAAGATGTTAAGTTGGATAGTCAGGGAACTACACAAAAACTGCAGTCATAAGGATCACTAAAGTGGATTTTGGTATATTAATCTACTTTCATAAACTTTGACTAAAAAAAACAATCTTTAAAACAATTTTTCTTTATTTTTAAAGTTGAGCTTTTGCCTTGACTGTTATGAGCAACAGCACCTTTTCTGGGTAACAGGGTTACTTTGTATAAAATGCTAGTATTTGACTTAATTTGACTTAATGGTCCTGCAGCTGCTTAACCTGCAGATAAACAGATGAATTCATTCGTCAGTCCAGAAGGAAGCCTCCCACACAAAGGAATGTCAGGGACTGACTGTTTGTTAGTAACATGAATCTGTCACAAGCAGCAGGTCTGCTTCAGCTATTATGATTAGTCACTGGAATCAAACAAGGAATAAATAGGAATGCCAGACAGCTGCACAGGGTCCTTTTTGCCAGGGCCGGTTCCTGTCTGTGGACACTTAAAGCTTACAAACAAGTCTTGGTGGTGTTACTCTGCTGCCCACTGCCTGTTTACCTTACGTTTCTGTCTTTAAGTAGTTATCTGCGGTTTTCCCCTGAGTCAGCAAATAAGTAGCGTTTGCACCGGAGTTACCAGGTGCGTGCCTCTGCCTGCATAATCTGACTCTCACTCACCGGAAAGCAGCTCTGGCACCCTCCAGGGTACAGTACACAGTAACAACAATAAAACTCTTTTTTTTTTTTTTTTTTAATCCTTCACAAACAGCACCGTGTCATTCCAAAACAGAGACATCACGCTGGTAATCTGAAGATGTTCTAACTATGAAAATCATAGTTCCCTGAGTCAGTTGTGACAGAAACTCAAAGAGACTTCTCACAAATCTCAGCTGTTCAACCATCAACAGCTTTCAGTGAGAACATTGATGTCTTTAAGAGCAGCGCATGCAGAAGCATTAAGGTATCCAGAACAACAAAGGAACTTACAGCAGCATCCCTAAAATGAGTGGATGTGACGATACATGCAGCACAGTTTTGAACACACACTCACACACACACACACACACACACAGATGAGAAATATCAGGTAATTTTAACATGTTTCATTCATTTATTCATGTCAACTTCTGTATTACTGGGTGTTTGTTCACCATTGCATCTGTGAACACTTTCCCATTCATAAGGATTTCTGGAAAGTGCATTTACGCTTCAGATGCTTTGACTCACCTGCAGCTGCTTGGCGGTCCTGTGGTCGTGTACCGGCAGAGAACAGACGCAGAGGAAAAGGTACAAAGGCAGGATGCTGCCGTAAAACACGGCAGCTCGCAGCATCTTTTCAACGCTGTGACGGCGACCGTGCAACAGAGCGGACGGAGCGAATGAATGTCGGCCCCGGTGTCTTTGTCCTACTCAGGTAACAGGTTTACTACACACGTGATTTAACCCCTTATACTCCCAGGGTTGCAGCTCATGGGTTTCGCAAACTGCTGTAATCTGTAAATCAAAGCGAGTATTACACTCTGCAGGGGAGGATAAGGACCACTGGAAGGTCTTTTGGATTCTTTTTTCCTGAATTCTGAGAAAAAATTTTGCATTTGGGATTTTTTTTTTCTGAATTCTGGAAGAAAACAAAATCCAAAAAACGCTCCCATTTGTTCCTCTCTCCGGTGCCCCAGTCCTCTTCCGTAGCACTCGGACTATAAGCTGTAGATTCAGAAAGAACCTGTGCGTCAGAAACGTCGAATCCTTCGTTCTTTTGGATTTTCTCTGCAAAAATGTGCAACTTCTCCCGCTTTTGGCGGAAACCATTTATGTAAAGACATTCTTTATTACTCTCAGATATTTTTTCAGCTTCTCCCTTAATGCTTTTCAGACACAACACGCATATGGTTATGATTTACTTGTCTGCCTTCTTTTGGTCCAGAGGAGGACGTAACTGTTCGGTCTGATATCTTTTCTCTGTTAGTAGGAGCAAATGTGGTGTTTCAGTTTACAAACGGCGCCCCATAAATGTGCGTGTGTCACGTATTCACACCAGCAATGCATTCCCTTAAAATTATGAACCATTGGTCTATAATAGCTCAGATGTTTGCACATGTTCAAAACTTTATATTCCTTTTTGCAAAAAGTTTAACGAATAAATACGCGTTCCAAATATGTTTCAAATGCATGTTCTCCCAAATCTGAGCAGTAAAACTAACAAAGTGAAATCAGTGACATGAACCATTTCTCTTGTTTGCAAGGATACATCTCGCTACGATTTGTTTTCATAGCGAAAAAAAGTCTTTTGAAGATTTATGGATTCATTTTATTTTTGTAAAACAAATATACAGGATCTCAATTTAATAATCATTTAAATCCTTCAGATTTAAATATTTACATAAAGAGGGTGCACCTTAAATTCTTAAATCTTACCATAACCGGGTTTAAGTTGTTATAATCACGTATTCAACAGTTGCTTTAAACTAGAAATAGCATTGACATTTCAATATATTTCTGGGGTTTAATGGTGAATTAAATCAAAACTACTGTACTTAACTACAAGGAAATTACATTCAAGATTCAAGATTGTTTCAAACTAGTAATTTGTTAAGGAACAGCTGATTAGATCAAAGAAAAAAAATGTTTTAAGGACTGGAACATATTTGCTGTATAAGCCATCTGTTCATCACAAATCTTCCTGCGGCAGACTGAATTACCTGCAGCACTGCTGGTGAGTGGAAAACGTGATTCTGTCTCCTGTCCAGGTTTCCCTTTGCTCATCTAACTTTGATGCATCTGTGACTCATTTTATTGATATAGGTGTACTGTCTGAAAGGGACACTGTAGGCTAAGACTGTCTCATAGTTACAGGACTGGAAATGTCTGACTGCTAATTGCACATTTACAGAAACAGTTCATCATGCATCAACACATGCACTGACATTTGAATGTATTCGGTTTAAAAGAGTGAGGACATTGTCTAATTACTGGGTGGTTGGAGTTTAATGACAGGTTCAGTCTGTACCAGCTCACATTTGCTAATTTAAACACTGAATGTTAATATCAAGCACCCATTTCCAAACTACTAAATTATTAACTTGGCGTAGAAGTTTCACATATTCATGATATTATATTACATATTCATGTCACATATTCATGTGAGAAATGTAATGTTTGTCACACAAATATGTTAGCGTCTTGTTAAAATGAACAGTTTTCTATTGGCCTAGGTGGAAATGTCTGGTTGAAAACAACAGTCAGGCAGGCACCAGCTCACACTTCAGTATATATATGAGTCTAATGAAGCGAGGCTCTCGGGCATTCTGTATTACATTCAAATAGATACTCTAGTCAATTTTATTTATATATGACCAAATCACAACAACAGTTGCCTCAAGGTGTTTATATTATTGTCACAATGAGAAGCATAGAAAAAAGTCCTTGTATAAATTGATGTGAGTAGGTGAATGAGGCAAGTTGTATAAAGTGCTTTGATTGCTCAGGAAGAGTAGAAAAGTGTTGTATAAGAACCAGTCCATAATGTGTGTGGAGTTTGAACCCAAAATGCAGACTCCATTTAAATAAATGAATATGAATCTTTATTTAAAGGTGAGCCTGCAAACCCAGACAACAACAAATGAGAATGTACAAAGAGGCCACACTGGCAGACAACAATACAAACAGTATTATGCAACAAAGGAAAACTGAGGGCTTAAATACAGACATGTGGTAATCAGGGAGATGGAACACACCAGGGGACACAGCTGAACAAAATCAGGGACAAAGGCAGAGGGACACAAAACTGAACAACACAAGACAAAGACTAATGAAATAAAACAGGAAGTAACAAAAGATAGAATCACAAATGGGGAAGATGACTAGGCAAGGAATGGAGAGCACAGGGAAAGGTCAATAAATGAAATAAGGGCATTAACACAAACCAACAAAAGTCAAGAATATAACCCAGCCAATCATGATATTAAGCACAGACACATAAATTATCACTCTAAGGAAAAACCAGAAATACCAAATACAACCTAAGCTAAAATATAATATTAGACACACTCAAAACTGAAAAACTACAACAAACCAGGTCAAACAGAGAATATCAACCAGAAACTGAAAGTCCAAAACTGAAAACACTTGGTCCAAAACCCAATATCATGCAGTACCCCACCACCCACCCAATGTCCCACTGTCCAAGGAGAGATGCCAATGCTGGCAACTCAGTTCAGCAGGTCTGCCAGCAGGCAGATGGCTGTGATGGTGGAACTCTCGGGGCTGGCTGGGAGACCGGCATCAGAGACAGAGCAGATCGGGGGGTATGGCCAGGTGGCCTCAACGGGTTGAGGAACAAAACCAGAAACTTTGGAATTTTTTATAGGTGACCTAGTTCATACAGACAATTGGTCTTAAAGGTAAACCCTGTTTATGTATCTTCAGTAAACCACACAAACTTGGTGTAGATTAAGTATTTTCGTCACTAAGCACTGACCTCACAGCCCATTGTTCATTCAGTGGTGCTTGTTTCAGTCATTGTGCAAAGGTACTGTTTATAAGGTTGGGGAAACCTGCAGTCAGCTGAGACTGAAGAAGTCACTTGGATGACTGACGAAACGTTTCTCAAACTGAAAACGTCCAGATGAACAGAATCAGCTTTTGGGGATTTACTTACTTGGATGATTGAGCATGCATCAAGGCATTCGGGATGGTTGTTTGAAGGACAAACTGCCCTTATAAGAGCAAACAATGTAAATGTTTACACTCAGATAAGCAGCATGGAAATTATTGTTGTAAAAACAAATATAGCTAATTTCAAGATGATTTCTGCAGTGTATCGCTCTCATTATTTATTTATTTCTTTATCGTTTCTTTGATTATTTCTTTTATATTAAAACTTTATTTGCATCTTTTAGTTGTTATATTGTTTTATTATTGTGTAATTACTATTTTTTGTTTTTGTTTATAGATTTATTTGCTGTGCAGTACTTTGGTTGAAGTCTGTGTTTTCATGTGCTACATAGACAAACTTTTTTGACTTTATTAAAGTAAATTTAATATCTTAATAAATGTAACCTTTACAATGTATAAAGCCAAGTTAAATACACATTTTATGTAAAATCACTTCTGAACACTCAATTTGCACTTCATATAAGCAGTCTATCTGGAAAATTTTAAACAGGAAAATTTTCATGTTTTGTTTTGTGCAACCTAAGGATTTTCATCCACTCATTTGGTGGTGTTTTTTGTTGTCATCCTTATTGACCTACTGTCTTTTGAGATTTCTCTCTCTTGATTTGTTCCAAGTGCACAGATCTATTAGATATAAAAGATTTTTACGTAATGCTACATGTAAAAACCCATGTTACAGTTGATATAACCACAAATTAGATTAGATTATTCCAAATGTAAACGTGGTTACTAGTTTTACATCAGTATTTTGTCTTTTCTGGTGGCTGGTATATCATACATTTTAACTTCTATCTGAAATTGTGTGTAAGAAGGTTACAGTTTATTAGTTTATAAGTGTAATGTTGACTTGTTATCTTTGTGTTTTCTCCTCTGATGTATTCAGGCTAAAAGAGTCTCCCAGAAGCCCTGCACACATTTTAATGATTTCACATGGCTCCAAGTGTGAATGTCATTAAAATGAAATAGCAACCTTTATTTTTAGCTATAGAATAGAATAGAATACCTTTCGTTGTAATGTTACAGGTGTACAGCAAAATGTCAGGCATTTCCCTGAGTGGAATACATTTAAGGCACGTTAAAAAAAAAATCAAGCAAGTGCTTTTATATTATATATAAATTAAAAATATAAAATGACAATATAAATTAAAAAACAACCAAGTATAAATTAAAATACAGGCAAAATACCGACGATTATGAATTACAAGAGACACACGGACATCCATTTCACATTCCTTTGTGATATTGCACAGGATGTTCTGGGTGATGGCAGTGAACAGTGTTATGAGACACTTTAATGACTTCTGGAGGGTGAGGGCCTTTACTGATGTGTGATGTTTGAAGTTTCGGGTTCTGTGCTGGTAGCTGAGTCTTGGTGGTTCTGTATGCTGATACGATAGAAGCCGTAATGTCACCCTCAGTGCAATATGCTTTCTACTGAACCACAGTAGAAAGACACCAGCAAGTGTTTGGAGAGGTCGTAGGCAGGAGATAAAACATTTTAAATAAAGTCATTGATTTCTTTTTTTGGGTCAAGTTATTATTTATTTAATGTTAGTAAAGTTTGTTATGTAACGTGACTGCTTTCGTTGCCCCACGCAATTGTGTGCCTTGCATAATACTGTATGTAAACAAATGGATGACATAGTGCTCGTACCAACAGGGGGCGATGTTTCTTTTAGTTGCACAATAAAGCCCGTTGATGAGAGTCAAGTTGGCTTCAGTTCATTTCCTTTCAATGCGACGTTCGACATAAAGGTATTATAACGTTCGCTGTTATCAGCCGGAAATTTACTTAAATAAGTACTTATGGTAGATTATATATTTTCTTTCTTGACATTTCTAAGTTTAATTTAGTTACTGTTCTGTTACTGTACTGTTAGTTACTAGCCTCTGTGTCGTTGGTAAAGACTTTTATTTTGAAAATGTGGGCAGGATGTGGTAGGCTGACTTGATGCAGGAAATTGAAGATGAAAATGAAGGAGCGGCGAGCGAACAGGAAGAAGAAAAGGAAGCTAGCTGCAATTTAGCTGCTTTTAGCGTTTCGATAATGGCGCCTTTAGACCTCGATAAGTACGTAGAAATAGCGAGACAGTGCAAATATCTGCCTGAAAATGATCTAAAGGTGAGTCGAAGTTGCTGGATTTAACTTCAGATAAGCTCTGTTAATATTCGTAAAAGGTCATGGTGCGACTAGACGAGGTTTGTTCAACAAATGTGGCCGGTAGTTTTAACTGGGTATCACGCTCAAGTAATACTCTGTTGTTTGTGTGAGCTTTTAAAAATTAATCTCACAGAATTATAACGCATGTTGACTCTGTTAAACACGTCGGTGTGAATAGTGACGAAGGTGCCACTTAAAACATTGTAATGGGAACCACTGCTGTGTTAGTGTCTGCCGTTACCATAAGCTGTATTAACTTCAAGTATAAGATATAGGTTTAACTGTGGAAAGATATCATGGTAGCCGAAATATTCCGGTGAAATGTGCACTGGGGTTGCAGATAGCATAAGGAAAACAACATCTATACGTTTATTCATCCCTCTGCTCTGAGGCTTTGCTTGAAACGGCGATCAGAGCAGAGCTAAATAGCAGACAGACTCGGTGCGTTGTAAAGAAAAACGAAACTTTCTGAAAAAGGAGCTCTTCATTTTGACTTTGTAAATGTCTCAGAATGAACTGAGATCAAAGTAGTTCCTAACTGTATTCTTTACACCCCATTTTAGTCCTTTAGTCACACTGCTGTGAAAATGTTTAACATAAAAAACAAGTTAATATTCAGTAGGACATTAATTACTTCATACTTGGAAATAGATGGTCTCTATTAGTGCCCGATCTGACATAGGGAGAAATCTGGACTACAGCTAGTTTAATTAACTGTAACTAGCAGTTAAACTAGTTTGGGTGCCTTGAAAAGCGCTATATGAAATCCAATCCATTATTATTATTATTATTATCACAAAAGAAATATGAAATGTGAAAGTCACATGACTGCAGAAACCTAGCACTCAGCTGAGTGCCTACCTTGTCACAGATCATGCCTACAAATCGCCTTTAAAGAGTTCTAGCGTTTCTAGTGCTGTGGTTCGGGACATAGTGGAAGATCCTTCAGTCATGTAAAAGTATTGCTGCACAAGATACAGCACAGAATGTAAATCCCAACCCATTTCCCATTACAGTCCATCTGTAAGAATAGAATTTAATGGGCTGTGTGATACACACGCTGCCTTTAATACAGGTGCCTGTGTCCACTAACCGTGTTGTGTTTTTCCTCTTGTAGAGATTATGTGATTATGTTTGTGATTTGCTGCTTGAAGAATCAAATGTTCAGCCAGTCGCTACTCCGGTTACAGTTTGTGGAGACATTCATGGTCAGGTAGGTGTGTGTGATTTTCATTTTTGTTTTTTCTTCTTCTATAATTTTTTCCCGGGGTGATACACAAATTTCACCAAAATGTAGAAGAAGAAAAAAAATGCTTTATTTATCACATATTTTGAAAATACTTCGATTAAAGAAGTTAATATTATTATTGTTATTATCATTATTATTGTTATTATTGAACAATTAAAATATTTAATCATCATCAAAGCAAACTGGCAGTAAAACCCCAACAGACTGATTGAGCATCTGTAATATTTGCTGCACATCCTGAAGAACCTCTATTTTAGGAAACAGTTTTTACTTATCCCCTTCTTGTCTACAGCTTCAGTTCAGTGTGCTGTTGATGCAAAGTTCTCCAAGACTTCACCACTTTTTTTCAGGTGGACAGATTTGTTCAGCTGTTTTTGCAAGCTTGGGAAGCCAATCGGTTTAACAAATCTGTCCACAGCATACTACACTCACAGTATTAGCTCTGGGTCTTAATCATCACTACAAGCTTGTCCGTCTTATCATCCAAGGACCTCACATTCCCCATTATGATAGCTGGAATGGACATTTCATATTCCACTCTTCCACCTCAGCTCTTTGTTTAGCTCCAGCTCTGCAGCACCATTGTCTACTCTGTAGCTACTCCAGGATAACAGGTCTCATTCCATCATGAGTGATGGTGAACCCTGTGCTACGAGTCAACTTGTAGCAAAAAAAAGAGAGAAATAAACCGCTAACAAGAAAAGTGCTAAGCAGAGATGGTAAATGGAATGATTCTTATGTAGAGCTTTTCTACTCTTCCAGAGCACTCAGGGCGCTTTATATAACATCCCTCATTCACACAAGCACTTTTTTCTATACTTTAAGCGCTTTCTATCTAACATTCACACACATTCATACTCTAAAGAAGGCATCATAGCAACTTGGGGTTAGTATCTTGTTGAAGGATATTTGACATGCAGACTGGAGCAGCTAGGGATTGAAATGACAACCTCCCAATCAGTAAATGACCAACTCTACCTCTAAAGCTACAGCCACTCCAATATGGGATCGGTGACAATATATTATTGCAGTCATAAAAAGCATTTATAATACGAATATCATTTGGAAAGAAGTTAAGTTAGGATTCTTCTCCACTCTACTCTGCTCCAGTCATTTTTAATTGCAATTAATGTGGGTGAGGTCGTTATGGCACACAACAACTGAGAACAACAAGACAATAATATACTCGCTGCTAAACCAATAGTAAACATCTGCACCTTGTCATTGGACCACGGTGTTAGTTTGTGTGCAGCCATTTCCCTCGTTGCCTGGTTTCAAAAATTCTGGGTTTGATTCTTGTGAAGGAGTCACTCTCTTGATTTATCCAGTGATGGCATGCAGTCAACTGACGCCAGGCTCGACTCAGCTCATTGGAACCCCGGCCGAGTCGTTACTAAAAAAAAGTACCTGGTACCAGGTACTTTTACCAGTACTGGTACCTGTTGGGAAACCCTAAAAACCAAGTTGAATCAAGTAGTTACTAGTGGAAAAGGGGTTTTTCGTACCCCAGTTTAGTTCATTTTGGTTTCAGGCTTTATTGGTAAGTGTGCTAGTTCTAATTTTAATATTTTGATTGATGAGTTCTTCTTAATGTTCCTCTCTAGTTTTATGATCTATGCGAGCTCTTCAGAACTGGAGGCCAAGTACCAGACACAAATTACATTTTCATGGTAAGTAAGCTCCCTTTACTTTTGCCTAAGCTGCAGCACATTTAAATAAATCTGAATGATGAAGGCTGTTAGGCATGTTGTAATGCCATTACATAAAAATGTAATGCCTCTCAGCAGCTGAATCGGCAAATGAAAACCTATCATTGAGAATTTTTGAATAACGTGTAATGTTGATAATGCATGATGTGAGGTGCAGCACATTTAAGTGGCAGGACTCATTATTGAAGAACGTGATTAATAGTTTCAGATGCCTTTGTTATTAGTTTTTGAAATTTCCCATTAAACGGTTTTCAAATTTAACTTAATATCTGAGCGTTTCTTACTTTTAGACTAGTAGGTTAGTTTATATTGTTTCTTCGTTTAGTCGACTAAGAAATTGGTCGCCAGGAACATCCCTAGTTACATGTTGCTTTAACCAGCATGCATTTTCAAGTTTAATGCAACTAGTTAAAATAAAAAGCAGGTGTTCTGTACCAAACAATGTTCTTATACAAATATCCACCTTTTCCAAAACCTTTTTAGTGTCTGAGTCTTTAATAACGTCTTCTTTTCCTTCTTCCCAGGGAGATTTTGTAGACAGAGGATATTATAGCTTGGAGACTTTTACACACCTGCTAGCTTTAAAAGCCAAGTGGCCAGATCGTATCACACTCCTTCGAGGGAACCATGAGAGCAGACAGATAACTCAAGTTTATGGCTTTTATGGTATGTACTTCACTTCATGTATTTATGGAAATACATTTTTTGTGTGTTTACTAAGTTCAAAATTCATTATTAACAATGGTTTACATTTTCTGTTTGTCTGTTGTTTGTTTTAGATGAGTGTCAGACAAAGTATGGAAATGCAAATGCCTGGCGGTATTGCACGAAAGTGTTTGATATGCTGACTGTGGCAGCTGTAAGTCTGATTCCTTCTCTCTGGTTACATGACATTTAACTATTGTTCCTTTTTAAATGCAGCGCAATTGGAACCAGTGCAACCATAAAGAGATCTTAAGTAGCTATTCACCCCCTGTATGCTATCTTCACGTAAATGGCTGCTTGTTACTTCATTTAATACATTATCATAATAAGCTCCAATTTAAAACATTGTGTCTTTAGCATCACAACAAAACAAAGAGCACACTGGTTTACATTACATTTTCTCAATTTTAGGGGTTTTAATATTAAAAGGTGCCTTTATCCAGCAGGCAGTTAGCTTTGCTTTAAATATTTATTACGGCATTCATCATCACGGACAGAGCCCCACAAGGATAAAGGCAATAATTCTCCAGGAATTCAATTGAAAAGTACTCTGAGGTAACTTCTTTCTTTTAATGATCTTATGGATATATAAGTATCCATATAAGCTTCTGTAACAGGTGTATTACCAACACAAAAATATAGAACGCCAGAAATGGACTAAACCCATTGAAATTGAACGTGACCGTCATTGCAAGTCTTAAAGCTAGTCTGTTTCAACAGCAGGAAGAGAGATTTCAAGCAATTATGCATCCAAGGCTTCAGCTCGCTCATGATTTTGGATGTGTTCTTGCTTTTAGAGAAGAGTAAGAACAGTAAAGTGTGGCAGACGTTTTTGTAGAGTAAAGGTGTTTTCACATCTATAGATGGTTTACTCTGGTCCAAATCCATCCATTGTCTAACACACTGCTGTGTAGCATGCCAATGTGGTAAACGATGGAGACGTTTAACCAATACGCTAATGAGCCTCTTGAAGTTATATTAAAATATGCAGATGAACTGTTAACTTAGTCTAATACCAAGTTTACTTGCACACTGAAAGACGCAGACACATGTGCACAAAAACTCAAACATGAACAGACACCACATCTGCCTCGTTTCTGAAACGAGGCAGATGTGGTGCTTTCATTTTTGCCTCCTATTAATGTTAGGAAGCCAGAAAGAAGACAGAGTAAAGGTAAATTTGTTATGCCTTAGTTTAGATTGAATATATATCTTTTGACTGTATTGGAGTTATTTTTGTATTTTTGTATTTAAGAAAATGTTTCTTGTGAAAGAATTTTAATATGGCACATACATACAATCGAAGAGTTGAGTTTAAATTTTAAAAAATAAAGTTTTAAAACATTGAGAAGATTTTAGAAATTGCAAAAACCAGTGAGCAGTTCATTCTGAAAGCCTTGGGGTTTTTTCTCTTTTTGGAATATTTATTGCTTATTAATAAGAAGAAAGTATTTCTTAGTATATTACATGATTGATCAATGGAATAATCAATAGATTACTTGATTTCAAAAATAATCGATAGCTGCAGCCCTAGATTGAGGTCAGATCATGTTCACTCCATAAACAAAGTGTTCTGGAGTTGATTCAGAACTGCTCTGAGACCACTTCCTCCAAATGGTCTCAGTGCGCTTGTTTGGTGATTCACATCTGCACAAATGAATCTGGCCAAGGAGGAAAACAAACCAGACTTTGATTTAAACAGACTAAATGCAGAAGGTGTGAAAACACTCTGACACTGCCCTCTTCAGTTCTGCTACCAGATCTCATGAGCACTTTCTAGCAACTGAATGTAGTGCACTTCAAACTTTCCTGAAAGTTGTTCTGCTGTCAGGATTTTCCAGTTTGTGAAAGAGTAGAACGGAGACATGCAGATGGCAACTTTGAAGTGCTGCTAATAGAGATGTCTATTGACTTGGGTTTGTTCATAATAATATGTTTTAAACCCTAATCCCAGTTGATAGATGAGCAGATCCTGTGTGTCCATGGTGGTCTCTCACCGGACATCAAGACTTTGGACCAGATCCGAACCATCGAACGCAACCAGGAGATTCCCCACAAGGGGGCTTTTTGTGATCTTGTGTGGTCTGATCCAGAGGATGTGGACACCTGGGCTATCAGTCCACGAGGTGCCGGCTGGCTTTTTGGCTCCAAGGTTACTAATGAGGTATGTTGAGCCATCCGTGTTGGAAAACCAGTCATTGGAAAGCATCCTTTAACCCAGGGCTGTCAACCTCCTTTTACTTACTTCTCTAATCTGTTGTGTTTTAGTTTGTTCACATCAACAACTTGAAGCTCATCTGCCGTGCACACCAGCTGGTTCACGAAGGCTACAAGTTCATGTTTGATGAGAAGCTGGTGACCGTGTGGTCAGCGCCCAACTACTGCTACCGCTGTGGGAACATTGCCTCCATCATGGTCTTCAAGGACGTCAACAGACGAGAGCCCAAGCTGTTTCGAGCCGTTCCCGACTCTGAGCGTGTGATACCTCCTCGAACAACCACCCCCTACTTCCTCTAATGATAAAGCGGAAGTTTTCTCTTAGCTCTATCCTCTGGACTTCTCATCCCTCAAATATTATTCAGCAAAAGACTAAATGCAGGAAATCTTATAAGACTTCCTGGATTTTGTTTTTTGCACTTCTCTCTGTGCAGCTGAAGAACACCTGTTGGGTCAGCCATCAGATCCATGACGTGCTTCCTTCCTTTTTTGTAAACTCACAACATGTTTTAGGAAATTAACACAAGTTAAGAGTGTTTTGAGTAGCAAAGAGTTTCTTTAAGGCTGCAGTCTGTTTGCACCACACTCACATTCTGCCATAAAAGTAGGAAAAATATCTTTTTATACACCCAATGCCAGACTCATACTGTTAAATGAATTCATGTTTTAAATAATTACAATTTTTGATCTTATGTATCCCTCCCAAGAAAAGTAATTGACAAATATTTATAGTAGCTCGTGCCAACAATAGATACATATAAGTGAAGTGATAAATACTGTTTCCTTTGATTCACTGTGTAAAAAGCTCCTGAGCGATTCTCTCAGCGTTCTGCCTTAACTGCTCATTTCATACTTTAGCTTCAGTTTAGGTTTCCTTTTTTTTATTTATTCAGTTCAAAAAGTGTCTTGCTACTGCACATGGATTTTTTTTTTCTTTTTTAAATGGCAAGTTCCCACAGGTATCTTTCTTTTTAAAATTTCCTATCCATCTCTGCAGTGTGATGAATTATGGCATTTTATAAGCAGAATCTTTAATTGTGGAAAAAAATTAAATAGCTGAGCAGTAGCTGTAATTCTAGGAGAACATAGGCCTCTTTAACAATTTTTTTTTTCTGTTTTTGTTTTTTTGTTGTTGTTGTTTTAATTTCAATAAAACATTCTTAATATTTGCAAGTAGTTGTCATTTGAACCTTACTAATAATGTACTTTTGGCCCAGGATTGCCAAACTCAAATTTACTGAGGCTAAATGTAGGTAAGAGGGAGATGTTTCAAATGATAGAAGATATCTTGAGCAATCACCTCTCTTACCTGATGTGACCCTTCAAAATTTACCCAAAATGAACTTTTTGAAGTTCTCTCCATCAATCATCAGACAACAGATCAAACATCCAGGGCACCAGTGCTTGTTTCTGTTTGTTCTATAGATGATAATTTGGTGTGGGTTTACTCCTAAAACAAGCTCAAAGTTTATTTAAAAAAATATCCTTTTGGGCTTTACATTGTGACACTTGGAGAAGATGTAAAATCAATGTGATTAACTTTTTAAAATAAAGTTTAAATGTGTTTACATTTTATTTTTGCTAGGCTTGGATCTTCCTCCCAGTTTCGTTAACTAGGTCCAAAACCCTCGTGACTGAACTTACAAATTATGAACTTTAAAGTGTTATTCAGCTGCTCCACCAGCCCATCAGTCTGAGGGTGGTAGATACTGGTCCGAACAGATTTACAGAATGGTGTGCCCTGGTCTTTCAGTGTTTCTTTGAGGACCTGATACGCCGCCTGCCCCACACTCTTTGCAGAAATGGTGCATAGCAGCACTGCTTTGAGATACCGTGTTGCGACCACAACTAGAACAAAGCCTTATTCCCATGCACTCCAGTGAAATGGCGCAATGAGGTCCATATCTATGTGCTCAAAAGGGACCTCTATTAATGTCAGTGAGTGCAAAGGCACTTTGGAATGGCTGGCTGGTTAACCAGCTGAAACTCCAGGCAAAACGCGCACCATTGGGGCACATCTGCTAGGATGAGCGGCCAATAAAATCAGGCCATTATCTGCTCCAGAGTTTTATCATATCCTATGTGACTGGCCATTGGGTTACAATGAGTCGCCTGGAAAATTCATTTACCGAGGCCTTTTACGCACCAACCAGCCTCCCCTGACACCACACCCTGAATCTGCTGCTCCACCCCTCCCCTGGAACTGAGCCACAAACCACACCCCGCGACACCCTAGTATTATTTGTGGTTTGTAGGATATGTTGAAGAGCCTTCAGTTTTCAGGGCCCTCCACTGTGGAAACAGCTTCCAGTTTGGATTCAAGACACAGACACCCCCACTCCCTTTTAAGATTCTTCAACTTTAAACTTTCCTTTTTGATAAAGCTTACAGTTAGAGCTGGATCAGGTGACCCTGAAGCCACCCTCCCACCCTATTGTTGTAAATTGGCAGTGTATGGATGAGCCTGAATTGAATGTTAATATTGAAACAGTCCACCTTTGAGCCACCAGTTTGGGTATTTTTTTAATCATTATCTAAAATGACATTAAAGAATCATAGGATCATACTGCTACTGGTTGAAATGTTGGCTATTAAAAACTGCAACGATATGAACCTCTTATTTTGAAATAGTTGACCCGGAAATAGCTAGCCAGTTGGAGTGGAGCAGTGCCAGCGGCGGTCCTCACCCTGCCTTCTGCTTCTCGTCGCCTGTCACAGCCTTTGAGCAGCGTTCAAGCTCGGACAGACAGCAGTCCAATCAACGCTGCGGGGGAACTCGTTAGCCGGTCTGGTGGCACTTCCACGCACTGAGATGCCAGGAAAGTCGCGCTTCAGCAGTAGAGCTCGTCGAGGCTTTCGCTGTGATTTTTGAGAAGCATCTCTGTGAAAGATAGTACAGTTTGTCACCGTTAGCCGGCTGCACAGGTAAGAACAAATGGCAATTACACAAGCAGAGGCGGTTAAAGCCCTGCAACCGCCAGCGCTCAGTGTCACCTGCATATATGAGGTATCCTCTGTTATCTTTGTGCTTCACATTATTAATATCCAGATACTTATTATGTTGAGATTTTATTCATGATGCTGATGGTAGATATCAGGAATTAGCTATGTTATTGGAGCTTACAGCACAATCACGCTCTTTGATACACATTTTTACCTGCAAAGATAGAAATTTGAATTGCATTTAAATGAATGCCACCCATCTACCAGTGATATTAATATTGGTATTCAGTTTGCCTAATTTTAAGCTTTTTTTTTTTCTCCAAACTTGATTGTTATTTTTGGAGATCTTTCTTCCAAACATAGTGACAAATACTACTTGTGCTGCATGTTGTGTTGGTTTGGAACAAAGCAGTTCGCCACTGAGATGTTCACGGGTGATACAGGTTTTTACCACCTCTGGTTGCTGTTAACATGATAAGTAAGCTTAGTAAATTTTACTAAAAGTAAAATAAGTCTTCACACACTTCATACAAAGGACATCAGTTGTTTTATGAGGAAAATAATTAGACAATACAAAAATGTCCAAGGTGCTGTCTTCGCATGCCTTGTCTAAGAAGCAGCTGAAACACTCTAACTTACAAGACAGAAGTGTTCGCAGCGTATTCTGAAAAATCTTTACATGAAAAACCTTATTTTTCAATCACCTATCTCTCATAACTTTTACCATAACCTAAATTTATTTATATAAATAAAAATATAAGCAGCATCCCAAAGTAAATGAGTGTAATCACGTGCCATTCCACGTCATTACACTCATTTACTTCATTACATAAGTTAAGTAAGGATAGCTCGAGTTCCGTTCACAAGTTTTCCTGCGCACAGTGATAGTCACCCTCCCACTAACTCACTTATCTCTAGATAACAGCATTGCTAATCTAGCATTGGACTAAACTGTAATCATAATATTAGAAATGTAGAAACACTTACAATGACAATAAAGGGCTATTCTATCTATTCTAGAATAACTTGGTATGATCCAGCATGCATAACATTTCAGTTAACATCCAGACTCTGCTACTGCAAACACTGAACTCTGCAGGCACGCCCACTCAGAAAAAGATTAATGGACTGTTAACTGTATTTCATGACATACAGCTACATACATAACTACTCAATGTGACAGGGCTTTGTTTGTTGCTATTGCCGTTTCTCACCACATACACCATCATGGCATCGAATGCCCACTCAAGTACAGGAAAATTATACTTTTAGACAGTGCTTAATTAATCTGAAAAATATGTTAAAGTGAGGTTTATATTGAATTTCAATGTATAAAAAATTTCCTTTTTTAACTGTTCAGTTTGAAATTATGGCTTTACATTACCTAAAAGCCAATCAGATGTAGACCCACACACATGCACAGTAACTTAGAGGCTATAGCCAGACATGTTTATAGCACGGTAGATTGTCATTAGCTGCAAATGATTTTAACAGGGCAGAGCATTAGCTGAACATTGTGCTCTAACTGTCTGCTGCCTTGACCTGATTGTACATCCTTCTTAGCAAACTGGAGACTGCAGCCACTGTGAGAATGAAATATGGGACATCCCAGGTCAACCTAAAAAAGGTGACCATGTGATGCATTTCCTCCTCCATAGTTTCTTATTTCTATTCATAAGTAAGTAGGGCACCAGTAAGACACTTGGATAACTCCAATCAGCAGTCTCTGTTCAGTAGTACGACCATGCATAACAACATGTTATATATGACTAGATTATTTTCAAGTCAAATCAAATTTATTTATATATGTTTAAAAACAACTGGAGTTTACTAAATCATGATGTAAATGTTACGGGATGGACAGTATCAGGAATATGCTCCGGAAATCAAGACAAAAAAACAACAACAATACTTTGCTTCATTTTAACAGTCTAAATTGTTCCTCTTCTTAGATACATTAGTCAGTCACAGGTTCTGATTGGCTGACTTTGATCTAGTTTCCATCAGTTTCAATGAGTGCTAATATTTCTTTGTAACTGAAATGTTTTTCTTTAATCCATCACCATCAGTCTATAGAGTATCAACCGTATATGGTCTGTGTTTCTCCTTAAATCAGGTGTGAAAAGTCAGTGTCATGACTGGAGCTGAGACTGAGGATGATATTCCATTAGGTGAAAGGAAGACTGTCACAGACTTCTGCTATCTCCTGGACAAGTCCAAACAACTCTTCAATGGGCTACGGTTGGTTTGAATTTACTTTTTCTTCTGTCTGCTGGACTGTGTTTTCTACTCTAACATTGGTTTACAGTGCATTACTCTGGTGAATGGGTACATTGAACAGATCCCCCTCAAGAGTGTGTTTTCACTGGATTATTCTGCAGCATTCGGTACCAGTGTAGGAAGTGGTGTGCTCTGTATGTTAGAGGGGTGGATTGATGAGTGTATCTCATGTAAATTTGGAAATTTGTTATTTGATGGCTTAAAAAAATGAATACAATTTAAAGCATAAACATTTTGGGGTACTTGCATTCATTTATTAAATTATAACTAATAATGAACTGAGCAAAATATCATGTTAGTCAAAACAAATGTGTTTTAAACATAAAATCTGATATCTTGAAACTTCTGCAGGCAGATGAAATGAATAAAATGCATGCATATGAAACATTTTATTAGCATTCTCCAAGTTTTTCTGCTTTTCCTTAAGGTTTAAAAAAGCTCTTTCTCTGAGAAGTTAAACTTCTTTCTTTTTACTCTGAACATTACGTTTCATAAATTTCAATTTAGAACGCTCAGGATTTTCCTTCACAGACACATTTTTGGTACTCACGAAACCCAAAACACTCTTTGTTTAATCAAACATACAGCAGCTGAAGAAGAAACCTTCCTTGCGGTTTTAACAGTGGTATATTGCAGAGATGCTAACACTGGCTCACTTGCCTTTGCTTTGCATAGTGGAGTATTTTGTTTCCTTTTGGGTCACAGATGTACAGCTGCTGTTGTCACCTCCTCACATGCTTTAAAGCCTGGTTGTACTAAATGATACATTTTGGTTCAAATGCTAACACCAGTTTCCACCTATTGCATTGCTATTTCATTGATATCGTAATATGACTTTTTTTTAATCACATAAAAATGTATACCAGTATTATCTTGGACAGTAGGATTGTGGCACGACCTGGAATGTGCCACATTAGTGGCTTCAGTAATCTGTGAATGTCGCCTTTTTGGTAATGTTCTTCATGGCTTCATTCAGATTGAGCAATGGCAGGGATGGATAGATCTATGTTGCACACGAGTATGATGGATAGTCTTGTGTTTATTTTATAAAAATGGTGATGAATGTGATTTAAATAATTACAGGCAGCAAACTATAATGAATGTGGATTATAAAATATTAGCTAAAATTATAATGAATGGAGTTAATGATGTGTGTATCATTACTGATAAAAAATAGACTTGAAGTCATCAGATGTGAGATAACTTTAAGAGAAATTGTATATACTGGCAATGACACAGGCTTCTTTATATAGGTTTGCATCAAAAGAAAGCGTTTATGTTTCACATTCCTACTTGTAGACAGTGATAAAGACGTATGTGAAGTTTCATAAGAGTCCATTGTGCAAGTAAAAGTAAATGGCTTTTTGAGGGAACCTTTTAATGTTTCCAGTGGGGTGAAACAGGGATGTCCTTTATGCGCTATCCTGTATGTCTTTGCTATTAGTCTTCTGCTGAAAAAATGAATAAAGGTTCTCGTTTCAAGAGATATAATCTCTGTGATTCATCTAGAGTGAGAGCCATGGCTAATGTTGACATCATCACTAGCGATCTCCAATCTTTAATATCTTTCTTATAAACTTATATCTTGGAAACGGGGTGGACAACATTTATGCATCAAAACAATTAACTAACTCATGCCACTTATGGCTATTGTCGTACTTTCCTGATTTGGAGTTTGAAACATTTTATAACTGAAGCAGTTATCAGCTGAGCATTGCTGACCTATTTACACTATTTAGAAGCTAATTGTGATTGCTGTAGAGTGCAAGCCATTTTAGTGGATGTATTTCCACCCATTGTTGGAGTTTGTCCCACTTGCATTTCATGTTCCATCTTCTTGTTATGCTGCTTCTTCCCTTCTCGTCCGCAATGTCAGCTGACAGAATAATCATGGACATAAATCAAAGATACCAACTCCGCTTTTATTTACATTTTACAAGTGAGATGATCACTTAGAGAGAAAGTTAGAAGCAACATAATGTTTCTACTCATATAGTGCACAGCCTGCATGGTTGCTGCAGCTTACTGAATATTACAGAAGAAAAAAGAAGTGTCCCTCACACTCTGAGCAGAACTCCTGAGATCAAGAAGCAGTACTGGTCCTAGATTTTTCACTACGTAATTTATTTATAAGCACAGAAGTAGCTTGTTCATTTCAGACATGAGTTAGGCAATCTACTAAAAGGAGGACAAATTAATATGTCAAAAACAGGCAGACCCAATTAGACGGCAATCCACATCTTAATAAAGTTACTGTTACTTTTGCTGTGATTTTATGCATGGGACAAAGTAACTACTCATGCTTTTCATTTGTAAAATTGTCACTGTGGTTTGTTTGTTTGTTTGTTTTGATGGGACTTAATATAAATACAATGTAACAACAGAAGAGGATTTTATGCTGCAGACTGGGATTGTAGCATTTACTCCTTTATTGAATCTAAAACTGCCTTTTGTGTTGGGTCTGAACACATAATAAGAAAGGAAGAAATCTTATCAATAATACTACTTATTCCGGGTGAGAACCTGAATGTTAAGATGTTGCCAAGGATGTACAAAGCTGTCATCAATACAGCAAAGCTTTAAAGCGTTTAAGCTAAGAAGCTCTTTGGTTTGTTTACACTTTTGTCTTTTGTACACAATTCCTTATATCTAGAAAATATTCCAAGTGCCCATGACTGATTAGATTTTGCTGTTGGAGTTGTAAAAAAAACAAAAAAAAACCCAAAACCCCAAAAACTGTTAGACGTGGGTCATGCTGCTCACAACAATTCAAAAAATGGTCTCTATACACACGCACGCACGCACACACACACACACACACACACACACACACACACACACACACACACACACACACACACACACACACACACACACACACACACACACACACACAAAATCACCCTGACTGAACTCTTGGCCTTACTTGGTTCTTAAGGTTGCTTGGTTTCTTTTTGTCATACACCAAGCAAGATATTGCAGTTTACACTTACTCTGGTCCTCAGATGGATTCCTAATCACATTCCTTTTGGATTTGTTTCTTGCGATATTGTTAGAGTGGCTATCACAGCTTCAGAAAGCTTCAGAAAAACTGTCAAATAAACAGAGACTGACCATCTGGAGTAGCAGGAGTTTTCCTGCTGAGTTGGTAAACCTGTCATTTGGTATAAGCCAAGCTGGCCAGACCTGACACTAAGAAATTGAGTACAAAATGGGGCCAGGCCCCCGACTGACATGGATATGGTGGGTACTCCCAGTTTTTCTGAAAAGTATCAAAGTTAACTTGCATTTACTTTTCCAATAGTAAAATTTTAGCTGATAAGAAGGGATGCCTTTTGAAGCCCAGTCCTTAGTGACTCTGTTCTGCTGAATGAAAAACTGACACAGATATAAACCAAAGCCATGACCGATGTTGGTGCTTCATTTTGCTATTTTCAAATTTACTAACAGTCTGCAAAAGCATCCCATTAATAAGTTAAAGACTGGGAGGTGTGAAAAGAGACATACTCATTCCAGTCATTGCACCGGAGAGCAACTTGGGGTTTGTATCTTGCCCAAGGATCTTTGGCATGCAGTGTGGCACAGCCAGGGATCTAACCACCAGTCTTTCAATTAGTAAATGACCTGCTCCTGAGCTCAGGTGACCTGCTCACCTTGGATAAGATACTAAACCAGAGTTGCTCTCTGATATATCACATAATTCTGATTGGGTGAATGAGGCGTGATGTAAAGGTGCTTTGAGTGCTCCCAGGTAGAGAAGAAAAACACTATAGCAAGAATTAGTCCATTTAACATTTCCATATTAGTGCATTGTTAGTATATCATGGGAAGAACTCTCTGCTCCAGTTTTAGCGATTGTGGTTAATGGTTGGAAGTTGGAAAACATCCCCTAACCCTGCTGTTTGTTTTTCTGTGTTTTTGGTGGCTTGGCACCATATGTTTGTTATTGATCAATGTTGGTAAGGTAGGCTGCCACTGTTTATGTCTAGTTGCTAGTAGAATGTTTTATTTCAGCTTAAATCTGGGAATTTAAGATGAAAAGAGAAACATAATACTTTCCAGACACAAATTATTGTGTTATCCTGGTAAATTGATACTTTCTGTTAATTGTACAGACAGGCAGGACTGAAAACGCCTGCTTACTAGCTCTTACAATAATGCCTTTCATAACTTTATCTTACTGGATAAAACTGATTAACTTTTAGGATGTTTTTTTTTTTTTTTAAAGGTGATAAATCTCAATATATGCTATTGTAATACTCATCATAATTTATGTTTAAAAAATTATGAGTGAAGTATTGTGATAGTGTCTTATGAACTAGACAATCAGCCAGCCATCCTTGGCCCCATTGCACATTTTGTACCCTGGTGCCTTCTGCTCATTTTGTTCTGAGATGAGAGTGATGCACTGGGTTTGTAATGCATTAGTCAGGGCTGACGCTGCCTTCTGGTCACATTTGAATCATTGGCAGAGTAAGCGGGTCATCAAGTCAAAGTTAGGATTTAGAGGGCGCACAAATTCAGAGCCATGCGAAATATGAAGCACCGTTGTTAAACATCCAGTTTAATCTTGATTGTTCACCATTCACTGTGGTAATATTGGCGTGTGAGCACTGTAGGCAAGGGATCAGCAAAACCTCACCAGGTCAAATGTATTCTGATATGTGTATATCAGAATACACTAATTATGTATGCTAGACATTTGGGATTTTTTTTTTCTCTCAGTTAATGTGCATTTATTGTAGTTTTCTGCATGGTGGTTTTATGAGAATAAAAAGTGTATTTTAAGTTTACCTTGAAAACTTAAAAGCTTGAAAAGGTTTGAAAATTAACCATAGCTAATAACAATGTGCACCATGGTGTCATTCTCTTTATTGTAATTGTTAACCTGCTTTAAAAAAGCTGTTTAGCACATTTTACTGGTTGAAAATTGGAGCATGGAGAAAGGAAAATCTAATTTGGATCGCATTCATCAAAATTTTAAGGTAAGGCTTTAAGCTGCCCAGTGTGTGTGCCCTTCGAGTGATAAGACGAGGATAATTGTAAGCTGAACATGTGAGATATCCTTGAGCTTTTAGGAAGGGATATGCTGGATTTAAAACTCAAGACAAACAGAGAGCATTTTTGCAAAACTAAATGTGGCTTAATAATCACTTTTCTCAAAAAACAGTCACTGGAAGGCATCATTTCAATTGAGAAAATAGTTTTAAAATAATTACTGAGCTCTGTGTAAAAAGAAGCCCAATTTCTGTACAAATTTGTATAATGTGTGTTGCATATAATGGAACAAAAAGGTCATTGCTTTTCCTTGAACAAAAAAAGTAACTGGGGTCACAAAAAGCACCAAGAGTGCTAACAACTCTGTTTCATGAATGTTTCCACTGTTCTTTATATTGGAGTTTGTTTGAAAGGCTGAGCGCAATTAGTTGAATTTTATGTGTGCTTTTCTTGCCTTCTCTATCCTCTTTTATGCCTTCTTTTGCTGCAGGGACCTTCCTCAATATGGACACAAGCAGTGGCAGTCCTACTTTGGACGGACCTTTGACGTTTACACTAAGCTATGGAAATTCCAGCAACAACACAGGTTATTTTTTTCTTGTACTGTTTTAATAGTTGAATGAAGAATGCTCTCTTTTCTTTCTAATGGTTAGTTTTTATCATTGTCTCAATGTTAAGTTTGACATCTTTTTATACTTACTGACAGGCAGGTTCTGGACAGTCGGTATGGACTGAAGAGATGGCAGATTGGTGAAGTTGCATCCAAAATTGGACAGCTTTATTACCACTACTAGTAAGTGACAGGGCCTCCTGAGTCATATATCAATATTTTGCAACATTATTAATATGACTAAGGATAGTGTAGTCGTCGGGTAGGGTGCGTGTATGAAATGCCTTTTGAATGAAGTGGACTGCTTATTGGGGTCCCAACATGGGCCCCCTAAAATTCCATGTCTGTTTAGTATCAGCATACCTTCCCTAACTTAGATGGTGGAAGACGACAATATATTTTACCATTTTCATTCAAACTTGCCACTGATTTTATTTCAGCATCATGTACATTCTTTGAAAAAATGACAGTGTTTGATATTTTAGTGTACTAACATAAAATTATTGTTCTTGGCTAGCTTAGCGTTAGCATGCTGTCTGTGCAGGTGCTTGCAAAGAGCTGAAGTTGTGTTAGCAGCACAATGCAGCTGTTACTGTAGTGGATGCAGTCTCCACTTTACCATCACACAATTTTCTTTTTGTGCAATAAAAACAAAAAATTGTCCTTATACACACCACAGCCTGCACCACTATTTTACTCCTCCCGCACATAAACTGAAATCATCATCCCTACTGCACCTAGAAGGTTTTTCCCAGCAACTGTTAAGGAAAAAAAAAAAGAACTGGCAAAGTGTTTGGCATGATGAAATTAGCCACTTCTGCACAAGCAGGAAACATCCAAACATTGTTTTTACAGCCAACAAAAGTCTTGCATGGAACTCCTTAAAAAAAATTAATGATCATTTAGTTCAGTGGCAACTACATCTGAAAAAGCTAGTCTGTCACCACAATGAAGTGCCCATATTTATCCACTTCTTGTTATCACTTTGAGTTTTCTAGTCATTATAACTTTAAGTATTGCATTACTTAACTGCAAGCAAGCACTGTTTATTTGTGTAGAGCTGTTCAAACACAGAACGCAGAAAGTGCTTTAGAGAATGTAATCCAAATTAAAAAGTAGGGAAAAAAACCAGAAATCAGTGCTTTGTGGAAATTCCAACTAGAAAAGGTTTAGAGCAAAGAATCTCTAGACAGCTCTACAGTAAGAAGATAGAAAAGAGATCACATTAGTCCAGTTTTCACATCTTTATGTTTTTTTGTTTGTTTGTTTTTTATCTTTGAAGTAAAACAGTGGTATGTTATGAAACTTTCAGAGCTCTCAGGTAGCCTCAAACAGCTCAGCTCATTGTCCCCCGTGTCTAAACTAAACACAGAAAAGCAAATGAATGCTGCTGCATTCATTTAATTTATCCATTACCACTTGCAGATTTGTTTAAAAAGATGCAAATTTGAAATATGTATTCCTCTTTGTTGACAGCCTTCGTACCTCAGAAACAAGTTACCTGAATGAGGCCTTTTCATTCTACTCAGCCATTCGTCAGCGCTCCTACTACTTCCAGGTCAACAAAGAGGACAGGTAAGCTCCAGATATTTTTTGTTAAAGTAGTGTAAGTTGCAGTTTTTGTAAGATGTCTTTAAATGTTATGTCTGTATTATCTGTATTAAGAAATGAGATCATACTATGAAAAAACTCCCAATGAAGTTAGTATGTTTGCTGATCCTGAGGGGTGTACTACTTTATCAACTATGTGTGAAAGTGGCTTTCTTATTACCTGGCTGGGTCACCATGGTGACTTATGCTCCAGACATAACCTGGTTAGGAGTAGGTTATGTTTTAGTTTAGTCGTCTGGAACCTCCACATTTCACTAATTTTTTATTTGCACCATGTTTGAAGTGCAATATAGGTTCCCTGCTGGGCAAACATGTCTCAAATGTGCAAGTTGTTGCCCAGCTGTAAATATATAAATGTTATGTTTTATTCTAATCTGCTGCCAAGTGTCTTTTACACTGTTGGAACTGCAGCTACTAGTAACCTAGAATGTTTAAAATGATCCAGTTTAAGCTTTCAGAGCTCTAACATGCAGCTGTCACATTTGATATAAACAGCAGCACCAAGATTTCCCTCAGCGTTGAAATAATTAACTGGAATTAAAATGTCTAATTTTTTGCTCGTTATGCTAAATCCCAAGATTAATGAATTTCTGCAGCATTAAACTCTTGTGCTATTTGCTCTTGTACTGTTACATTTTTAACTGTATAACATTCTTTATAGATTTTTATCACTATTTAATCATTATTTGATAATGTGTCTGAGCGGACTGGACTGCACTGTTGGGGATCATTTAGTGTGTAAGAGTCATATGATGTGTGAAACTCCCCTTTTTATGTGAGTGTGCATGATCTGATGTCTTTTTTTTTTTTCCAAAAATGAACAAAATTTCTCTTTTCACGCTCCCCAGAGTGTAGATATTTACATCAAATATTTGTTGAAAAGACAAAAATTCTTATTGGAGTCTTAAGAAACAAGGGTGAACCATTTGGTGCTTCCAGTCAATTCAATAAATACTTCAACTGTGATAATCCTTTATGTTGATTTATTTGTGTTTGCACGCTCATATTGTCTTTTCTTGTCTTTCATCAGGCCTGAATTAGTAGTGAAGAAGCTTCGTTATTATGCTCGCTACATAGTCGTCTGTTTACTTTTAAACAAGATGGACCTTGTCAAAGTTTTGGTGAAGGTATGGAAGCCATATTGTTATTACTTTATATTACAGCTTGGTATGCAGGGTTTCAGTCATTAGGTAACAGTTTTAATAAAGAGGTACATTCACAGGACTATAATTACAAAGTAATAACTTAATGAGTATATCGACTACTAATACTAGAATGAAATGCATGTTACAGAGTTATAAAAAGGGCCAAAAACAGCAAAATAAAGGAAGAAACATTCAAAGTGTACCTATAAGGGAAAACCATTTAGTAATAGGAGAAACTATAATTTGCCAAGTGTAGTACCTATCTACTGTCCACTCGATACCTTCAAAGTTGAAGATGCTGTATTATAATGCTTGGTTTGGGGCTAATAGTTTAGTAGTTAGTAATGAGGCCACTCACATCAAGAGGGTTGTACATGCTCTTCAAAATGTTTAGTTAGGTTCTGCAAGTCGGAGTAGTATCTACATGAATACCATAAGCCAAGTTTTCTTATGTTAAGCCTTATCTTTCTCAATTAAACAAGTCAAAACACAACAATCAATGTAAATCCATTCACCTGTCAGTGGTTTTATTGTTTTTGCTGAGGAGTGTATTTTCTTACTTTGTAATAGAAAGTATCTTATCATTATCAGGTATGTTGCTCATGTTGTCAAAGATCAACACTTTGTACACTTTGAGGTACCATTAACAGGTTTTGCAAATCTCTCTTTTAGGTTCTCTCTTCTTCTTTTTTTTAACATTAGAATATTTTCGAGATCTAAGGAGCTGCAGATATTGATATTGAATTTTGCTATTATTTAGGTTTTTTCTCCCTGTAAATGCAAATGAGGTGGTCTACTTCATGAATTTTGTTCACAATTTAGTTTTATGATTGTGCAAAAATTCAAAACTGTTCATTTTTTTTTTCATGACACCACTTATTGCTCTTCCTGCCTAACTGCCATCTGCAGGAGTTATCTGAGGAAATTGAAGACTACACACAGCGTTTCAACACAGAGGACCAGTTGGAGTGGAACCTGGTTCTGCAGGAAGTGGCAGCTTTTATAGAGGTAAATAACCCTCCCAGCGTAGTACTGCTTGATGTTATTTCATTATGTTAGTATTTTATTCATTATGGTATAATTGTCATGTTTGTGCACATACAGTGAGGTAAACAGAGAAGTCTCTGTTCTTCCTCTTGTCTGCTGGGTGATATACTGGATCCGCACTATTTCTTCAACTGCTCTTCTTCAATCGTTTGTCTGTAACAGGCAGATCCTGTGGTAGTTCTGAACGACAACAATTCTGTCGTCACCATCAGCAATCGGCTGCAGGAGGGAAGTGTGCCTCCACTGGAACAAGGCATGGTGGTTGGGCAGCTCATCCTTGCTGACGCACTAATCATCGGCAACTGTAACAACCAGGTTCTAACCCACTAAATCTGATTCATGGTTTCTCAAACTTGACACACATCAGCATGAGCAGCATGGTGGTGCAATGATCAGCACTGTTGCCTCACAGCAAGAAGGCTTGAACCCTGGCTGGGGTCTTTCAATGTAGAAGTTGCATGTTCCTCAGTGTACCTTTGTGGGTTTCCTTTGGATACTGTATGCATGTTCAGGTTAAATGTAATTTGTAATCTTAAGTGCCTTAACTGGCTACTAAGACTAGAAAAGCAATATATTTCTATTTCCACAATTGCTGCAACTCTTATCAGAGAAAACTTGAGACGTTGACTCTAAAACAAGTAATATGGATGGATGGATTATTTTAATATTTCATATACTTCCTCTCTCTGGGCCTCTGATCTGATCTTTTTCTGCTTTCTGTGCAGCTTACACTAACATTCAGTTTCAGAAGTGCATATAGTATTTGCATTGCTTTGTCTTTGTCAAACTTTGTAGGAGAAGATTACAATATAACCAGTAGTTGTTTTTGTTTCATTTTCATTGTAACTGCAGCACTCATTTATCTTTGAGGGCTCTCATTTTTCTGTATATGGCAAACAATTGTGTTTGTGTGTGACTTTGAATCATTTTTCAAACCACAATGAAAGCTGAAACAGTAACTTGATATATTAATATTGTTATGTCATTTATTTTAGGTGAAGTTCAGTGAGTTAACCATAGATATGTTCCGCATGCTTCAAGCTTTGGAGAGGGAACCAGTAAACCTGGCCACACAGACCTCCAAGCAAGGAACAATGGTGAGTGTCAGGCACATCGTGTAGTGGTAATGGATAGAATATCAGAACTAAAGCTTGCAATTACAAAGTTTGGATTTGTCATTTGGAAATATATTATGGCTATTGTAGTGTGTACTGTGTATTATATGGAGGAACTGTACAGGGAGATATCCACAGGCAGGAATGATTCCTGTGTTGTTCAGTGGTGCATTTGAGTAAGATGCCGCCACAGAAAAATAGAGACCACTCAGTTTATTGTTTATGTGTACTCTGAGGTATTTATAGTCCTCCTGTATGTCTACATCGACCCACTGGATTGAAACGGGGGTCACAGGTTTCCTGGTCCTCCTAAAGTCCACAATAAATTCTTTGGTCTTTGTAACGTTGAGCTGCAGATGATTCTGCTCACACCATGTGACAAAGGAGTCAACCACGGCCTGATACTCAATCTCATCACCCTCACTGATGCATCCGACCACCGCGGAGTCAGAAAACTTCTGAAGATGGTGGGGCTCTGTGCAGTGGTCTGTGGTGTAGAGGGTGAAGAGAAAGGAGGAGAGGACGGTTTCTTATGGTCCCCCTGTGTTGCTGACCACCTTGTTAGACACACAATGTTGAAGGTGCACATACTGTAGTCTTCCTTTTAGGTAATTAACAATCCAGGACACAATGGAGGGGTCCACCTGCATCGCCATTAGCTTATCACCAAGGGGGGGCGACCTGATGGTGTTGAATGCACTGGAAAACTCAAAAACATGACCCTTAGTGCTCGCCGGCTGGTCCAGATGGGCAAGCCCCCCTCCTTCCTGCTTACCACTTGTGGTGCTATCCATGTCGGCCCGAACAGTATGGAAGCCTTCCACAGATGCATTGTCATCTGGAATATCCTGGTTAATCCATGACTCAGTGAACCACATCAGGCTTCTCTGACTCCAGGCAAGTGCTGTTGGCTCATGCAGCTTGTTTGCTAGTGACCTAACATTCCCCATTATAGTAGATGGGAGACACGGCTTAAAGCTCTTCATTGCTTGAAGCCTTCACTGTATTACCATCTCCCTCCCTCCTTCTCTTCTGTCCCCCACCTCTGCATCCATTTCAGCCACAGAGCGTGTGGTGCGTAACTGCCATGCCGCAATCCCATTCCTCAATGAAAGTAATAGTTGTGCGGCAACAAGGAGAAGAAAAACTTTCTCAACTCACATGTTTGAGAGAAAACTATTGAAAACAAACGAACACGCTACAATAATAAGTAAAAGACAAAGAAAGTAAGAAAAAAGTTTAAAGTATGGATTAAAAAACAGGAGCGAACGAAACAGGCTGCATGCTGGTTGACGCATGTCCATCGTGTGAGTCTCTGAGTCTGAGACTGAGCTTGAACATAGGATTTATCCACAGGACAAATTGTTCCTCTGTATAAACTGTATAGATTTGCACAAGAACACATTTACTGTCCAATCCCAACCTGCTTATCTGTTAATGAAGATACTATTACTGTACTACGTGCATAAATGCACAAATGGCTTATACATTTATAATGTATAGGGATGATAAAACCACATAATACACCTGTACATACAGCAGTGTGCCTCAGTCCCTGGCCTAGAAGGCTTTTGGTTTCACTTGCATTTACATAAGGTTTTACAATGTTTTGTATGATGTTTCTCCACAGGAACCCAACGAAAAGCCAGCAAAGAGAGAAAACCCTCACAAGTATTTGCTGTATAAGCCAACCTTCAGCCAGCTTTTTACTTTCTTGTCTGCCTCTTTTAAGGTCAGTATGAACTTTAATCACAGGTTTCCTCAATAAATATTCAATAAGTTGATATTTTTATCTCCAAGATATATTGTATATTTACATTATTTGCATTGTTAATATTTATATTCTCACTTCTTTCCACTGCTATCTGGGCATTGTTTTCAAGTTAAGCTCATAAAGGGAACATCAGTACTCCAATGCAGACCGAGTGTTGACCATAGCCTGCAATGTTTTATTACAGAGATCAGAACACACTTCTGGTATTAAAGGTACTGTGTTGCAGTGGTTTGAATCATGTCTCTCCATTAGCCTCCAGTTTGTTTATATATATGGGGAGTCTTCTTCACACACTGAGGTTAATTATTTATATTACACAGTGGTTGAGGGAAAAATTTGTCATGTTATGGCCTTAATCCAAATTGGATTGCATTCATTCACCTCAAAGTTATACACACATTACCATGTAATGACAAATTGAAACAGTTTGCTTGAAATTCTTGAACATGTATTTTTGATATATATGTATACATAATCTACTCAAGTCAGTAAATCAGGTAAATCAGTGGGATTGGATTGGGCATGATTGATGTCAGAGCCCAAACAAATCCATGGAGTTTGAGGAATCATCTGTAGATCTCTGAGTTAGGATGGTATCGAGGTACAGATCTGGGAAAGTGTACAGAAAAATATCTGCAGCATTGAATGTCCCAATGAGCACAGTGGCCTCTATCACTCACAAATAGAAAAAGTTTGGAACCACCTGAACTCTTCCTAATTGTGGCTTCCTGGCATTCGGGGTAGAAGAACCTTAGTTGAGGAGGTGACCAAGAACCGTATGCTCACTCTGACAGAGCTCCAACATTGCTCTGTGGAGAGAGAATAACCTTACAGAAGCACAATCATTTCTGCAGCACTCAACTATTAAGGCCTGTGTGGTAGCGTGGCTAGATGGAAGCCATTCCTCAGAAAAGGCACATGACAACCCACCTGGAGTCCTTCAGGTGCCTTTTAGACCATGAGATAGAATATTTTCTGATCTGATGAAGCAAAGATTGAACTCTTTGGCCTGAGTATCTTGTCTGGAGGAAACCAGGTACTGTTCAGCACTTGGTCATTACCATACCTATAGAGAATCATGGTTGTGGCAGCATCATGGTATGGGGATGTTTTTTGGCACCAGCAACTGGGAGACTAGTCAGACTTGAAAGCAAGATGAATGTAGCAATGTACATAGATATCTTGGATGGTAAGTGCACTAGAGCACTCTGGACCTTGGTCTGCGGTGAAGGCTCATCTTCCAACAGGACAGCGACCCTACGCACACAGTCACGATAACAAAGGAGTCACGGACCAGCCAGAGCCTAGACCTGAACGTCTCTGAAAAGATCTGAAAATGGCTTTGCCCCAACCCTTCCTGTCCAACCTGAGCTTGAAAGGTTCTACAAAGAGGAATGGGAGAAACTGTCTAAAAAATGGGTGTGCCAAGCTTGTATCATCATACTCAGAAAGACGTGGTTGTGAATTGGCACTATATAATTTCAATTGAATTGAATGGATTCAGAGTTTTGGGGTTATCATGTGCTGTAAATTATTTTAGATTACTAGTTAGCGTAAAATGAAATACTTGAATTTGAGACCTAACTTTTTATCTTACCACTTTTGTTTCCAGGAGCTACCTGCTAACAGTGTTCTGCTCATCTACCTGTCAGCTACTGGAGTCTTCCCTACTGGGCATTCAGATTATGAGGGTATGTTTTTGTTTTTCTTTTGTTGTTGTTGTTTTTTGGGGGGGGGTTTAGTCTTTAATTGCATGGAATTTCTGAATACGATAATAGACCAATTTGGAGTGGAGATCATTAATGTCACTCAGCTGTTAGCACATGTTTGTGGTAGGAAGTAAAAGTGAAAATAAGTGAAAGAAAACTGATGAAATGTCTTGAAAAAGTAAAAAATGTCTGATTCATGGCTCCCAGGTTTTATCTGATGTAAAGTTTTTAAAAACCATTCAAGCAAAGTCATGGAGCTAACTAGTAACAGTAAATTAGAGACAAAAGCAAATGCAATACTGCCATTTCAAGAGTTTTAGGTTATAGTAGACATGTTTGCAACACTCGTGTCCTTCCTTCCATTTTCTTCTGCTTATCGTGGGCTGGGTTGCAAGGGCAGCAGTGTGAGCTGAGAAGCCCAGATCTTTTTCCCAGCCACCACCTCCAATTTATTCGGGTGTTCCTAGACCTGCCGAGATATATAGTATCTCTAGTGTGTTATACTGGTTCTACCCCAGGGCATTCTCCGAGTAGGACATACGCAGAACACCTTAACCATAAGGCATCCAGGAGGCGTCCTTGTCAGATACCCGAGCCACTTCAACTGGCTCCTTTCGATGTGGGGGGAGTAGCAGCTCTACTCTGAGTCTCTCTCGGATGGCTGAACTCCTCACCCATGAAGATCCCAGCCACCTTTCGGAGAAAGCTAATTTCCCCAGATTCTATTCCCAATCTCGTTCTTTCGGTCAGTACCCAAAGCATATGTCCATGGGTCAGCTTTGGCTTCATTAACTGGTAAATCACCAGCTTCTCTTTCCTGTTCAGCTCTCTCTTCACCATGTACCGGTATAACGTCTGCGTCACTGCAGCTGCGGCCGCAATCCGTCTGTCGATCTCCTGCTCCCCTGTTTCCTCAATTGTGAACACATCATGCACAAAAAGCATAGATGAAATTCTGAGGTCACCAAGGTGGAAGCCTTTCATCACTTGGCTACGCCTAGATATTCTGGCCATAAAAAGTCTGAACAGAATCTGTGCCAAAGGGCAGCCCTGAGAGAGTCCAGCACCCAATAGAAACGAGTCCAACTTATTGCCGGCAATACAGAACAAGGGACTGGATGCCTCATAACAATGGGCTGAACACCCTAACTCACACAGACACTTGAATATCCTCAAGAGGATAAAGAACTGGTTCAGTGTTCCCAGACACAGGACAAAACTTGCATTGTTCCTCCTAAATCTGGGGTTCAGTTAATGGACAAACTCTCCTTTCCTTTGGCATAGACCAAAGGTCCAAAGTGCCACAGGCTAACCAAGCCCAACAGGACTCCTTTTTCAGCTTGATGGCTCCCTTCATCTCTGGTGTCCACCGCCCCTTTCATGGATTACCACCACACCAGGCACCAATCATTTTGCCGCAACAAAGGAGATGTAGAATATGGATGTGAATTGATAAGAATTTAGCAATTCTGATTCAGTTTTCAACTTCATTTAACTATTTGGTTCCTTATCGATTCTCATTGAGTTCCCATTGGCTCAGTTTTGAGAGTCACCTCCATTGCTAAGCAGTATATAGGTATTTCCCCTCTATGTTGTGATCAGGGTTGGGGTCATTATTTTAAGTTTATTACAACTAAAAGTAATGTAGTGCATTACTTAATTACTCCCAGGAGAAAGTAATTTGTTACACCACTCATTACATTACTGTTGCGTTTCACCTTAAAATGACCTGAAGTGCATTGTCTTATAATTACCGTTTAACAATATGTGAACTGAAATCAGTTGATTAGAGCAAGTGCAAATGAAACCGTTAAGCAGGATCGATAGGCAAGCACACTAACAATTCCAAGAAATTGAACTACTGGGAACCGGTTCTCAAGTCTCATCCCTAATGCAGAACACGGTCTATTCAGACTCAGTATACTTAGCCTCCCTCGGAATGCTGTTGAATTTGTACCACAGGTGGAAGTTGAAGATCTTGTGGACAGTGGCTTCTACCAAGCATTACCACTAGGGCTGCCACAAACGATTATTTTGATAGTCGACTAGTCACCGATTATTTTTGCGATTAGTCGACTAATCAGATCATGCATCCATTGAACGTAAAACATACAGCTTATTGCACCAGCATGCATCTGCTCTTATATAACTATCATTAGCTTACAGCTTTAAGTGTTTAAGGTATGTGCTAACTAAAAATAAAGACAAGATGATAGTTTATTGAATTGAAATTTGCAGATTGTTTCGGAGGAGTTTAATAAACGCAGCCGTCTGCTCCTTGCTATCTAAAATATAACAGGACACCGGAGTATATTCTCGAGCATCTCACACTTCTGATAATCAGTCGTCTGCTTGACGTTTATTCAGCTGTGTAAAAACTATAACTTTCATCTCAGCCAAACTGATTTACTCAGGAACAAATAAAATACTGAAAAAGCCAAACAATAACATTTTTTTTAAGTTATCTAAGTGACTTATATATCATGTTTAACCTGAGTAGCGAAAGACGGCGGTGGGTTTGAAAACGATTTGCCGGGAGTCCGGTGTTCTCACCGGCTCTAGTGAGCCTTCAACCCCAGCTAGCTATCGAGCTAGTGCAGGGGTGCCCAATCCCAGTCCTCGAGAGCTACCGTCCTGCAGCTTTTAGATGCATCCTTGTTCCGACACACCTGAATCAAATGAATGGCTTGTTATCAGGCCTTTGCCAAACTTGATGGCATGCTGAAGAGGTAATCAAACCATTTGATTCAGCTGTGTTGGAGTAGGGATGCATCTAAAAGCTGCAGGATTGTAGCTCGAGGACTGGGATTGGGCACCCTGAGCTAGTGGGTAACAGACATCTCCGAAAACGTTGGAGCGCTTTTGAAAATATGTGGTGTCTTGATAAACTGAGCAGATATTTGAAGTTTACACAGCTACATTCCCGCCTGAAAATATGTTAAACGTTTATTTTGTGACCCAGAAAGAATAATAAGAGTAACATTAAAACTAACTAGTTGCCGCCATTGTTGGAAACTGAGCAGGGCCGAGATGGGTCGCGCTATGAATTCTGGGACAGTTTCTTCTTCTTCGGGGTTTAACGGCAGCTGGCATCCTTGTGCATGCAGTGCTGCCATCTTCTGTTTCAGTCCGTTATTACACTCCTAAATCCTACTACTTATTCCTGCGTCTTTTGCGATCTTACAAAGCTTCAAACGACGTGTCGACTATTAAATTAGTCGTCGACGATTTTGATAGTCGACGTAATCGTGACTAGTCGACTAATCGTGGCAGCCCTAATTACCAATGCATATTTATGACCAATACAGTCTTTTCGAGTTAAACCAAAGAAGCGTCTAACCCTTTCCCACAGGACCATACGATTTTGGAGGAGTTCTCACGAATACAAATCGAGATGTGGTGAATGGAGAGACGGTGCAGAAGAGGAATCAGGCCCAGAAGGAAATGCATTGGTGAGAATTTACTAGCAATACCTCTAACTTTGCTTTGTTTATTCAGTTGACAGCATCTAAACCAAATCCAAGAGGAAAATCAGAGGAAGTGATTTTACCTATTACTTTTACTAATAAGTAAATGACTTTCAGGCTTTTGTGCTGAAAGCCTGACTCTAAATATGTTTACAGAAGTCTTGTCTTGAAGTAATGTTTGACAGAGCTTACTAAGAAAGTGCAGAACCTCACTGAGGGTTTACTGAGTTACATTTGCTTGGCATATTGCAGCCTTCATCCAGGAGACTTATTCCCTTTCACCCGGAAGCCTCTTTTTGTCATTGTGGATTCTTCAAACAGCACGGCCTACAAGGTATGTAGGTTATGACCTTCCATTTCAGAGACGTTCAAATGGTGAGGAATTGTTGATGGGCAAATGGAGAAATGTGATGATAACCCTGTGAGGTGAGAACAGATTCCGTATAACTTAAGCCCAATCAGCATAAAAAGAAATTCACTCACTACGCATCACCTTGTAGTTGGCAGCTGGACACTAGTGGACATAAGGTTGCATGGGAGATACTCTAATTCAGGGGATGTGCAAGTTATGATGACAGGGCTAACTTGAAACCTGTAACTGAAAATGTTTGTTTGGTCTTTCTCGTGCCTCCTTTATAAATTGCATGAACAAACACCGTATCTTATGTCAATTAATAGTTTTCTTCACTTCCATTAGTAACAAGTACTTGCCTCAAAGTTGAGAATAGTTTTATCTGTGTGGATACCGCCACATTGCATCACTACTAGTGTGGTCAAACAAAATGCAACGTGAAGTTTACATACAAAGTCTTTGGAAAGAGGTGAACTGACAAAAACTTGTGTTGTCCAATATGAAAAGATCAGTAATTCTCCCGTTCTTTGGCAAAAAATTTGCTTTGTGGTGCGATATAAAGACGCCTCAGCTGGAATTCGCTCATAGACTGTGTATTCTCCTAATGCAAGAATCTGAAATGTAGAGCAACCTTATTGATGCCAGTTGAGGCCATATGTAGCTGTAGGATTAAACGTGACTTTTCTGTAGAGAAAGGGAAAAAGTGAGAGCACTTGGACCAAGACGGCAAGAGAAAATAATTCATGGTAATCTTCAATCTTTATAAATTGTATTCCTTTTGTAGAATGTTAGGGGCGAATATTCATGAGTTTCCAGGGATGTGCACAGTTTGTCTCCTAGCAGACTAATAAACACTGTTGTCACTAGTCCGAACCAGAGTTACTAGTGGTAATCTAATTGTTAAGTTTTAATTGGCGCTCCAAAAGGTCGATGGCCTCTCTCTTAGCGATAGGGTGACGGCTAATGCTGTCGCCTCCTTGAGAAGGTGTTCAGACCAGGTACGTCCTACTAGGAGGCCCCAGTGTATACCTGGGACACACTTGGAGAGATGGCTCGATGTTTCCCAGGATAAGTTGGAGGTGGCGGCGAGAGGGAGGTCTGGACTTCTCTGCTCCTGCCTCCACGATCCGACTTCAAATAAGCGGAAGAAAATAGCTGCATAACTTGTTATTTTGTTATTTTAGATCTGAACTTTTATTGAAGTGGTTGTCATGACGCGTGCATCATTTATAAAGCATGGCACAATGTGCCACACTTTAATCACATTTTAATAGTTTTTTTGGTTATTTATTTGTTACATTTCAGTAACGAACATCTTGTCTCATCTTATATAGTGACATGTTTTCAAATAATATATAACATTGATTTGTATTAAGTGTTTTTCTTCTTCGTTGCCTTTTTGGATAATAACATGTAATGTTCATAATGTGCAATGTAAGGTGCCACACTATTAAGTGGCATGATTTATTAGTAAAGAATGTGATTAATGGTTTAAAATGCTGTTATTAGTTTTTTATATTTTCTATTAAACAGTTTTCAAATTTAAATTAATATTTCAGTGTTTCTTAGTTTTAGACTAGGGGGTCGAGGTAAGAGTAGGGAATTAAAATGTAGGGGATATTAGTGCTAAAGGGGAGAGAGTTAGCTTATGTGATGCTGAGAAGGAAGGTCTATGAGAGAATCTGCTCATGGGTTTCCTGACCCAATGTGAAGCTAATTTTTTGCCAAAGTCGAAATATTTTTAAATTGAGCAGATGTTCACATCACACAGCACAAGTTTATGTCAGCTTCATCCATACAAAAGTTCAGCTTTTGTATGAATGTCCCTCAATCTGTCTTCAAGATAAAAATCTCACTAGTGTCCACAGCAGATATATCAAACATGCCATTGTTTGTTTGTAAGTATATTTCCATAATTAAAATGCTTGTTTCTGTCTTTGTTTTATTAGAATTTTACAAATCTATTTGGCCAGCCTCTGGTGTGCCTACTATCACCTACAGTATATCCCAAGAGTGTACAAGGTGGGTGTCAAGCAGAACCACACTCCTTTAACCAGAAGACCTAAACTAACTCCATCTTCATCTATTTGTCTAACTTCTCTCTGTGGCTCCGCTGTCTGAGTGTTTTGGTTGAAAGAGAACATGTGATATTTAAATAATTATCTCCAGTAACTGCATGAGGCTTTTAGTCTAATGTTAGTTACACAAAAGTAAATTCTGGACTATTTTTAGCAGCTGATTAATCCACATTTAACATGGGCGTCATTGATGGCTACCAGTATTTTTATGTTTGGTAAAGATGCTGCTTTCAGTGGAAGCTTTTCAGGTATCGAATTTCTCTGCTTCACCTGTTTAGATCAGTCTCAGCGTGGGAGTCTCTTCACTCTGTTCCTCTACAGTCCGCTCTTGGCTTTCTCCTCCGTGTGTGGCTTAAACAGTGTGCAACGAGGTCTTTGGGAAAGAGCTCAAGAATTCCTTCGCAAAGTGTACCGTGACATTGGGCAGATGCTAACACGATCGCGGACCATAGGTATGTTGTGGAGATTAGCATGGACTATGAAAGGGTTACTGTGACGACCCATGTGTACTCTATTTGTGACCATCAGGTGACCTTTGTAGGTCCCTCCATGAAAATAAACTTCTCTCTTTCTTGAGAAGTTTAAATCTATGGTGGATTTAAGACTGCACTGAAATAAATTGTGATACATTCATCTTCTGTTGATCGACTTATTTACACATTGTTTAATGCAGATCAAGCCTTTTTGCAATTCTTTGGCGACGAGTTCCTGCGGCTGCTGTTGATCCGCTTTGTGTTCTGCTCCGCTGCACTGAGACTGCATAAACTCTTTCGGGTAAGTCTGTTTTCCTTGAGGAGCCATATTGTTTAAGTTTATATGCCAAAAATGCACCATGCATTTCCACAAACCAGTGTTTCTTAAGCACTTGCAGTAAGTCGTATTATGCATCCTCAGGAAATCATGTCATGTCAGCAAATACTCAGTAAATGAATCCACTAAAGTCCCCAGATTATTACAGGTTTACAGTTATTGATTATTTTAATAATCAATATTTTAATATTGATTATTTCATGGAGTAACTCAATAAAAAACCCTTTTATGTTATTATGGGGGCAATAATAAATATAAATAAATGAGAATAACACAGGGCTTTCGAAATAAACAGCTATTTTTTTAAATGTTATCATAGTTTACCTGCATACAATAATTGTTTAACCTTCTCATTGTATTTAAATGCTATTTAAATCATGTATTTATTTTTTTTAATTCTCGTAAATGAAGGAAGCTCTTCTTAACACTTAAACCTTTGATTCTCACTTTAGAGTGAGAACCCTTCAGTAACCACCAAAGTATTTTTGTCAGGTAGCTAAAACACAATTTGGATATTTGTGTGCTTGCAGGAATCTCAGAGTTTCCCGGAATCCTATCCAGAGCTCCCCAAACAGGACACAGTGGAGAGCAGCCTTCTACAGAAGCATATTTTGGAGCTGGCGACCATGCTGGACGTGCAGAGCTTATTTTGGGATGATTCACTGGAAGCCTACTAACATCTTCACACAGGGCAGTATGGCGTATATGTAAATACAGACTCCACTGCCAAAGCCCTCATAGTCATTTTGTTTTTTAACGGGTAATGAAAAAAAAAAAGCCCAACACATGCAAGTTCATGTCCTCCATGTAAGTGTTGTCATGCAACAGAAAGATATTCACATAGTTTCTTCTCATAAATTCCCCATTTTGACTCTCATTGGCTTGCCTGGTAAATATGAGCAACATAAGAGTAAAACAAATGAGATGCTCCACATTACCGTTCAACTTACGAGTTCTTGTTTATCAGCTTCTAACTTTTTTCATCACAGCAGACTATCATCAAGATGATAACAGCCTTGGTAGTGTGTTGTAAAAAGATTTTTCATCATTTATTAACGTAAAGGAACAAAGAAAGGTAACATTCTTGGCAGCTTTCATGTGGTTTTTGATCCACCTGTAAAAAGACAAGCATGGTAGAGCTAAAAATGCATCAGGAAATGTAACAGTTATTATATGAGCACATTATTCACCAAAAATATTATTAGTGCTGGAGTTTTGTGTTTGCCAAACAGCGCTTGGTGTATCAACTTGTAGCACGCTAAAGGTGCATGAGGTTTTGTTTCGCCACATGTTGTGGGTTAGTTGTTCGCTTTCATATCATTAACAAACTAATTCGGGGAGACCTTTTTTTTTCAGCCTTGTGTGACGTGATAGTGCTTCCTTTCCCATTTCACTGTGCTGTACTTGCATGCTAAAAAAGGCAAAGACGTGTGTCAGTTAGTTGTTTGCTCCAAAGAGGATGCTCCACCACACAAAAGCATTGTAGATGCTCAGATGACATGGAATGAGAAAGTAAATGGAAGTAGTGCATGTGTTGCATGGGCCTGTACGGTTAAGTTCAGTCAATCAGTGAAGACAATCTAGTGAGAGATCGGAGAGGTGGGGACCTATCAGAGGTTCAAATTGTTGTGCTTTCTGATAACACAGATCGTTACTTTTATTACTGAAATGGCTAGGCATCTGTTATCTTCATGATGACAGCATTAACGTGTAGCCTGCCACTTAATCAGAACATCCTTAGCTGCTTTCTTATAAAGCACAAGAAATACCAGTCGTGCTCCTCTCGCTATGTCCTTAAGTCATTGTTGTCACCATACTGGCTGATGGCTTTTACTCCTTTAAGCTCAAAGATGGTTCCAGGCAACTTTGCACCACAGGAATTCAGGGCTGCCCCAAAAGTTTACTATGAATGCCAATGAAGGAAACCAAATTAGTCACTGTTTGTTTATTTATAAGGATCCTATTTATCAGGATCCTAAAAGCAAAACTTACGGCTTTCTGGATGAGCTTTGTTTCTACCCTTGCCTGTGGCCCCAAGCTGCAGGGAGTGACCTTAGAGATTATAGCCCTGACCTGGTATTAAATATATTAGTGGCTCACCTAAGTGATCGGGCATCAGCTTCAATGCAATGTGCAACGAATGAGTCATTCAGAAGAGCCTCAGAGTACGGCTTCTGCTCCTCCACATCGAAAGGAACCACGTGAAGTTGTTCCAGCGTTTGACTAGATGCCTGCTAGGTGAGGTGCATGTCCTACTGGGAGAAAAAAACCATGACAGTCCCAGGGCCCGCTGGAGGGTCGAGCTTCCCTGCAATCTCTGCCGAAACTACAGCCTTCAAATCCTAGAACCATAGATGGATATTAGAATCCCTATTAGCTGTGTCTTAAAGGAAAGCTAATCTTAGTGGGGTCCAAACCTACATTAATATCAAATCCATATGAAAACTTGCATAGTACAGTACTAAAACTTCATAAAAGCATACATAAATGTATAAAAAGAGCAATTTGACATATCTGCGATCAGTTATATTAGTGTCTGTTGCAAATTTTGCACATTTGTTTGTGTTTTAAAAGCATTAGACTGCTACCTATAGACTTTGGCTTTTGTTGTTGAAATCTTAGAGTTTAACCAGTGAGTCCCCAGTAGGTTGTAAGGGCTGCTAATGCAGTAGGTTTGTTAGCGATCCTGAAAACTGTAGCAGTTCAGAATGAATACTAAAGAGAAGGCTGCACTAGACCAGCCTGCGAGTTCCTGCAGTGGAAAACCGCCTCCCATTTGCCATTAAATGTTTAATTCTCAATTCACAATCTGTCTCTCACAGAGGCTTGGAGGAATTTTAGCTCAATTTTACCTCCAACTTATTGGTAGCTTTCTTTGTTTGATTAGTTAATTGTCTTTTAGAGAAAACGTTTGATGTTTTTGGTCACATTTTAGTAGATTTTGAAAATCCTGAAGGATTCACAAACTGAAATGCATTCATTGTTGATTTGGTCTTTTTATGTGATTATTTGTGAATACAAGTGTAATATATATATAATCACCGACCAGTTCCATTGAAACCTCTAACATCTAAGAGGTATTAGCTAAAAAGTAAAATTGTCTTTATATTCAAACTTTCAGTATTACATTGGCTAATATGCATGCCTCATATCTTTAATGTAGCGGGGCAGATGTAAAAGGTCCAAAGGATTATCAGGAACTGCTGTCGATTTATTCCTGGCAGCAGCAGGGGAAAGTGACTGCACATGGCTGCTGAAGTTTAACTGCACTTGTTGAAATGTTGAAATGATACAGCAATGCAAGAAGGAGCTGGTTGAAATGACTTTTGACTTTTTAGTGTTGATTTTTTTGTTATTGCCACCATTGGAGTGGTGCACACATGATGTATAATAGTGTTGCGCAGAGATGTGTTTGTTCAGTATTTTGCAAGACTATGTAATCCATAATGAAATATGAAGTTAAAGCGAGGAGGAGCAACATGGTAAAGAGGCCAGTTCGTTCTTTAAACATTTATCTCTAGTTACATTCCAGCTTTCCGAGGATGTGAAGAGAGGCAGAGGACGAGTGTTTTCTCAGTGTTACATTTGTCTATGGAAGTCAGCTGTTTCTACATTTTCTTTTCTTTTTACCGTAATGTGTTTCCTGTATTGACAGTTATGACATTTAAAATATTGTAGGCTTGCACTTTATGAAATTTAATGTTCTTCTGATCTTGTTAGTTGTTCTTTAGTCCAGAAATTGAAAAATACTTTCATGTTGTTGTTCTTCATACCAGCCCTACACACTGGTGACCTTCTTTCTCTCGAAGAGTAAAAGTTACGTGGGTCACTGATTTTAAACTTTTCATCTTTTGTCATATTTTTAATAGCAGTTGGCTGTATTGAGTAGGCAGCAATAACATGTCATTTACATGTGTGAAAAAGAATGAGAAAGATTTCTGTGGTGCTCAAACGTAATGCTGTTGGTGAGGATTGCAATACCAATGATGTTTTCTAACACTTTGTATCAATGGTACACGGTAAATCCTCAAACACTGCATACTGACAAATTTGTCAGGTACTATTCCAAAAGTCTTGTTTCTGTGTTGTTGTAACTTCTTACTGTAGATTAAGTTTTCAGAGCTCAAAAGATCTCTGAAAAGATTCAACACTTTGGCCTGCTGACACAAAATTAGCATTTTTCTATTGGAAAATAACCCCAAACACAAACTGCTGCTGCCCTTTCATCGGAATTATAACGACGAAACCTGATAAATAAAAGAAACAAACAACATAATTTTGAGCTTCTGTTAACCGTTTGTGGAACTTCTGTTTCTGTTGTTCATGTTCAAAACATCACCACAAATGCAACATTTGTTATGTAGCACCACTGGGATCACTGATGCAAACAGTGCGTATTATTTAAAGTTGCCTCTCACAGATGTTTCCTGAAGGGGGGGGGGGTCATGTTGCAGTCAATTTTATACTACTCTACCCAGCAGCATATGAAGCATGGTGCGATAACATGTTTATAACATTCTGTATGATGGAAATGGGTCGTGAGTCACATGATTTAATGGCTATGTGAAGAGTAGATTGTTAAAACGTTTTTTGGTGCAATATTCTCGAGGTAAATTCACTGCACTTTTTTTTTTTTTTTAAACAATAGAACAAAAAAAACCCATCAGTAGTTCACACAAAATAACAGCTATGTTAAATAAAATATCAAGTTGTGTAAACAATGTACTAAACTTGTATCACTAAAATAGCTTCTGTGAACAAAATATTAACAAGATCATCTTGTAGATATGAATTTGTTTAAATAAGGTAGCTTGTGAGAATGAAATATTTACAGAATATAAAATTATGCAAACAACATGTTGCAAGTTGTGCAAACAAATTACTAAGAAGGTGGATTCTGTGAGAAGGATGGAACTTCTACAGGCATAATATGACCAAGATGACTCGTGTGGGGCACATCACTGCGTAAACGAGAGACTGTCACAGTACATCCTTTACATCCTTTGGTCAGTGTTTTTAAGAGGATTTAAATACTACCAGCAATGAACAAAAACAAATGACACATTATACACTGCAAGTCGAAATGTAAAAGCAGTGTGTGTTACAGGCTAAGTATGCCCTATGATTCGGAAACTCGTAGAACCACATTTAACAACAATGACTTAAAGTAATCTGAAAGTCCCGTCACAGCATTTTAGTCAGGTTGAGGTCTGGACTTTGACTGGGCCACAGCACTGATTCTTTCTTTTTTCAGTTATTCTGTTGTAGATTAGCTGCTGTGTTTGGGATTATTGTCCTGTTGCTGACTCAATTTCATCCAGGCTTTAACTGTCAGACAGATGGCTTCACATTTAAATCTTGAGCATTTTGATATACAGAGCAGTTCATGCTCCACTCAGTGACCGCAAGGTGCCCAAATCATCATCCCTCCACCACCGTGGTGACAGTTGGTCTGAGGTGTTTGTGCTGGTTTCTTAAATGGCGCTCTTGGGTTTGTTGCAGTGTCTCTGAGCATTGCACGGTCTCACCGTGGGTTGAATTTGGTGGCACATGCACTCCTGGAAAGATTGGCACATGTCTTGAATGTTTTCCGCTTGTGAATAATCCATCAAACAGTGGACAACAGATTGTTTGGAAATGGCCGTTTAACACTTGCCAGGTTGATGGGCAGCAACATTGTCTTGTTAAAGATCATTGTTGATGTCTTTCCTCTTTGGCATTGTGTTAATACACCTGAATGCTCAGGAGCAGCAAACTGCCAAAACTTGAGCTTATATAGAGGTGCTCACACTTGGTGATGATCAGATAATCAAGTGAATTTGATTAGCAGTGCCTGGCTGCTGCTTGCCATCTTAATTCCTGTTGAAGCAGTTAAAGTGTGCCTAGTTTTTCACACGCTGCTTTTGCATTTGACACAAAATTTAATGTGTTGTGTGTTATGTTGTTGTTCATTACTGCAGTGAGTTTATCAGAATGTGTAATCTGCAGGATTATACAGAGGATATTACAATACTACTGTAAACTAAAATGGAAATATAAACCCTGAAATCCAACTCTATTCAAACCACAAGACTTTTTCTTTCTCTTCTGCTGTCATGTTGCTATTCCTGTCATAATTATCTGACATGTTGGGTGTTCAAGGACTACAAATGTTCAGTGTTTTGTGACATAAATTTGCCTTATTTTGAAAAGTTTCACTCTTTTATTTTGCAGAATTCACACCATCAGGTCTCAGCTACATAAAACACTTTATATTTTTGTTGCAACCATGCCAATTCAGTCCATTTCAAAGTAATCAAAGTGAAAATGCACAGAAGATGCAGTGATTTGTGAAGGCCAGCCATGGGGGTGAAATCTGCCTAGGCAGTATTAGAATCCAGCAGAGCACAAGAAATAAACTTGTTTTTGACATGGACGCACAAAGCCCCAACTCCACGTCAGCAACCTGCTAACGCAGAACACATCACAAATAACTGCCAACTGATCAATCCTGATTTCTTCCCCAGATGTGCAGGGGTCCTTTCTACTGTTTTCTACTTGTAAAATTGTCCAAAAGATGGGAGCACCCCTCCTTTATACCCACATGTGTCACATGCTTGTGATTATCAGTGTCAAAATGTCAAATGTATTTTAATATTTCTTTTAAAAAAAAGAACAGATGTTTATCTGTAAGCAGCATGTTTGTTTAGAGTAGGAGGTGCCAAAGACTGGTGTATTCTCATGTTCCCATCTTAACAATGATTAAAATCAGTTATTGTATCAGATGTTGCTTTTTTCCCCTCTGTGATGGAGCCAATAATGAAAACAATATTTGGCTTCATTAAAGGAGTGTCCTGTGTCACAACAGAGATGAAGTGTGTATGTTTCTTTATTGTTGTTGTTGTTGTTGTTTGTGTTTAAACAGTTCTGTGATACAATCAGCTTTACCCGTTTCTAATGCAAGCCTATAGCTGTGTTGTTAGAAAAAAAGGCTAGTGTGCCTGAGCAGCACCTTAAATCTAAAAGCAGCCTATTTGTCAGCTGATACACTCAACAGATGTGTTTCAAGGTCTTTCAAAGATTTTCTTTGGACGCTGGCTGCTTTTTCACTCTCATATGGCTCATGTAAGCACAGAAAAAGGATGTGACTCAAGGCTTAAGTCGTCTCTACATATAACAGACAATGTAGAATCTAAACATATGTGTTAGACACTTTGTTGGATTTATCTTATTCCTGTAGTTGAATATTTTTGCACCTACAATGTTATTCCCAAAAGTGCTATTAGCTGAAAAATTGGCATATCTCAGCACTGTGCGTAGCGCATCCTTAAGGCTTTGTTGAGGAAACTGTACAAGGTGATGACAAAAGATGGAATATACAAGTCTTGGCCCATATCCTGATCACATAATCGAGCAGCCACTGAGAGAAGCTGCACCTCTAATTAAAATAAATAAATAAATAAATAATAATAAATTTTAAACAGAAGGATATTGAGGTGAGTGAAAAGTGAATATGTGGTCCTTTAATGCTACTGGCGTACTAGGCAAATACACTGAACTTAATTCCTCCCAAACAAACAACAGTTCAATTCAGTTTTATTTATACAGCGCCAAATCACAACAACAGTTGCCTGAAGGCGCTTTATATTGTAAGGTGCACCCTATAATAATACAGAGAAAAACCCCAACAATCATATGACCCCCTATTAGCAAGCACTTTGGCGACAGTGGGAAGGAAAAACTCCCTTTTAATAGGAAGAAACCCCGGCAGAACCAGGCTCAGGGAGGGGCGGTAATCCGCTGGGACCGGTTGGGGTGAGAGAAGGAAGACAACGATGTAGTCATGTATATTTTTGTTTTCCCTTTTCTGTCATTTAGCATATATTGCATTAACAGAAACGTGAGATTAGCGACAGCAAAGATGATGGCAGAAGAAAAACACTTCTCATGTGCTTTACCACATTTGACTGCTTCTTGTTCCTCTGATGATTCAAAGTAAGAGTCCGAGTGAGTTTCAAGATGGCTGCTGAGTGGTGAGCTTACTTTAGAAAATGGAATTGACCTGGCGATATGTATAGAATAGCGGGGGAGGGGGAGTTCATCTTTATACAGCTATTCTCTTTGGTAGCTTGTTAAGTGTGTTGCTAAGTGACGTAACGTCGTCGACTCTGCTCCAATCTTTGTTTGAGAAAGACGTCACGTGCTTTAAAGTAACCAACCAGAAAGAAGCTTTGTCTGTTGGCGTTTACTCCAATCCAACTCCTTATTTTGCTCTCAAAGCATTAAATGGTGCTTTGCCAATGAATTATATTTCTGTTTTTGGGGGTGTATTTTTACGGTCTCTCCTATGGTAAGATTCCTGACTTGTTCGTTTACTATACACATCCTAAAAATGCCGTCGTGAAGGTTTGAAGCTAATGTCATGGGAAGGAATACTTCTTAGTGACCTTATGACAACTTCGCCAACTGTTTAAAACAGTGTCGATATGAAGTGTACTCTTTGGTTATACATTAATAAATGGGGCGTTAGCCAGAAGTCTTTTCCTAATTAGACATCAAACAAGAATGAGGATCGGATTTGTCCGTGCCCGAGTGAATGACGGCCATGTCCAGTGTTGATGGACCAAAGAGTTAAGGTGGAAACTGTGCCTAGGAGGAAAGAGGGAGGGCAAGTTTGATGTGAGGAAAGGCAGGAGTGCAGAGGTGTTTGCAGAGGAACTATGTCGAAATATAGTAACTATGTCTGGTACAAGGCAAAATTGAAGAAGTTCTTTGAGGAGCTGATGAATAAAGAAAACGAGAGAGGAGGACTGATGAGGAAAGTTAGTGAATCTCGAACTGAGGGGAGCTGTGAAGATGATGAAGAGTCAGTCCAGATGACATACCTGTGCAGGTATAGAGATGTCTGGGAGACAGAGTAGTGGACGTCTTGACAGATGTGCAGAGCGCTAGTAACGACAGAGGGGTAAAGCTGATGAGCCCCGTCTCAGCTTCAACAATAGGTGGAATAGACTGGAGTGAAGGCATGTTCTGGAGAGACGAGGAATGAACGTCTCTAGAATCCATACAGTAGATGAGGTGGAAAGGTGAACATGCAAGGACCAGCATTAGTAAAGGTAGAAAAGTTTAGAAAAATCGAAAGCAGTGCACAAGAGGAATGAGTGCAGAGGAGTGGGTTGAGCTGGAGGTGGCAGTTGAAGATTGATGATTTTCATTGGGAGTAACCAGAGTGGACAGGATCCAGAATCTGTTTTGGATCATATCCATAATATTCTTTTTGTAAAAGAATACCCAGTAATTATTCTAGCTGTTTTTGAATTACCTTAACAGAAAATTATGGATTTTGTGCAATCAAACTCACATATCCTGTTGTATTTATTTGTAAATTATTAAGATATTGTTTTTTTTATTGAGCTACATGCTGTTCTATTAAGCTTATTCTTACTTAAGCTCATGTACCACAGAGGAAAATCATGAGAACACGCTCAAATTCACCTCCAATTCATGTGCACATCAATGACGCCGTGCCAGTACACGTGCACCTGGAAAGCCAGAGGGGTCCTGGCAGGTCACCTCAGGTTAGATATTTGTATTTGGACTGTCTGTCTTGTGATGTTGTTCATGTTTTATTGTGAATGTGTTTCTCCTAATGTAATCTCCTGATCATAAGCCGTGTCCTCACTCATGCTCATAGTACATGCCCATTCTAACAAGTGCAATTAATATGAGCACACTGTATTTTAAAGGGGAAGACTGCAGTCAACAAAGCAGACCTTCGTCCCACGGCTAAAGTCAAAACTCGAGGTCTGGGGATCACGCCAGGAAAGACCTCCATACGTGATGCTACATACAAGTGGGAGGTAATACCTTCTCTCAGTTTCCAGTCCACTCTGAGATTTTTTTTAAAACACTCACGCAATCAAAGATGTAGTGTCACGGTATATTTTGCACCAAGGGGCCGACACACAACCTTGAGATCACACCACCGAAACCAGAACCTGAAAGCTCGCAGTCTGCACTTCAGTTAGCTGACCTTGCATCAGAGGAGGAAGAAGGCCTACATGGACAAATCAGCCAGTACACGAGGAAGATTGACAACTTATTGACTGAAGTCAGCTCGCTGAAAAATGAGGTCAGTTTGAATTAAGCAACTGTCCAACCTACAACCCTAACCTTACTATTAATTAGACAGATTTCAGATTATAATTTGTTTGTTAGTAGTACTTATGTTATAAACATTATTGATTTCTATTTTTCTTACATGGGATTTTCAAGGCAAGTCCTGTTACATATTTATTGTTACATAACCATTTAAGGCACGCAGACAATAAATGGGTTTATTCCATGGAAACTGTTTTAAATACTCCTGGAAATTTGAACATTTTTGAATATGTTAAACCTAAAATACATAACAATTTGCAAGCTCAAGCGCTTTTAATCCAGTCATATTTATTTCATTTTAACTGCTATTTTAACTTCACAAACTCAGCTGGGAGTGTACCACCCTGTCATGAGACAACAGGTAATACTAAAGCCTGGTAGAGGTAGATAGAAAGCACTAGAAAAAAGTTGTATAAAGTGCTTTGCGTGCTTTGGGAGAGTAGAAAAGTGCCATTTAGGAATCAGTCCATTTACCATTTACACAGAAACAAATGGTAAAATATAAATATAGAAATGTATTAATTTAGTCAAAATTCTCCAGTCTTGCCACTCACATGTAATAAGTATAGCAGGGAGATAACCTGTTCATTTACCCCATAGAAAGACTTGCTCTCATTTTAGACTGTATCATCTGATGATCACAAAGAGCAGCGAGGTTTTCTTGTTCATTCCCGCGCTTAAAACGTTGGTCCACGTGTCCTTTTTCACTTATACCTATATGGTATATGTGCAGGTAGAAATGCAAAAGAAGGAACGGCTGCTAGAGCGTCAGTCGAAGCAGCTGAGCGTGTCCCAGCGGGTGATCGCTGAGCAGGAAGAGGAGCTGGCTGAGGTGACCAAAGAGTTGGAGGAGACGGAGAAGGAAAACACCAGGTTACGGCTTTCCATGGAGAAGATGCTGGAGGAGAATGACTGTAACAGGCAAATGTGATTCCAAACTTATTCCCAATCCTTCACATGACAAACAGCCTCTCTTTGCCCTAATTTTCAAAGGGCTTAGAGATCAGTGTGGTTAATTATACTATAGGCAACTGAAAGAAAATAGCTTGATTCAACTGCATTTCAACTACACTACCTGTTAGCGTATGTGACATAAAGGTGGGAAAGTCATTTCAGAGTATGACGTTTATGAAACTCATGTTCGAGTAGTAGTATGAAGGTGATTTAAAGTCTGTTTGTTCCTACACAGTGACGGTGTGCATCAGGACAAAGATGCTTTACTCAGGATGCTGATGGAGGCTGAGGTGAATGGAGCAGCAGCTGCAAAGCAAGCCTCCGCCCTGCGAGAGTCCATTTTCAATCTGTGCGCTCCTGGTAGCAGTGTGAGTATTACCTCAGGGTCTGCTCTGTCAATGTGTCCTGTGAGACTAGGGGAACATGGGAACTTTAGAAAGAAACAGAAGGCTTTGTCAGTGTTTTGTGATGCAGTATTTCTATCTCTGTGTCTTTGCTGCTGAAGAAGCCATTTGGCTCCGAGTCTTCAGCCTTGGCCTGTCAGAACGAGCTGCTGCTGCAGAAACTGGAGACATTTGAGGTCACAAACCGAACACTGCGGAAGCTTCTCAGAGAGCAGCATGATTCTCAGGTACTGTGCAGGATGCAGAGAGCTGTGCTACAAAGTGAGAGTAACACGCTAAAGTCAGAGTTTCGTGTCACAAGGGGGGTACTAGTTTGAATTTATCGCTCACATTTTCACTGATTCTTCTTCTCTGGCATGTAAGTCCAAAGAGATTCTCAGCTCAGAGAATGTAATAAAATCTATTTTCAAACCTGCTGAGGTGTACCATAGCAGGCTCACTGGCAGTTTATGCTTGTAAATGTCTGTACATTCTGTGCGCTGTGTTTTAGCATGCCATGCTCTTCTTGATTGATTTCTTTATTTATTTTTTGATTTACAGCACAGATCGTTTTGGAGAAATCTAAAGAGAGCTTATTGCGCTTTAAGCTCCAGTGTAAATGGTTGCAGGACTGTGTTGATGATCCATTTCATGCAAGCAGTGTCCAATGAATGAACCGTAACCTCAGTCTAATGCAATTGCCAATTTACAATAGCACAAAATACACAGGAACTCAAGCTGCCTTTAGATGAGTAAATATTAAACTGTTTCTGGGACAGCATTCTTTCACATGAAAACAACACAAGGAAACCTCAGTGCAGAGAAACAGAGAGAGTGAGAGAAGGGGGCATGTCGCAGTCGTAGTTTTGGTAGGAAGCTAGATTTGCCAGTATGGTCCTTTTTAAAGAAACTGGCTAAGTTTTATATGTGTGGATGGTTTAAAGCAGATGGAGTCACTCCGACTGTCAAGGAAGGACGAATTACTCAAGAAACTGGCAGACACAGAAGCTGAAAATGCCGTGAGTTTAATAGAAACTACAAATTCTTTTTGTTTAAGTAACCTCACAAAATACATCCATTTTGTGTTGTTTCCTTTTTTGTGTCAGAAATAATATGTTTTCTTTCCCTTTACAGCATCTTGTTGTTAAACTTCAAGAGAAAGACCGAGAGGTTAATCGACTTGCCAAACTCTTAGATAATGAAAAGGTGGCTGTCTTATTTAGAACTCTCTTCATCTGAAACTGTGTCAAACTGCAGAGATGAAATTTTCCATACGGCATTCTTTCACTGCAGCATTACTCATATCATATATTCTTAGAACTAACAAATGTCAAACCACAAAACAAGTATCTTCTGCTGGCTTTGGAAATGCAGGACAATGCCAGGAGCACAGCTGTTTTTTCAAAGAGCCTGGAGTCAACACGAGCTCATTTACAAGGACAGCTTCGGAGCAAAGATGCTGAGAACAGTCGCCTCACTGTGCAGATAAAGGTTTGTGTGGTATCTTCTGTCATCTGTTGCTGTTTTTGGTGCTGTGTATAATAATTATGGATGGATGGATGGATGGATGGATGGATGGATGGATGGATGGATACACGATCATGAGCCACCCATTATTTCTTTTTAAGGGAAATGGGTGCAACCATTTTTGGAAACATGTGCAAACATACATGGACCACATGGTTGCCGTGGCGGCCCTTAAAGGGACCAACTGGAAGAGGGAGTAGATACTATGTGCATGCTGGAATGACAGACCTATTCTTTAAGGAAGGTCACATAACAGATGAAAGACAGAGCGCCATCAAATGACCACAAACCTATTTCATCATTTCAAACAATGTTACTAATTAGATTATGTAGAAAGAAATGACAGTCATTAAACACGCACCCTGGACGAGCAATCTATATTTATTGCAATCTATATTTGTCCAGTTGTTTGTATTGTAGTCAGACATGTTTTTTTCAGTATATCTTTGTCTATAAATGTGTTATCCTCTGCCATTGGTTCAGAACCTGGAAAAGGCAGCCAATCGGCAGAAGGTGGAGATAAAACATCTGACAGAGCAGCTGGTGACACTAAAGCAGCAGGCAGGCGCAGACCGAGAGGCTCTGAAACGAGCCGCACGGGCCCAAAAGCAGCGAGCTGAGCGCAGCGAGGACACTGCAGGCCAGCTCAGCATCCAGCTGCTGGACATGGTACGTCATTCCACAGAGCAGACATACCAGTCTATTAAAACCTTTAATGTCATGGATATTAAACTTGTTCTGCAGTTTTTTATATTATGTCATTTCTGTCAATTATATTCTGTTCAGTTTGATTTTGTCATATAAGTCACAGAGAATATAAATAATTTTCCATTTGATCTGGATAAAAATTATTATTATGTCCAAATGATGATACTTTTATATGATAGGGATAATGTAGTTTAACATACTTCCCAACAGATTATGAAGCTAATGTGCTGAACGGAGATTTCTATGCAAAATTCCAGTCTTTCTTCCTAGTTTGACTTCAGTATCTGCAGTTAGTTTGGTTTCAGTGTGTCGCAGAGAAGACCGCCCTTATGAAGAATACTGACTGTCTAGATGTGCATCTATGATGTGTTGTATTACATTTGCCATTCACCATCCTCCTAGTGACCTTTGCTATTTTGTCTTTAAGAAGATGCTGTGAGACTAGACTCTTTATATATTTGAAAACTAATTTAAGAAAATGTTTTTTTAGATTCAGTATAATACTGATGCCACCAAACAGACTTTTTCTCCTGGTTGGTTGCAGAAGGATCTCAAATGCTTAGAGTGTGAGCTTGAGCTCATACTGTTCATCTTAATCATTAGGCTGTTTCTTTAGATTGTGCCATGATGTGTAGCTTTTTGGGATCTTTCAGCCTGCTTCTCTTTGTCACGCAGGTTCTATTTAAGTGATTTCTGGATTCAGCGGGTCTGGCTGTAATCGGACACAAATGTGGCTAGTGAAATTGAACCCAGATTTCCAAAAAATGTGATAAATCACAGTTAATTCAACCAGTAGTACAGTTAATTTTTCACAGAAGTAAAGTCAAAAGAAGCATTTCATGCCTTCTTTTATTTGAGCCTGCCCAGATCCTGAAGCCTTCTTCATCGTCTTTATCACTGACTGAAGAGTTGCCAAGCCAGCTAACTTAAAGAAAGCCTGTCAAACTTGCTTCATAGTCCAACCCTCTGGTCCATACTGCAGCAAACAAATGTAATAAACAACACAGAGTATGAGCCTGAAATTTGAGTAGATGAACTGGTAATGTGGAGTTTTAAGTTCCAGATCAGAACTAGTTCAATCAGCTCTGAGTAAGTGTGCAGATGGGTTATGAACAAAAGTCTTATTTCATGCAGCTCTGACACACATATAGAGAGTCTGTACTTTAATTCAGTAGAAAAAGAAATATTATTCTGGCTGCTTACATGATGACCAGTAGTAGGTACTGTACATATTAATGGCTGGGACCTTATTACTACAACTGGGCTGGCTTGTCAGTACTATCTTACCCTCTGGAGATATTTGGCAGGGCTGTCCTCTTTGCATCATTATCATGGTCCTATTGGCTTGGACAGCAAATAGCAAACATGCAGGATAGCTATAACTTCCTGGATAACCCCAGGAAGTTATAGCTATCCTGTATGTCTGCTATTTTGCTTCCTGGTAATTCTACATCTTCAGTTTGGATCACCTTCTCTGTCTTTGGCATCATTCAGCCACACTTAAACAGTCTGTGTGACATCTGTGTCCTCGCTCTTGATCCTTTCTGGTGAGGTGCATCAAAGAGTTAAAGCCTTGCAAATTTTCTGGCATACAGCTTGAATGCCATATGATGTAAAGTCATAAAACCAAGGAAAAACAGGACTTGTTTGTTCTGCTTAAAAAGGTTGAGGCATTCATACATCACCAGCAATCCAGCACAGCGCTTGTGTTTTTCAACTTAAGAAACAGCTGCAGCATGTTCATGGACAGAGCTGGTCACAAATACACAACAGTGGCTTTACAGATTACAGGTTTTTACAGTTCTACTATATGTTTATGCACATTTCCAAAATGTCTTTGGGCATGGTTCTAAAACTCAACAAATGGAGATGTTTGACCATAATGTACAATGAAACACAGCATATCAACAGAAGCACCTCATACCAGGAGAAGTCTAAAACAAACCAGTGCCCGACTATGATTATAACTGAATCAACCAGTATTAGTGAACAGTGACAAAAATGTATTCCAATTGCAGGAGAAGCAGATAGCAGAGGCACTGTCAGCAGCTGAGACATGGCAGAGTCAACATGCGCGAGAAGCAAAAGACAAGAGTAAACTGGATATTGAATTGTCGCTATTGAACAGGTAACTGCATTTTCCTTTTCACAATCGGGGGATAACAAACCCAAGATCCTAAACTCCTTTTATTTTTCACAAAGGAGTTTTGGACAGCTGAATGGCATGCAGGACAATAAAAGTCTGTTGATATTTTTGGAAAATCACCATGGATACATTTTTATTTTGAGGTTTTCAAGGTCTTCAAATTTCAGATAGGTAATTGTGTAGTGCAAAATGCCTTATACCAGTAATGGCATTTGCATAGGTTATAGACTGTAGCCAAGCCAAGCATATACCAAGCATCTTTCATTCATTCATCACGTTTTCTTGCTTTCAGTGTCATTCTGGGAGAGAAATAAACAGGGAATTGTTTGAGCTGAAGTTGGATATAGCAGTACATTGGAGAGGGGGGTGTGAGAGACATGCAGAAAATGTAATTGACACAATATTTCCATTGATCTCTTTGGCAAAACTCACACAAAGACAGTGAGAGAAGCACTCTTGCTGAGACTCATTTGTTTGGCTGTTTTGTTAAAATACAAAAAAAAAAGTGATCCTAAGTAAAACGTGCGTGTGAAATGTAAATTCCAACTTAATTCAATTTTAATGTATATAGCGCCAAAACAGAACAACAGTTGCCTCAAGGTGAAAACAGTGTAATCTAAAAAACCCATATTATATTGACAATGGAACATAGCACCACATGTCAAAAAAGTTGGAATGGAGCAGTAATAGTCTGGAAAAGTAAGTGGTACTGAAAAAAATGTCTGGAGGAACATTTTGCAGCTAATTAGGTTGATTGGCAACAGGTTAGTAACATGATTATAAAGACAGCATCTTAGATGCAGAATTTCTCAGAGTAACATAGATGGTAAAAAAAGATTGACATAGATTGCTGGTCAAAAAAAAATGAAGCCCATATCGAAGTGCATTATATCCATCCGTGCCATCTGGTGGCACTAGCTGAGGTTGCAAAAATCAATCATCTTTTTGGAAAACATGAAGGTCATGTCCTCCAGGCTAAAGAGGAGAGGGAGAAATTAGCTCAGTTTGAAAGCTTATGAACTCCCAATCAAAAGTTTAAAACCACTTGAAAAATGGCAAAATGGCATATTTTGCATAGTTGGATCGTAACCAGGTTCCCTGTAGAGCTTCAGAATGCAACAAGAAGAAATGGGAGTCAGAGAAAACAATTTTTTTTAGCATGGAATTTATTTAAAACAATGTTTAAACTGAAACAGGCTGTTTTACGGGAGGGAAAAAAGGGGGAGGGAAGAGAAATTGGCAGGTTGCACATCTGGAAAAGCGCCATCAATGCTGAAAGGTTTACAGCAAAATATGCTCCCTGTGACGTATTTTTCAGGGAAGCTCTTGCATATTTCAGCAAGACAATGCTAAACTGCACATTTAATCTATTCCTACAGCATGCCTTTGTAGTGGAAGAATCTGGGGGTTGAATTGGCTTGCCTGCAGGCTGACCCAGATCTTTCAGTAACTGAAAACATTTGGCACATTATGAAATAAGAAATATGAAAAAGAAGACCCATGGCTTTTGAGTAGCTAAAATCCTCTATCAGATAAGAATGGGACAACATTCCTCCCAAAATTCCAGCAACTGATCTTCTCAGTTCCCAGACATTTACAAATGCTTGTTAAAAGAAAAAGGGACACTACCCGGTGGGAAACATGGCCTTATCCCAACTTTTGTGAGATGTGTTGCTCCCATCAAATTCAAAATATCCCAGTGTTTTTCTTTGTCAGTTTAAATACTTGATATGATTTCATATTTTACATATTCTATATTGTGTTGTGAATAAAATAAAATGAGTTATTTGTATAAAGCGCCTTGAGGGAACTGTTGTTGTGATTTGGCAGTATTGTCATGGTCCTGGGTCTGGACACCCTGTGTTTCCTAGTTTTTGAATATTCTTTCACTTAGTTAGTTTCTGGTTATATTTGTTGTTTGTAGTCCTTAGGCTTTTGTTTCTGTGCCTCCCCTGTGTTTCATGTGTCACGTCGAGTCAGTTATACACTCATGTCTGTTCTTCAGCAGTCCCAGCGGTCCATGTCTCAGCTTGTTTCTTGTGTTTCCTGTTTTATTTTGATAGTCCCGCGTCTTGTGTTTAGTGTGTTCAGTTTTGCTTCCTCCCTGTCACGTTGTCTCTGACTAGTCCCAGCTGTGTTTCCCTCCTGTTTACCATTTCCTTGTTATCATTGTGCATTTAGTCCTCTGCCTGTCTCTTGTTGGTCCATCTGCTTTTCTTCCCTTGTGTTCCAAGTTTCAGGTTTCAGGTCTTAGGCTTCATATACTTCGTATTTTAGCTTTTCCCAGTATAGCTGCTGTTAGTTCCATCTTAGTCCTTCTTTGCTTTTGTTTGTAGTCTTGTGCAGCCAGAAATAAACTGCTCGCTTTCTGTTCACTTCATCCCATCTCCATTGTCTGCATTTGGGTCTGCACTCTCTTCACTCCACGACATCTTCAGAAGCAGACATCACAACTATATAAATAAAATTGAATTGAATTTATTTTTACTTGAGTTTTTATTTAGTCCAATATCAAAATCAGTGTGCTCAGTGGACCTTTTAAACATTATTGAACCATATATAAGTCTTTAGACCCTTAATTCAGATAAGGGCAAGCTTCCAGAAAATGTAACATGAAAATCACAAAGATCCTGTTGTGATGAAACAGTTACCAAGCTTCATTAATAGAATTTTGACTTTGGACTTTTACTTTTTCAGATGGATTTTGTTTATATGAATGGAAATCTAATCCTTGTTAACTTGTTATCATATGTGGTATGACAGCCGTATAGCAGAGCTGACTGGGCAGCTTCATACTACTAAGGATAAAGGCAGAGCAGAGAAAGAAGCGCTGCTGGATCGTCTCCATGAAATCACTGCAGAGAGTACTGCTGCTAAACTGGAGAACCAATCCCTCAAGGTGAAACAGCCAATAGTCCACAGATAACTATAAGTCACTTATTAACGATAACAGATTTGCAAAATGTTAATCTAACCATGCCCTGGTCAGAATTTCGACACATCTGTTATGCTTTTGCAGCTTGGATGTAATCTTTCCATTACTGATTCTAATAGCTTTAGGTTGACTTATATTGCATTAGGAGTTTAATTTAATAAAAGTTCTGTTTCTCTCAGGCTACCGCGTCTGCAGTGGAGGAGAAGCTGTCCGTGTCTCAGTCAGAGCTTCAACAGGTCAAAGTTTCCATCAGACAGTATGAGGGCCTCCTAGACAGCTATAAGATACAGGTAATTATTTCACACTCTCACGGAGATACAACAGTTTTACATTGTCACTGTACAGAAATGACACCGTTATTGTCCTTGTTGTCCTGTTAAACCATATCTACAAAGTTGGAGAAAACCCAGGCTGAGGCAGATGAGTACTGTGCTCGGCTGGCTCAAGCAGAGCAGAAGGCTCAGGCGGTGCAGGGGGAGCTGGAGAAGGAGATCGATGAAGTGCGCAGGGAGCTTCTGGGACGGCTGGCAGAGTTGGAGCCTCTTCCTGAAGCCCTACAACGCTCCCAGCTACAGCTGCAGGAAGCTCAGGATAGGGAGTGCAGCCAGGAGAAACACAGCTTGGAGCTCAGCACAGCACTGACTGATCTCCGGATGAAGGTCACAACAGTCTTACGCTTTATAGCGAAAGATAGCATTAAAAATATTAACAATATTGAAATGATGTTAATGAAAATTTCAAATAAAAATATTGGATGGCAGTGGTACAAGAGCAAGAACAAATGGGAATGACAGATAATAAATGATAGGTGGGCAGAAAGGAATGCTTGTTGGTAAGTGTGGATACAAATGGTGCTTTACAAAGTTGGGAAAAATAGCTTTTTAATATAATTATAGCTAACAAACTAATAAACCTGTAGAAAAAGGCACAAATAACAATTATACCATACCCAACTGGGGGTAATTTGGGTTTTAGCATCTCTCTCAAGGGCATTTCAACTTTAACAGGAGCCAGGGATCAAACTGCCAACTTCCCCCCTTGTCTCTTGAGCCACATCCATTCCATTCTGAGACTACTAATCATCTCTGTGCATCTTCAGTTAATATGTCCTTTAGTTTATATTCAGTGAAAATGTTTTCTAAATACATTATTCAAAGGCCTTCTATTGTGTTAGGTGGAGACCCAAGGCAGCCAGATGGAGCTTCTTAGACAGAAGAAAAAGGTGCTGCTGGAGGAGAACAGACAGCTTCAGCAGCGAGTAGAAAGTTTGGAAAGGTCCATCTTCTCTTATGCTGTTTCACTTTAATGCTGTCTAGATATATAATTATTTATCGATCACCATGTCGTCCAACAGCTGTTTCTTGTTCTTGTCTTTACACCTTGTCATTTCCTAATAAAACCCCATATCTGATCCTGTTCTAGAAAGCAGGTTTCATGAAATTCAGATTTTTCAGTTTTAAAAAAAAATAACCCAAACCCCAGGTAACATAACTGGCTTACTGGGACATTTGTTGTATTGCAATTGGTCAAAGTAGAACACAATGATGGAGTTAACAAAGTCAGAAGCAGCCATTCCTAATCATCTTAATACTAATGATATGAGGCTGGGAAGAGAGCATATAGAACTGTGTTTGGCCATAAGTGCTGAGGTAAACCTCAGTGACCCTATCAAATAGGAGCAGCACATTTTATATCAGGATTCTGAATTTGTATTTTGTGAGTTGAGAACTGAGCTAACATAAATCCACTGGTGTTTGTTTAGCTATTGAATCATGATGTCCCGTCTGGCTGAAGAAGGAGAGTTCCCAGGCTTGGTTGGCCAGGGGGTCTCTGGAAGCAGCAGAGGAGTACCAGAGGGGGTATCCGGTGCAGTTTCTGCAGTTCTGGTAGAAAAAACTGGGGTGTGATAGGCGTTTAGGGTCTTTCAGTAGGCCTCAAGTTCTGCCAAGCTCTCCGCTGACTCAGTAATGGGAAGCTGGCTGGCTCAGGCTGTGTTTGGTTGGGCAGGAGAACTGCTGACTGGGACTGGCAATACACTGCAAAAACTTGAAATCTTTCCAAGTATATTTGTCTTATTTCTAGTCAAAATAATCTCATCACACTTAAAATAAGACACAATCAGCTACAGGGTAACACTTCAGTAAGATATAGGAACTTGTTTTTAGACAGTGCATCTTGAAACTAGAGAATTTTCACTTATTCCATTGGCAGATTTTTTTCACTTAATACAAGATATTTTTGCTTGGAATAAGTGAAAAAAATCTGTCAATGGAACAAGTGAAAATTCAATTTAATTTGTCTATTTTTAAATTTGACCGTGCTTGCCTTGCTTGTCCTGCCTTGCTTGTCCTGACAGAATTCCACTGAATCATATTTGAATCATATCGATTTAATATTAAATACGTTCCCAAAGCCTGTTAATTAAGCAATTTAAAATATATGTTCATTGAAAATACTCTAACTTGTTGTCATTGTCTTTTTGTTTGCTATCTTCTAGAAAGTTAAAGGAGGCCGGCAGTCAGAATAGCGACCTGCTAGCAGTCATTGCCAAACGGGAAGACACCGTCCACAGCAATGAGCTCCGTCTAAAAGAAAAAACAAGAGAATGCTCACTATTGAGCCATCGGCTGGAGGAGGCTCTGGATGATGCTCGCCAACAAGTCTGATCCTTTTTCATAGTGATTTACTTATAAAGGACTTTACACAAAATATGATTAACCCCAAGTGTGACTGCAACTCACAATAAAAAGACATGATGATACAAAGCACATACAGACCATACAGCCCGGCAACCTTCAGAGGAAACACCTGGATTTTAATTAACATTAGAAAGCAAAGTGTGTGAAAATTACACTAGAAACTTAATGATACTGCTTCAAATATGTTGTTCCTTTAAACCTCTCCATCTACACAATGGACTGTGTATGTGTATCTGTAAATGCAGTGTTTTAGCTCTAAATGCCCACTCCCTCAGCAGTATTATAATCACGGGTTTCATTTCTTTGAATTGGGCTCTGGGTTGGTGTTCTGAGTCAGTCACCGCCTTAGATATCTTGAGATCTCTGACTATTAAATGTTTCCTTTTTAGCTTGTATTAAATATGCTTTAGTGATGACTGAATTTAACTGTGGTCAAATATGATACACCCATTTTTTCATATTTACATACACTGACTATATTTTGTATTTGAATTTGTTTATAAGACCATATAACATTGAAATAGTGTATAAATGATAAGCAGAATAGATCTATTTTAATGAAATCCAGTGTGACCTGTTTATCTGTTTATCAGATGTCAGAGACCAAAGAACGTGTTGTCAACAAACAACGATCCACCCAGTCCAAAATACTGGACCTAGAAAACCAACTCAGCAGGACCACTGCAGAAATCAACCAATTGAGACGGAGCAAAGAGCAGGTAAAGGCTTCTGGAAATTACTGACTAAAATTATCTGTGTAGAAACATCTGCCGGTCTGTAAAGTATGTATTTCTGATGCTTAGATGGAGTGGCGGTACCAGAGCCAGCAGCAGGATTTGAAGGATCGCCTGGAGCAGTCAGACAGCACTAATCGAAGCCTGCAAAACTATGTGCAGTTCCTCAAAGGATCCTATGCTAGTGTGTTTGGAGATTTTTCCCTCAGCAGCTCTCTCCAAGCCTCCTCACCCAGCTGATTGTGTATATTCCAGAACAGTTACATGACTTAAGCCTGTTACTAGATTTGGTTGGCAGAGCTGGAGGCTGTGATGGTACCACAATTTAAATAGCTCAGCTGTAATAAAGTTTGCTACCATAGAGCTCACACTTGATTTTGTCCCTATCAGTAAACATGATCATTTTTGTTGTAGTCAGACTTCATGGCAGATCATGGCAGTCCACGGTGTCTGACTCCCCTATGGAGCCTTAAGTGACCTTAAGAGCTTGTAAAAGGAAGACAACTGCATTTATTTAGGTTTGTAAAGACATTTTTAAAGAAATGGTAGAGAGCCACAGGTATTTAACCCAACCTCTGGTTATGAGGGTATACTTAGAAGAAGCGCAGGTTTTGGTAGTGGTTGGCTCCTGTCACGAAAGGCTACGTAGGCTTTCATAACAGGTAGTTGTGAAAATATATTAAAAGACTACTAACAAAAAAAAAGATGTAACCAAAAAAGAGGAGAAGCACTAACGCAAACAACTTTAAAAGTGTAATTCTGTGAAAGTGATTCTCCCAGATATACACCTTTACAAAAGCCAGTGCTTGCATGAGATGTTTCACCAGTTTAATATTGCCTTCAGAAAGAGATTTCGCAAGGTGCTGGTGATGGGGCTTTGAGAGGTCCAGTTTGACTAATGTGTGCACTGGGGAAGATGAGTGTTGCCCTGGGTTGCAGTCGACATGGGTCCCGGGTCCACTCTTCCTCGCCCAGCAGCAGGGTGTGGGAAATGGGGGTGCTAACTGAACCAGCTTTCCTGGCTCTCTCCTTCTGGGGGTAGTCCTCTACATCCAGGTCTTAATCATCCCTAGCCTTTTCCTCCCTCGCTTTCTTCTGACAACACATCAATCATACACAGAGGTGTGGGTGGGGTGGGGTGGGGAATGGTGTGGGAAATGAGGGGGATCACTGTTGGCCATATATCACAACAGAGCTAGTGTTTATCACCAGAATTAACAGTCACAGTTTTGTACTGTTGCTTAGTTTTTTGTATGTATGTATGCCGAAACCAAGTCATGCATTTCTGATCCAGTAAGTACTTAAATGTGTCTTTCCTTCTGTTTGTATGGAGCTGAAAACAGTGGTGTTAATATTTTCCTTTGGCTGGTACAGGGCATTGTGTTTGTCAATATCATTATTTTGAGTAGCATCAATAATTGTCATTCATGTTTTTTAAACTTGAGTATATTTAATAATGGAACATTTTATATATGTAAAATATAATATTAAAGCAGCAATAAAGCAAAAATATTTCTTTTCTCTTTTGCCTTAATCAAATAGACTTTCCAATCAGTGGCATATACTAGGGCCGTTATGTTATCAAATATCATTACAAGATTATCCTGGCCAAAAAAACTAAACAAAAAAGAATATGTCACAATAATGATATGAGAGAAAAGGCAGTCTGTAATTATATTTGTACAAAAGTACAACACCAGTATATGGCAATACTCTTAATATTTATTTTGTTTGTTTTGTATAGTTTTAAACTCCCCTAAAAATAGACTTTAATAATAATAATGATAGGCTATTAGCTCATTTTTAATCCGATGGTATGAGCAGATCTCAAAAAAGTTGGGATGGGGCAACAAAGAGGCTGGAAAAGTAAGTGTTAATAAAAGAAAAAGATTAAGAAACATTTTGCAGCTAATTAGGCAACAGATCAGTAACAAGGCTTGTTTAATTTTTTTTAATTACATCTTTACTCAGAAGTAAAGGTGGCAGAGTTTCCTCAATCTGCAAAACACTGTGCCTACAACTTTTGGAACAATTTCAGAATAATGTTCCTCAGTGTAATATTACAAAGACTGAATATTTTAATCTACATTACATAATAAGATTCAATAAGAGTCTGGAGAAGCCTCTGTGTGCAAGAAACACAGAAGAGAAGCCTGAACATCCATCCTGAATACCTGTGATCTCCGGGCTCTCAAGTGCTACTGCAATAAGAGTAAATAAGTAAAATTTCAAATTGTATAGCACCTTGCAAGTCACAATCACAAAGTGCTTCACAAAAGAAATGCCAGAACAATAAAAATAAATAAAAATAAAAGTTAAATACAGGTTTAAAAAGGTGGGTTTTCAGTTGTTTTGTCAAAGAGACGGAAACCCCAACAATCACAAAACACCCTATGAGGAAACACTTAGCAAGAGTGGGAAGGAAAAACTCCCTTTTAACAGAAAGAAACTTCCTTCCTGAAGATTAAGATTTTCATTGGAAGAGATGAAGATGAACAAGATTAGGAATGAGTACATCAGGGACAGCTTAGGCTGAGCAGTGTGGAGACAACCCCTAAAGGGAACAACTGAAAAAAGAAGCTAGATCTCATACTGGTGAAGAAGAGTCAAATAATGCATCAAATGCTCCTTTTATATGAATATGCTGAGATCCTGAAGCAGAATGCTTTGGTTAACAAAGAAACCTGACAGCTATTGTTGTGCTCTCTGTTATCTCTGACTGTCAAGCTAGCTAACACAAAGAAAGCCTGGCTGTATTGAACTTGCTTCTTATCAGAATCAGAATCAGCATACTTTATCAATCCCTAGGGAAATTATTAAAACTCTTAAAACAAATCAGGGAACAAAAGTAACTGATGAATAATCAAGTAATCTTGTCTGTCTTGGTCCTAGGTCTTAGGTCCGGGAATTATCAACTTTCCTGACTCATTACCTCATGAACAGTGTGTCTGTTTAATACCTGTTTTACTTTGCTATAGTCTCCAGTGTATTGTCTCTAATGTTACCTTTAGTCAGTTGTCTTCAGCTTTACTTACTGTTTCTGTTTCTTTTACCTCAAGTTTATTTTATACACTCATTTGTCCATGTTTCCTGGATGGATACTCATAGTGACTCCTTGTTTTCTTCCCAAAAAGCTGATTCTGTTCATCTGGACATTGCCAGAGATGTTTTGTCATCCAAGTGATTTCTTCCAAGTATTCTTATTTTCTTAGTGCCTGCTGTTTGTTTGCGTCTCTCTGGATTTTGTTTTTTTATATGCACCTCACACAAAAATAAAAGGGCTTGGTCTCTATCCATGACATGCCTGTGTCTGTTAGTCCTACATTTGGGTTCTTAACCTGCAATTCTCCAAATTATGACACTTTCACCCGTACTTAAACTGTGAAAGTAATTTTTACTTAAAACAAAATATCAAATATTATAAGTTCATATCTTAAAAAATGACACTAACATACAATACTTCCTCTTGGAGTAAATGTAAAAAAAAAAAGTATGAAAAGCCTCAAACACAAGTACTGACTAAATATAATGTTTTACATTCTATTATTTGAGTAAGGCTGGGAAAAAGTACCGATATTACAAAATATGACACTTCCTGATGTTAGCTGAAAATGGGCGAATGCTGTTAGTGAGTGTAGGGCCGGTGTACAGCAGCCCTCTTCTCATTGACCCAAAAGTAGGTCGGCCCACGGGCAAAATGCCCGGTATGCCAGATTACCATTCCAGCCCGGTTCTGTTCAGTCAAGTTAATTTAACTTCTTCTGCCAATAAACTAAAGTGTTTCCTTTATTACACTCTGGGACAGCATCTTAATGTTAAATGTGTCCAGTTTACAGTTTCACAGCTCTGACGTCCACTCAGCGTTAAAATAATTAACTGTAATTAAAATGTTTATTTTAAGGCTTTGCGTGCCAAAATACAAGATTAACGTGTTTCCGAAACATTATAGTCTTGTCGAATTTCCACTTTTTGTCTTTGTAGATTTGTATCACCATTTTATTATCTTGACTTGATAGCGTCTGTGACCGGAACAGGCTGCACTCACATGGATCATTACTCGCAGAGCAAGCCCGGTGTTCAACGCCGGCGCAAGTCCGTTCCCAGCGGACTGACTGAGTTGATGAAAAGCTACAAAAAACAGAACACACCACTTGCATCCGTTAACACTCTTTATATAAATGGTATTGATCTCTTAAGCAAGAAATGCACCAATAAACATATTAGAGAATGTTTGTATAATGCGAAGAAAATAACTCCAAGAGGGAAGTTTTTTTGGAATGCTATTTTTGAAAATATCAACTGGGATAAAGCGTGGCTTGCTCCTTTTAGATTTTGTATTACAAACAAAGTAAGAGAATTACATTTGAAAATATTACATAACATATATCCATCCAACACATACATTTCAAGATTCTGTGACACTGATAGAAAATGTACCTTTTGTAAAACTGAACTTGAAAGTGTTACTCATTTGTTTTATGGCTGTTCATATAGTGCTACATTTTGGAGAGAGCTTGAAAATTATATACTGTGCAAAACAACATACGAAATCAAAATTGAAAGGAAGAACATTATCACTCATTTTGAAACTAAAGAAAAAAAATATGTGCCATTGTCAATGTGTCTGTGAAGGTTCTCAGTCATCCAGGTCATCGTAGTCTAAGGAGCTTGGAAAGAAAAGCATCTGGACTTCTTTGAGTTGCTTGAAGACGTTTCACCTCTCATCCGAGAAGCTTCTTCAGTTCTAAGGGTCAAAGGTGGAGAGTCCCACCTTTGACCCTCTGGGACTCTCCACCATTGACCCTTAGAACTGAAGAAGCTTCTCGGATGAGAGGTGAAACGTCTTCAAGCAACTCAAAGAAGTCCAGATGCTTTTCTTTCCAAGCTCCTTAGACTGCCATTGTCAATCTTTATATCTTATTAGGGAAATTCCATATACATAAATGTAAATTTCAAAACTCAACCCCATCATTTAATTTGTATTTGATTGAAATTGAATATTACTTAAACTCTCTTAAATTAACTTCCAATAAAAAAGGTTTATCATTGATTGAAATTCATTCAGAAATGTTTAACGAATGAGCTGTCACAGATACAACTTTCAAGTACAAAGTTGTTATGAAGTCTGTCACATCCCTCTTTTTTTTTATCCTTTATTTATTTATCCTTCTTATTTCATTGTACTGTATATTGTTACTCTATTTGCCCTGTATGTCTATTGTACAAACTGAACTGGAATGACTGACTGTTCACTTTATAATTTCAAATAAAGTTCAAAAAAAAAAAAAAAAGCTTGGCGAACTTGGATGAGACTGGACGCTGTTATCGGCAGAGTTTCGGCTTCTCCCGGCATGCCTCGGGTCTTTCAGCGCAGCTGCTGAAAAATGACGTCACACTTGGGTTAAAGAAAAAAAAAGGCCACCCCCATCTCCATCGACAGCGGCTGTACGTCCTTCGTCGTCGTTTCGCCTGGACAAGCACCAAGTTGTAAACACTTTTTGATAAACCCACTGAGGTAGGAAAGTGCTGTTATTTTGAATTGAGTATATTACAACAGATTCCATGCAGTATGTTTCAAAACTGGAAACGATTTGTTGAATTAATTTTATTGCTCTCCAAATACCGTGCATTCGATAACTGAATGGCTAAGGCTAACCAGCTGCAAGCATTTTCATTGTTCGATGTTTTCTAACCTAGTATGTAAAATCACTAAATGACGAGCGAAGGAGTAAACCAGTTTGGCTCTGAGGCGGTCTGGCTTGTTAGCATTAGCCGCCTACCTAATGACGTTAGCCTTCATTGATACCCGTAAATGTACGCTGCATTCAAACAAAATGATTGATTTAAACTTGGACAAGTCGATTGATTGATGAGGGGTATCTATAATAAATCTTATCTGTAAGTTGTAATGTCGTTGTTATAATGCCAGTCGTAGGCGATTTAATATGCTCTCAAGAGCGAGTATACACTCATGAGCTGCTAGCTGGCCCATTAGTCTTAACAGGTTTTTTTCTCACTTGTCCAGTGAAATTAGTCTTCACTCACAGTTGGTACACTTAATGTTTTGAGAATTAATTAAGCATTGGTTTATAATATTTATGGATGCGGCTGCATTAGCTTGTCGGCCATGCTACAAGGGAGCCGCCCAGTTCAGATGAATACCTTTGAACATCGGGCCTTATCTGTCTCTCCTGCTTGTATCTCGGTGCGGACTGACTCACAGTTAATCATTTATATGCAATTTGGTGGAGACACAGCTAATCAAATAGGGTAGTGTTTAAGGAGTTTAGCAAGGATGTGAAAATGACGCTGTCATTTACATACATTTTGCGTTATAACGCTTTTAAGCGGTGAAAACCTGCCGTCCACACATCTGCTACAGAGTGTCCACTCATCAGTCTTTGGCAGGGTGGTGCTAAGTTCTTCACATACCAGCTGCCTCCACAGTGTGCACCCTACCATACATGAAGGCACAACAGGAATGAATCAACAGTGTAAAACAGACTTTCTATACTCCCAGTTGTGGCATTTCATAGTTAGTAGTATTGTTATTCACCAAGAGAGTCACAATTATAAAAGCAAGACCAAAATCATAATTCAAATACATTATCCATAATATCGTACCACAGTTACATCTTAAATAAAGTTTAGGTAATGATCGAACAGGATACACATCAGTGGACAATGGAGTTTTTTGTTCTTGATCCAGTCATTATCAAGTCACCAGTCACATGCTAAAAGAATGTTTTTCCTGCTCGTTCAGGTTATTTAGATAGGGGTGGGATATACGAGTTCAAATTCTGTTACAATACTGCGTGAAAATGTGCAAAAATCATATTTCTAATGATATCTATTAAAAAATACCCTTGGGGTTTTACTGGTGATTGAAGTAGCCGTTATTAGTGCACACAAAATGAAGGGCATTTTTTATCCTTATGGAATTACTGTCGTTAATGACAGACTACCTGATGCAAAGTGTGAATTAATTGCCACAATGTGCCAGCAGTAGCAGTTTTTATAATGCAAATGACACAGAGTAGGTCAAACTCAAGAACAAAAGTAGCCTAGGTAGTATTTCCCCTGTAGCTTTTAAGTAAAATTAGTTTAATTGAGTCTAACAAAAAAAAAAATGGACTCAACCTTTTAACTCCTCAGCAGCCTGCACATTATTGTCACATAATAAAACAGAAATTTAAAAATAAAATCTGCCCTGGATGTTGTATCTTGGGTGGAGCTTTTTAATCAACTGCTTAAGCAGCCCTGCTTTTCTACTGTGTCAACTCATCAGTAATTTCCATCCATCATTTGTTCTTCTTTTAATATGGAGTGCTGCTACTGAGCACTCCAGCAATGCCCAGTTGAGTCACTTGTTTCATTTTGGGCTATATTAACAACAGCAAGCATGTGTTCTTTTGTAGCCCGGTTATACTCAGTGATGTTTTTGTTGTGAAACAGTTTTGCTGTTTCCACCAGTTTTTTTGCAATTTTCCTAAGCATTGTGCGTTGTTGGCAAAAGCTATTGGACTCACCTAGGGTTGTCTCATTAATGTGTGTACTAGGGAATATAAATACATGGTGCCACTGTATGATTGGTATCATGATATGACACTTTTATGTCATAACGTTTGTGCCAATATTATTTTGAACAATACGATATAACCCTGTATTCAGTACCTCTAAAGAAAAACTGTTTGTGGATCTGTGTTTCAGTGGGATCTGTATATGTTCTAACTTTTGCCAGACCACTTTCACAACTTAAAATATCAGTGTTGCATATTCTGTAAGCCCATGTCATAGTCTGAGCCATTTAATAGTTACAGGAGGGACAGTGGAAGTCACTGGAGAGGCAGCTGACTATAGCTCCTTACACTTACTGTCAGAGTTTGTATAGTATAATCATTTATTTAAGAAAGCATAGCTGTGTCTGCTTCCATGTACAAACAAAACATATCATCTTATGTGAGACTAGTTAACATTAATTTATTCTGATCTGTCTAACTAATATCAGACACAAATTGCCATTGTTTGAGCTAAAGAAATAAAAAGCTTTAAAATATGAGCACAGATTGAGGCTGTCAAAGCCACCTGAAATATAGGGCAAGAGTGCTTAAAATTAAAGTTTTTGTTTGATTGTTTTTTGGATCAAGAAGTAAATTAGTGGGGATATCTTGAATTCAGAAGTGTGCAAAGAACTGTTTTACTGTCATCAGTATAAAATTTCTATGAGGACAATGATTTGAAACAGTTACTTGGTGAAAAAGCTGGACTCAAGATACTAACATCGGCAACATCATTGCTGCACCAGATCCTGTGGTTCTGTGAATGGAAGACCGAGTATTTCTCACCAGCAAAAGCCAAGCAGCCTGCATTGCTCACAAATTGCTATTCTTCAGTAGAACTATACTGTGACTATGACCTAAATAGAAACTAGGCCCCCTGTTTCCAGGCCTGTCAGGTCTGCCTGCAGAGGCACCATAGCCAGTCTACTCATTTTCTTTCTGCTGCATGAACTTTCCGCTCATCCTAACACCCAGTTATTTGATCTCAAATGTATAGTGATGTGCTTTAAACATTATCTGATGAACTTCCTGAAAGCGCCCTCTTTTTGCCACTCCTCCCCTTTGATGGCTTTTTAATGACTGCTGGATCGATGGCATGTCCTGTAGCCACCCTATACAGATCTGCAACATGTCGACAATTGATAAACCCAAACTCAAGGTAATGGCTGTGCCTGTGTAAGAACTGTGTGGCTCTGTGTGTTGTTAGTGTGTTGCACTTTGTGTTTTGGTTTCTTTAGGAAAGAAGATTCGAGAAAAGCGTAGGGCAGCTGGGATGTTATTTTGCTGAGTAAAGGGATGGGAGGAGGTACAGAGCAGAGGGAGAGAGAGACGCATGGGCAGGGCTACATCTTGGCTTACTCTCTTGTACAGCATAGTCATTGCAGGTGCAATGCGTCTGTCTGTACTGTGGAGTAGATGAGACAGTTCTTTTTTTTCGTCAGTATCAGACTTTTAAGGGGCACAGTAAAGTCTATAGATGCTGCTGCAGGCTACGACTTTGCCACAGATGTAGCCTCTGCTCTTTCAAGATACAAGAGAACCTGAGGAACCAGACTTGACATATCTGGTGTGTGTATTGCTTTGGTTTTGCAGTTTTCTGATCTGGTCTGGATTTCAACTGAGCCTGTTCTCATGGAGACACTATGGGATAATAGGTTTATCTTTATTGCATGTCTTGTGTTGCAGTGAAATTCTTTGCATGCACATGAAGTCTGATATTAACATTTAGAATTTTGTCTCTGTTAACCTAACGAATGCCCTTCAAAGTCTGGCTGTTCAGTCTTTGAGAAAACTCTTAGATTTGTTGGCTTACTCCTCTCTTGTGCCTGTCAGATACCTTTTTTTTTTTTCAGGGCTAATGCTTTGATTAGTGCTGGTTTGCACATTTGTTTTTACCTTCAGTTCTATTTAATGCATTATATAAAGTAAACCATATAATTTCGATGTCAGACATAGATTTAATATTTGCTAAAGGGGCTAATCCGTGGATAATATGTCTTTTCCTGGAGTCTACTGAAGTAGCTACAAGCAATTTACAGTATTCAAAATAATATTGCTTCCCTTCAGTGTATCATAAAACAGCTTACCTCGTCTCCCATGAGGAGCCACACTATCTCTAAGATGACTATCTCCCAATTGGCTGTGCATCTCAAACAGAAAGTTGAATTATCATTTGAGTGTGTTACAGATAAACATATTAGATTTTCTCAGTTATGTCACAGAGATCGAAGAGTAGAGAAACAGTCTGAGCATAATGAGGTGAGGATTTTTACTTGTAAAGGCTTGGGTGTATATGATACGGACACTGACAAAACTGTGACACTGTGTATGACAGAAAATATTGAAAATCCAAATACTGTAACATTTGTTAGTGATTAAGAGAAGGCCACAAACGTGCTGGATTGCAGGATAACTCCCTTAATACCATCACCTTCACCCTCCACTATTCCTCAGTAGGGAAAAAGGCCTGCCTCAGCTCATGAGACATGACCCCTATTCAAAACACATGGTTCACCATAGTGATTGGGTGTTGCTGAGTGAATGACTTCATCCGCTGCTCTGTGGACGTCTCTGATATAAACCCGGTGTTTCGGAAAGCTCAGTGCAATCTTAATCTGAGTCATGTACTTGATAGAGTTGATCCTGTGTGGTTTGTCCTTGGCTTGATAGTCACCTCCTGTGACACTGTCTACTACTGCTACTGCAGAGAATCTAAGCTGACACAGATGGAGATTGCTGCAACAGCTAAAAAAGATGTTTTTCAGAAAACTTTGAAAAAACCTCATTAAACACTTTGTTTAATGAGGTTTAATAGCTGTGTTTTTGTCAGCATAACCATGGCGTTACACAGTGCTGGGTTTTTATACAGTTGCATGTTGTTTTTGAAATGTGACCATATTTTCATGTTTGCTGTTGGGGAATGCTAGCAGATTTTTCTTCAGTTAAGCTTAAATAGAAGCAAAAAAAAGTACGTGTTTATTGATTTGTGATTATGTTGCACTGCAGCAATCTCCAAGTTGTTTGGCGTGTTACACATGTTAGAGCTGTGTTTATGACACTTATATCTTAATGGTTTTACTTTAATGGCTTTGATTCTACAGAAAGGGAAGCATAGACAGTGTTAGAGACTATACAATAAAAAATTCATGCAGGTACTTACAAGCGCTTTTCTATCCTTACTGAGCACTCAAAGGGTGTTTTAGTCTACAAGCCACATTCATATGCAAAAATTGGTACAGCACTTAAATGCTTTTTACCTACACACGGCAGTGGATACAGTGGGTTCATGTTGGGTTTAGCATCTCTCCCAGTGACACATTGACATGTGGTTTAGAGGTGCCAGGGATTGAACCACTCACCCTCTGATAAGTTGATGTCACAGCTTGCTTCCTGAGCTGCCTGATTATACTAGCTATTTCAGGGTCGATATCCATTGTCCTCCATCCACCCACACACTTTAGTGTTTCATCACCTGACAAAGCAAGTTTTCTCTCAACACGTAGAAGCAGCTGGAATCTAAAAATCTGTCAGTGAACCCAACATTACATTTTTTAGAACGTTTTCAGACAAATGTATTCATAGTTGAGGCAACTGTTGTTGTAATTTGGCACTATATAAATAAAATTGAAATGAATAATCGCTAAATTGAGATAATTTGGGTGTTTCTGCGTTAAAGTGAAACCTTAAATGTATAAAGCCTAGGAGCCCTGCTTTAAAAAACTGACATAGATTTAACCTGTCTATGAAGCTGGATCTAAGAAATAAGTGCCTAAAGTTAGTTTTTAAAACATGTTTAGCACCATCTTGTGTCAGTACAGAACTTTACGTCACTGAGCTGGTTGGTTGGTTGGTTGGGGTCACTAGATATTGTTTTGGTTTATGTTAGCTAACTAAAACAGAACCAATGACTCAGGAGAAAAAAATGGAGCATAAATGAGGAGAGTGTCTCTCCTCATTGTTGCACCCAGGGACGGTACAAAAGGGACCGTCCCTGTCCTTATTTTCCCAGAGTTATTGGTTCTGTTTTTAAAAATGTAACTTTACACACTTATTTCTTAAATCCAGCTTCACAGTGTTAAATCTATGTCAGTTGTTGAGAGCATGGCTCCATGGTGTAAATTAGCCTTTATACATGTAGTGTTTCATGTCCACTTTAAAGTAGATCATTGGACTTTGGAATGCTGCTGACTTGCACAGTATTATGCAACTGGTTGTTTAAAGTTTCCTCATTCCTGCCCAGTATAAAATTTTGAATGTGTCTTGAAGATAGGAGCAAGTGTCACGTGACTATAACCATCTGTGGGATATAGCTGGCATGCTAACACGGTTGTGGCCACCCCCCTCCCCTGACTGGCAGCAGTGAGGCTAAAAGAGAGAAAGCTGTTATCTAGTGATAGAGGAGGGGAGGGAGTGCTATCAGCAGATGCAGTCTTGTGTTTATGGCGTCACAGGCCTGTTATTGACCTGCTTTGACACTAATGTTCTTCACACTCACATGTTAAATTCCAGTCAGGCTTTTACTGAAACATCTAAGTATTTATACCCGGTATCTGACAGATTATAATGTATCCAGTCCCCTTAAGACTAGTGATCTTTATTATTAGGATATAATGGTTGTACAAATTTGCTGGGTCATTGCATTTATGAGGTCAGACCAGCAACATTTGCAGTATGAAAATAATGATTTAGGGATTAATTTCAGCTTTAAAGGAATTAGAACATAAAAAGAAGTGACATCTAAGATTTTATCAAGTTAAAGCAGTAGCAGTAGAGACTGTGCTTAGATTGTGAAGCACAGTGCTGTCTAAATATAGCGTATTTACCTTTTTTTCAAGAAAGGAGTAAACAGTGTGCATTAGTTGAAGCTCACAAACCCAGAGAAGAATAAGACAAATGAGATGAATAGTTCCTTTTTCTGTTACTGTTACCTTTGTCAGTGACTTGAGAATGTCATGTTGGTTCTTAGGTGATGGAGACAGAGATTCGCAGTCATATAGCAGCCAGCATGACTGTGCAGAATGAGGCTGAATCCAGTTAAATCCTTGAAATGATTTAGGTCCTCTGATATGGGGTGAGTTAGGAGAGGGGGAGGGGTGCAAGCTGGAGATCACTTTGTGTCAGGCAGTGGGTTGATGGTCGTAATCGGCTTACAGTACACTGTTGGACTAGATTGTTGTGAGTTTTTGCATATGTGGAGCCCCTGGGATGCATTGCTTGTCTGGAGAAATACTGGTGTCTATGGGGACCAAACCCTCTCCGGTTCTTGATAAAAAGTTGAATACAGCTGGACTGCTGACTTCACTAATGCCCCCACGTCATTCAGAGAGGGAATTAGTGGAATCCAGGAAATTGTCTCACATTTATCCATCGCTTTTTGTGTTGCTGTCTGCAGCATCAACAAAAACACAGCATGGACAGCCCCGCCCTCACCCTCTCTCAGTCTGGTCTCAGCTGTTGTGCTTGGAGGTTGATTCAAATGGATCAATACCTCCATCCCTGTTTCCATTTTGTTTCTTGTTAGAAACAAAAGAGGCTAAAAGCTCACGTTTCACTTTGATAAAACTACTAAAACTCACAATGGGGTGGCTGCGGTTCAGAAGGTAGAACAGGTTTGATACAAGATACTAACACCAAGTCTAATGCATCCATCCGAGCTTGAATGTGTGTGACTGTTAGTTAGAAAGCACTTGCATAGGAAAAGCATAGAAAAAAGTGCTTGTGTGAGTGGGTCTGAATGGCAGAATGAAGCAAGTTGATTAAAGCGCTTTGAGTGCTCACTTAGAGTATAAAAGAATCAAATAAGAACCAGTCCATTTATCATTTATACTTTTCATTTTCTTGTGACTGCTTTGATTTAGAATTTATGAACAAGTTTCATCAGACATGTTGCTTAAAGCTAAGCTGCTGGAAATGATAGATTGGTATCCTGTTTTGTCCTATTTAACGTTGCTACTTGGATGTTGGCCACAGTTCAAGGATGCTTTAACCATGGGGCCCAGGGCACAGTGGGAATGAGCTGACTGCTGCGCTCTCTTTGTGTAGTGAAGCCTAGTTACTGTTCACATGCATGTGGAATTTCCGCCCCCACCCCCATTTGTCATTTTTAGTATTTCAGCTGCCGGCCCTTTGGTTGCTTAGCTAGAGACAGGATAGGAGTGGGTGGGAGTTAAAGGATGCAGCCTTGCTCTTTATATCCATGTTTGAGTCCAAAGAAAAGCAGTAAAGTGGGATGTGAGAAAAATAACAATGTGTAACTGTAAACAGGAAAAAGCAAAGACTGGGGTCTTTAAAAAAATATCTAACGCTACTGAGACACAGCGAGACAAGCTGAAGATTTTTTTAAAGTTCATGTTTTCCATATGTGATTATGTGGATAGGATGTGTAGGCAACATATTTTATCATCTAAATAAATTTCCATTTTTAGATATGTTTCATTTGCTTTTCCACACACAGCTGATCTGTCTCTGGTGTTATTAAATGTGCATGCAAAAATAATCACACGTATGTCATTTATGGTGCTTTTCCAGAAAATGGACACCGCAGGAGTCAAAGTGCTGGAGACAGCTGAAGATATCCAGGAACGTCGGCAGCAGGTCCTGGACCGCTACCGGCGTTTCAAGGAACTGTCGATAATGCGCCGGCAGAAGCTGGAGGACTCGTATCGCTTTCAGTTCTTCCGCCGTGATGCTGATGAATTGGAGAAGTGGATCCAGGAGAAGCTGCAGATTGCCTCTGATGAGAACTACAAGGACCCTTCCAACCTGCAGGTCTGTCAGCTATTTAATGTATATGTATTTAAGTCCTGTTAGACCATAAGAAGGCCACCTTCATATATGAAAACATATATGTTTTTCATACACAGGGCAAGCTGCAGAAACATCAAGCTTTTGAAGCTGAAGTTCAGGCCAACGCTGAAGCAATCATCAAACTGGACAAGACTGGAAATCTAATGATCACTGAGGGCCACTTTGCGTCTGACACTATTCGAGTAAGTAGCCAAAATGCACACTAATATGCAGTGTGTTGACATTTAGGTATGCCTGTGGTGGGCTTTGGGGTTATATGTATGTTCATGATGGATGTAGCCACTGTGACACCAAACATTGCTTTCCTGACTATTTATTAGTTGTTATTTTTAGAAAGCTACATCCCTAAATATACAGGAGCAACATACAGAGACATATACCTGATAATTAGTGCAACGTAAGAGAAAAATAAAAAATGACAATTTCACTCACATAAAATGTAGGTCTTCTTGATGACTATTAACCCTTCCATCCGATTCAGTCCTACACGCCCTACCGGACACAACAGAGGCCAATAGTTACAAGTGTCAGTATGGCCGAGTATATAAAAGTAGGTGCTGACCTATGGTGTGACTCTTGAGTGCTGTGAATTCTTAAAGATTCAGTCGGCTTTCCCCTATTTTTGACCGATTGGTTTTCAAAATGTACTTTTTATCGCATGCACTGTTTCATATGAATCGACTCTTCCACGATCTTCAATGGAAAAAGACTTCTCTTTTGTTTTCCAACATATTTTTTATATTTTAGATACAGGTTCAGGATCATTTTCTCATTTCTTGTCACTAACTTTATTAACTCTTCCCACCTTTGTCACTTGCACTAGACTCGTCTGGAGGAGCTCCATCACCTGTGGGACCTCCTGCTGGAGAAAACCAAGGAAAAGGGCATGCGTCTGTTGCAGGCCCAGAAACTGGTCCAGTATCTGCGTGAGTGTGAAGATGCCCTGGACTGGATCAGTGACAAGGTTAGATTCATTTTTTTGTGTTTGTTTTAAGCATAGAAAGACTTGAGCATGAGTATATGAACTTGATTTCTCAGAATGAGGATGAAGGCAGATGTAGTTACAAATACAGTTACCATAGTTCACCATTTCAGTTTAGCCGTTTTCATTGCAAGAAAATTGGACATGACCTGTAAAGGGGAGACGAAACAATACATGTATAAAGGCTGGATTTAAGGAACATGTGTTTGAAGTTTTTAGAACATGTTTAGTGCCGTCTTGTGCCAGTACAGAACATTGTTGGGTTGGTTGGTTGCGGCTAATAGACCTACATTAGTTTATGTTCGCTAAGTAGTGACAGAACTGATAACTCAGTTGAAAACAAGGCTGCAAAAATCAATTTTATGTTAAGACATTTGATGTTACTCTGTTCTGTAACCCCTGTTCTCTGATGACATGAGTGAGGTGCCTCACTATGTGGAACGCTCTCTCAACATTGTCCTCAGAAGCCTCTCTATCATTACTCCAGCCAGCATTGGCTGATAATCATGATGCCCGCATCAGGGAGGAGCTACCCTCCTCCCTATAAAAGGGTGTGATGCAGCGTCACTCGTCATTCAAGATAAGCGCACCTCTTCCTCGCTTTGTGCAACGAGTGTGATCTGGTGAGACACCTCACTTATGTCATCAGAGGACAGTTGTTACAGAATAGATCAACCTCAAGTTCTCCTTCAAACCTTTAATTTGGTGTCTCACTATGGGGATATGCATAGTCCCGTATTGCCAGATAAGCTCATCTGAATGACTGAGTGCCATCTTAGAAGGTCTCATGTGGACCCACACTTAAGACAGTGTGGGCATGGGATGGTGCAGTGATATCCAACCTGTAGAACCTTGCAAAGATCAAAGGTGAAGCACAGCTTGCTGTTGGAAATCTTTTCTCTATAGAGACACCCCTAAAGATGACCCAAGAGGTTGCCATCTCTCTAGTAGAACGTACATGAAGCTTCCAAATGACTTTATCCCAGCACTAGTGTTAAATCCTACATGGGCACAAGAAGTTTAGACACTAGGTAGAGCTGTCGTGCCCCTTTCATAAAATAGCAGATTAGTGGTAATGGCTCACCGGGCTATCTGTAAAGCTCATTTGGCGGGCTGAAATGTCTGCCAGAGATACTTTAATTGTGGAAAAGGCCTTTCCTTTATCTAACAGCTCCTGGAGAAAAGAGGTGATTGCTGTTACAGAGCATTGAAAGGAGAGAGTGTGAGATTTTCCACACCACTCCTCAAATACCCTCTACTTATTCTCATACAGTGACATTGTGGAGGGGCCCTAGCACTATGAATAGTAACTATGACCCTCTAAGGTAGTCCTACCATACTCAGATTAGCCCACAGGGCAAGGCAACCCGGGCAGGGTTGTACGATTTTTCCCCCTGGCCTGGGAAACCAGGTCTGGTTGGAGGGGAAAGACCTTCCTGGCTGTGACAGCTGCCAGTGACACCCACTGAGTGAGAAATGTAGGATTTCTCCAGTAGCAGAGTGCTGCAGTGCAGTGTGCTGTCACTCTGATATGGTAGTAGGCGTGGCACTTTCGGCATAGTTTCAGTGATGCAACCCATCCCTGAAGTTCCCTCACATGCAGTCTGCCTAGTGGGATGACTGCCAGTGAAGATGCCATTAATTCCAGCATCTGCAGGCATAGCCTAAATAGGAGACATCTCCACACCATGAAAGAGATGGGCTGAGTTGGCTGCAGGACACTCTTTTTGTAGATTGTAGTGAAACCCAGAGCCATTAGGTGATCCACTGCCACCCTCACATGCTTTCTTCCCATCATTTCTGACTCTGATAGCAGCAGCTAATTGTCTATGCATGTTGCTAGGTGCACTTCACAAATACCCGAGGGCTCAGTGAGACAAATGGCAGGACTAAGTACTCGTACATTCTGCCCTGAATCACCAATTGCAGGAATTTAATGTGAAGTGGGTAAATCGGGATGTGAAAATATAGGTCCTTCAGGTCTATTAATGTAAACCAGTCACCTGGGCGCACTACATGTAGAGCAGAATGGCATTTGTCAGCATCCTGAATTTGTAAGACCTGAAATGCTGATTCAGTACCCTTAAGTCCAGTATCAGGCGCAGTCCCCCTCCCTTCCTGGGAACAAGAAAATACTTTGAGTAAAATCAGCATTGGCTCTGCTCCCGAGGTATTTCTCATATTTATAGCAAGGTAGATATTTCTTCTTGCAGTATTCTGGCTGATTCATGATTTTGCATGAGAGGAAATAACTCTGTGAAATCTGTGAGGGTTGGTTGCAAATTGCAAGCGGTATCTTCGCTTGAATGCCCTCACAGCCCACTCTCCTCATCTCTCTATTCTTCCTGAAAGAAGGCCCAAAGCCAGGCAACCCACAGTGGAAATTGCTTTGGCTCCCTCTTGTGATGGAAGAAGGTTTTGCAACCAAATCCCAATTGCCCATGCGGGTGGTCTGAATTTGACCAGCATTTATGAGGTCGGTATTTGATTTGACCAGCATTCTCTGAGGAAATGCACCCCAATGGTGTTTGGGGGTGTGAGGGGATTATGCCATGGGCATGGGATTATTTTCCCAACTTACATTTGGGCTTCGCTTTTCCACACCTGTAATATGAAGTAATCCAGTCAGTGAGATGATGTAAGGAAAAAGAAAGATGTCCAAAAAGCGTGTACATACACTTGTATGTTAGGATTCCTGATTAGCCTTTGGTAAGAAAATTAGTTGTGTTTGTGGTGTACTAAACTGTTTGAGTGGGTTTAGGAAAGCTTGGAAAAGCATTTTATTTTGTAAAATAGTGACGATCGCATCTTTTGGCCATAAGCTGTTTGTGCCACACGGTACATCGGGCCAGAGAGGACGAAAAGAAGCTCTGATTTGTCGATCTGGTCAGCCACCTGTCACCTGACTCAAACAGGCTATCCTTCAAACAGTCCTCATTTATACAGTGCTTTATAAACCTGAACATTACAGAGGTCGTGTCCACTTGAAGACTTGAGGCCTATATTTGTTGCAATTATTTTGAATTATAAATGAAAGCCAGACTCATTTTATCAGATTGTAAAGCACCAAGGCATACTTTCTCTCTTTTTTTTTAACTTTCTCTTTCTTCACCTTTACCTAAAGGAGGCCATTGCCACATCAGAAGAGCTGGGCCAGGACCTGGAGCACGTGCAGCTCCTGCAGAAGAAGTTTGAGGAGTTCCAGACGGATCTGGCTGCCCATGAGGAACGTGTGAATGAGGTGAACCAGCTTGCAGCTAAGCTGATCCAGGAATCCCATCCAGAGGGAGAGCTCATTGTGCGCAAGCAGGACGAGGTCAACGCGGCCTGGCAGCGCCTGAAGGGCCTGGCCCAACAGAGGCAGGGCAAGCTGTTTGGAGCTGCTGAGGTGCAGCGTTTCAACAGGTAAGCAGCATCATAGCACATAACACATGAAAAACTCTTACACTGTGTGTATGTTCATTTGTTTGTTTGTCATGTTGCCGTTAGTAACAGACTGTGTGTTTGACTCCAATAGGGATGTGGATGAAACCATCAGCTGGATCAAGGAGAAGGAGCAGCTGATGGGGTCTGATGACTTTGGGCGTGACCTGGCCAGTGTTCAGGCTCTGCTGCGCAAACATGAGGGCCTGGAGAGAGACCTGGCAGCTTTGGAAGATAAGGTAGGGCATATGCCGCTCTCTGCTATGTTAGCAAATATACCAAACAGGAAGTTAAAAACTTGATATCCCGACTTGCTGTGTTCTCCTTCCTTAAATCAGGTCAAAACTTTGGGTGGTGACGCTGAGCACCTGCAGCAGACACATCCCCAGAACGCTTCGCAGATCCATTTGAAAAAGGATGAACTTATCACCAACTGGGAACAGATTCGCACTCTGTCTACTGAGCGCCGTGCCCGTCTGAACGACTCCTACCAGTAAAATACCAATAAATGCAGTAAAACAAGCAAATCATTCATCAACCTTTCACAGAAGCCAGGAGATAAAGTTATATGCAAAGACCATGTGTTGGAGTGTATTGCTCTGTTTTTAAACAACATGCTGATAGCTGTTCACAATGTATAATTACTTTACCTGACATGTTTTTAGAATTAACACTGATAAACAACAACAACAAACTAATGTACCCAGGTCTATATATGGGATGTAATGATGATCACAGTGAAATACTACATAACAAAAAGTATAACTTGTATCAGGGAATGAAAACACACATGCACATAAACCTTTCTAGGATTTATAGCTGATTTAGACTTCTGTGTGAATCTTTGTGGACTTGTGCGTGGGGTCTTATGTACAGAGTAATTGTGATAATTCAAACACGTGACACAGGCCATTTTCTGTTGCAAGCTAAATGACAATTGAAAATGATGTCACAAAATTGTCTGCAGTTCATATTTGCAAAGAGCTCAGGCCTGTTGAAGAGCCACTTGTCCAACCAAGTTTCCTCATTCTGTCTTTTTTTGATGATTTGTCTTAGGCTGCAGCGTTTCACTGCTGACTTTAGGGATCTGACCAGCTGGGTAACTGAGATGAAGGCTCTGATCAATGCTGATGAACTGGCCAATGATGTGGCTGGAGCTGAGGCCCTGTTAGACCGCCATCAGGAGCACAAGGTAAAATCTTCTAAACTATAGAGACCTCGAACCTAAAGTGTCTTTGCACTTAGTGTAAAGGCTTAAGAAAGTGTCAAATCGCTTTGTCTCATAATTCACACCCTTTGTTAGTCAACCTGTTTCCATGTTTTTCTTATTTATTTTTTTTAGGGAGAGATTGACGCTCACGAGGACAGTTTTAGAACTACAGATGAAGCTGGCCAGGCCTTGCTCAGTGCAGGACACTATGCCTCTGACGAGGTGAAGGAAAAGGTAAGATTCTGACACTGTGTTTGTACAATTTTCTCCCCTCTTCATTTGTGTCATACTAGCATTTAAAATGCTCCTCTTGGTGTTTTTCGTGTAGCTTGGTGTCCTTGCTGCAGAAAAGGAGTCTCTGCTGGAGTTGTGGGAGGTTCGCAGGCAGCAGTATGAGCAGTGCATGGACCTGCAGCTCTTTTACAGGGATACTGAGCAAGTTGACAACTGGATGAGCAAGCAAGAGGTAAGTTACCACACCAGGAGAGCTTGGTGTTTATTAGCAAAAAGATGTGCTGTGGCAGTTTTTCATGTATTCTCCTTGCGTAGGCTTTCCTCCTGAATGAAGACCTTGGTGACTCCCTGGACAGTGTAGAGGCACTGCTTAAAAAACACGAAGATTTTGAGAAGTCGCTGAGTGCTCAAGAAGAGAAGATCACTGTAAGTTTATTAAATTTGCCCAGTTACATGATGATTATTGCATCTTCTATTCTTGAATTATTGCCACTATGTGAGAATTGTAAATTCAAATTAACCTTTATTCTGTTTATGCTGCACATCTCCAGGCTTTGGATGAATTTGCTACCAAACTGATTCAGAACAACCACTATGCCAAAGAGGATGTGGCTACACGCAGAGATGCTGTAAGCACTACTGTCTGCTTTCCACATCAGACATAAAATCAAATACGATAAGCTTTATTTGAAAATTTGTTTTCTCTCCTTGTTGCATTTATAGCTACTCAGCCGCCGCAATGCCCTGCATGACCGTGCTCAGTCTCGTCGTGCTGCCTTGGAGGACTCCTTCCACCTCCAGCAGTTCTTCAGGGACTCTGATGAGCTTAAGAGCTGGATCAATGAAAAGATGAAGACTGCTACTGATGAGGCTTACAAGGTAATTTGTGAAAGAAATTGATATTGTCTTCTCCCGAAATTTGTGTCTCCCTTTTTTTTTTTTTGATGTTCGTGTATGTTTGTGCATTGTGATGTTTTCTTTTGTCTGTTTTCTCCATCGTTGAAGTTCTGTGTCTCTGCTCTCCTGTCAACAGGACCCCTCCAACCTGCAGGGCAAGGTGCAGAAACACCAGGCCTTTGAAGCTGAGCTGTCTGCTAACCAGAGCCGAATCGATGCCTTGCAGAAGTCAGGCCAGGAGCTGCTGGATGGAAAGCATTATGCCTCAACTGAGGTTTCTGGTCACATGGAAGAAGTCAGCTCTCAGTGGAAAAAACTGCTGGAGGCTACTGAGCTCAAAGGTATAGTTGGGAGGAAAAGTGAACATAACATTTGAGCTGTGCACAGTGACAAAGTGTATGGAGAGTGGCAGGGCTTTTGTGTACATTTGTGCATACACACAAAAGAAAAAAACCAAACAGCTGGATACCCACTGATACTTAGATTGAAAATAGAGCACATGCAAATGGAGAGAATCAGTGAGAGGAGCTTAAACCCCCCCACAAAAATGGCTAAAATGAGTTAGCACGATACTTAGTATTGTAATTTACATCCACTCATCTTGGTATTTTTTTATTTGTATTTTTTAAATTGAATGATTATCTTTAATGACTTCAAAAACAAGAAAACAGAGCAAAAGTTAGAATTTTATTTATTTTTCTAAACCACACAGGGTCAAAAGTCATTCAGTTATTCTACCGTGGGAAAAGGACAACACAAAGAAATTACTGTTACATTTCTGCTCATGATGAGTGAATGTAAACATCTGACCACAACTTTAGCAGAGGAATGGCTTATTTGAAGAGTTTCAGTCAGGTTTCAGAGCTCATCACAGCACAGAAACAGCTTTAGTGAAGGTTACAAATGATCTTAATCTTAATCTTAATAATATTTTATTACAGTGTTTAGGGCATGCTGTAGGTATTACAAGTGTTGCGCTGCAGTGTTTTGAATCATATCTATCTAATAGACTCAGATTTATTCATGTAAGTGGAGAGTCCTCTTCGCACACTAACACTCATTATGGAGTTCACAGGGTTCTGTGCTAGGACCAATTGTATTTACATTATACATGCTTCCCTTAGGTATTATCATCAGAAGACATAGCATACAACTGTATCTGTCCATTACACCAAATATACACCAATTAGTTAAAGTGCAGGACTGTTTTAAAGACCAGGTTATTGTACTTGGCCCTGAAAATCTTAGAAATATGGTATCTAACCAGATGGCATTATCTTTGCCTCCAGTAACACGGTGAGGAATCTTGGAGTCATTTTTGCGAATATTAAACAAATACGGGGGACTACTTTCTTCTGTTTGAGCAATATCTCTAAAATGAGAAACATTCTGTATCTGAACTAGTTCATTGGTTCTAGTTTTTCCTTCCCATTGTCGCCAAAGTGCTTCCTCAAAGGGGGTCATATAATTGTTAGGGTTTTTTATTTTCTTTGTAGTCTTTATCTTACAGTACAGCACCTTGAGTGATTTAGCACTGTATAAATAAAAATGAATTGAACTGAATAGCTGGGCCATTAATGTACTTGGAAAGCCCATGAAAGAAGAGTCTGTCCCTGATGATTCAGAGCAACAGTCAGAGCTTTTTTTTTCTTTTTTTTTTTCTTTAAAGGCATCAAGCTGCGTGAAGCCAACCAGCAGCAGCAGTTCAACAGAAATGTAGAGGACATAGAGCTGTGGCTGTATGAAGTGGAGGGTCACCTGGCTTCAGATGATTATGGAAAAGACCTGACAAGTGTTCAGAACCTACAAAAGAAACATGCACTGCTGGAGGCTGATGTGGCAGCTCACCAGGTAACCAGCACTCAACTCAAATTATGGAGCTGCCAGACACTGCATTGGTGAATGCGACACTAATGTAAATGTCCCCATCAGGATCGGATTGATGGCATAACAATCCAGGCCCGCCAGTTCCAGGAGGCTGGCCACTTTGATGCTGACAACATCCGCAAGAAGCAAGAGGCCTTGGTGGTTCGGTATGAAGCTCTGCGTGAACCCATGGCTGCACGCAAGCAGAAGCTGTCAGACTCTCTAAGGCTGCAGCAACTGTTCAGAGATATTGAAGATGAGGAGACCTGGATCCGTGAGAAAGAGCCCATCGCTGCCTCTACTAACAGAGGTAAAATCAGACTAAATGTCTATGCAGCTCTGAGAAATTAAAGTTTGTGATTAGAGGTATATAATTGATGAAAGTGATCATTTCAGGAATAAAGTTTAAACTGGAGCCTCATATTTCAGATCACTGGAGCTCCATAAAATGTTTCTGATGTTTTTTTCCTCAGGCAAAGACCTGATTGGTGTCCAGAACTTGCTGAAGAAGCACCAGGCTCTGCAGGCTGAAATCACAGGTCACGAGCCTCGCATTAAGGCTGTCACCCAGAAGGGAGAAGCTATGGTGGAGGAAGGTATTGATTTAAATCCTAAGATTCCTCTGTTCTCTTCAGTGAGATGATGGTGATGTTTATATGCAAGTAAAATATCACTGCAACAGTGAAAAAAACACAGCTGAGGTTTCATGGGTGTGGTGTCCAGGTCACTTTGCTGGTGAGGATGTGAAGGCTAAGCTGGCTGAGCTGCATGGGCGTTGGGACACTCTGAAGGCCAAGGCCTCCCAGAGGAGACAGGACCTTGAGGACTCTCTGCAGGCCCAGCAATACTTTGCTGATGCTAACGAGGCCGAGTCTTGGATGAGGGAGAAGGAACCCATTGTTGGGAGCACAGACTACGGCAAAGACGAGGACTCAGCTGAGGTACAGATTTTACTACAGAAGAATATACAGTGGTGTGAATTTTTTTTTTTTTCTAATATTTAAATATGTTCTGAAACATTTAAGTGTGGCAAACATACAAAGAAATAGGAAATCAGGAAGAGAGCAAACACTTTTCACACCACTGTAACTGTCACTACCAATGAATTATTGTTGTGCTGTTAAAGTTTAAAATCTTATGATGTAGCTTTTTTTTGTTTGTTTGTTTGGTTTTTGTTTTGTTTTTGTCTCTATTAAAAGTTAAAGCGTGCTTAAAGCTTCCAGTTAGTTCCCTTTGTGAGAAATGTAGTTGTGCTGAGTTGTTTCTTCTCCACAGGCTCTGCTAAAGAAGCACGAAGCCCTGATGTCTGACCTGAGCGCTTACGGCAGCAGTATCCAGGCCCTGAAGGAGCAGGCCCAGTCCTGCAGGGTAACTTTAAAAAGTCCCTGAATTGTGATCTGTTCTGAAGCATCAGTGTCTATTCGCAGAACACAAATCGGTAACAAGTTTCTTTTAACTAAACAGCAACAAGTTGCCCCAACCGATGATGAGACCGGGAAGGAGCTGGTCCTGGCACTGTATGACTATCAGGAGAAGAGCCCACGTGAAGTTACCATGAAGAAAGGAGACATTCTCACTCTCCTCAACAGCACTAACAAGGTACGGCACTGTGAAGTAGTCAAGCATCAGTAAATATCATAATTTAGTATCTTGGTCAAGGATATTGCAGATCTGGCATGCAGATTGCAGCAGCCAGGGATCAAACTACCAACCTTCCTATTAGTAAATGACCAGCTCTACTGCCTGACTCTCATCCACCCCGCCACATCACATACTAATGACTTCATCTCCCCCCTGCTGCAGGACTGGTGGAAAGTGGAGGTGAATGATCGCCAGGGCTTCGTTCCTGCTGCTTATGTGAAGAAGCTCGACCCCACCCAATCCTCTTCCAGGGAGAACCTGCTGGATGAACATGGCAGCATTGCACTCCGCCAGGACCAGATTGAAAATCAGTAAGAAACCCACAGCCTGAACTCTTCTGTTTCAGAATCAGGTCCACTAGTCCACTTTAACCTGTCTGCTCTGCACTTTAGTCTTTCTTTACTTCCATCCAGTTGTTTAACACTAATTACCTTGCTCCTGGCCCCTTGCCCTCTTTCATCTGCTGTCCTATCTCTGTATTTAACTACTTAATCTTGTCTTGCCGTGCTTTCGCCTTGCCTTGCCGCTGTGCAGGCTTGTCACCAAGGAGGCCTGCAGCGTGTCTGTGCGCATGAAGCAGGTGGAAGAGCTGTGAGTAGGAACCAGTGCCCCTCTGCGTGTACTTGTGGTCGTGATACCTATAATAGAAATCATCCATTCCCCCACCCCAAATACCATGTTGTGTGACACTGTGTGTATTTCACCCCTGGCCTCTATTCAGTCCAGGATAGAAGCAGCTTCTGATGCACATCTGTTACATCCTTCTTATCCCAGGTTACCCTATAGGGATGTCAGTTTATGTTCTGCCCTACACACACTGAGATTTGATTGGTTCTTAGGTGTCTCAGTGAATCAGTGAAACATTAGAAAATTATTTGAAATTTGTGCGACATATAAATTAACATAAACAAACTGGCTTGTTGATGTGTCCGGGTTTAGTTTGGAACAACGTTACTACAGCTCTAACCCCAGAGGCTGGCACCTAGGTTTTACAAAAGCGGATGAAAAGTTATTAAAAGCAGCATACAGTATTTATGTCATCACTTTTATTTTACTGCAACATCCCAGAGCCTTATTAAAAATCTAACAAAGCAAACATTACCTTAACCATGTTCTTTATGATGGCTTTAAATTCAACAATAAAATGTGCTCACATTTACATTTAGATTGGTAGAAAATAAATAAGTAAAGAAGGATAAATGATAAAAAGAAATACAAATTAAATCTGACTGTGACCAATTAGGCTTTTTCCCTGACATTACAAATTTCCAATGTCATGCTTGCTAATTTTCAGATTAACATTCCCTGCTAAGCTAACACATCTCATCTTACTGCCTCTCACCCCATGGTAGCTGGGAGAGGTTCCAGCCCCCCACCCCCACCTCGAGGGTAGAAGCAGAAGAGGCTGGATAAAGACTTCTGAGCATTTTTGCCTGTTTCTGTAGAACTGACCAGAGCTTAGTGGTCTTTCTTACTATCATATTTCACAAAATCCAACACTACTGCGTTCCACTCACTAGAGATCTCTGTCTGTATATCTGGGGAAAAAATTCTGGTGTTTTATCTCGAGTATTAAATTAGTGGATTATGCTGTTGGAGACCAAGAGATTATAATTACATGTCTTTTTATCAAGATTTTTGAGATGCTTTGGTCCTGCCCCCAGGTACTAGTTTTATTAGATTATTCAATGCATCTATAAAATGTCGTGGAGACCACAGACCAATATGTGTGGATGTTTCCTGACACAAGAGTAAAATGTTGTGGAGAAGGGCACCCCTTCATTACTACACTACTCATCAATTATGATAATAAATTTCTGTCAGCCATACCATGCAGGGCTTCCTTCTCATGCCCCATGTGTACAGATTCCAAACACACAAAGCATGTCAGTGTCCACCCACTTGTTTTAATTTATTTCACTTTTTAAAATGTAGTTTTGTTCTTTTTTATTTATTTATTTATTTGGTTTTTCTAGAGCTTCGGCTTACGTTTTCTTTCTTAAATGGCTTACATAAACTTTCTTTAATACATTTTCTTTCTTTCTTCTTTTTTCCAAGATATGGTACTCTGTTAGAGTTGGGGGAGAAGCGCAAGGACATGCTTGAGAAAAGCTGCAAGAAGTTTATGTTATTCCGTGAGGCCAACGAGCTCCAGCAGTGGATTCATGAGAAGGAGAGCACCCTCACTAATGAGGAGATGGGCTCTGATCTGGAGCAGGTTGAGGTTCTACAGAAGAAGTTTGATGACTTCCAGAAGGTAATATCTGTTGTTTTTTGTTTTGTTTTTTAAGCTTGACCCTTTTCCCAAAAATTCTACATGACTGTTGACTTAAAGTTATCTGAATTACTTGTATATGGTCTTTACTTGTATGTGAATTGTGAACACAACAATTCACTGACCGTATAACAACTAAATTTGGACCATGCAACAGGACAGTGATCCAGAGCACAGAAGCATATCTACAAAAAAACAAAGAAAAAAAGCATAAAGGTGTTGCGAGGCCCACTTAAAATTCAGAGCTCAACCAACTGAAATGCTGTGATTGGATGTTCAGAGAGTTGTGCAGAAGCAAATTCCCGCAAACTGAAGCAATACTGTAAAGAAAAGAGGGCGAAAATTCCTCCACAACAGTGTAAGAAACACACAAATAATTAAAAGTTGTGTAACAAGGCCTTGAATTGTCATCAGAGAACTGCAGCAGTCCTATGAAAACCTTCTTTTTCATGTATGTGTTTGAACTTGAACAGAAAGTGTATGGCACTGTTCTTTCTCTCTTTCCAGGACCTCAAGGCCAATGAGTCTCGTCTGAGGGATATCAACAAAGTGGCTTCAGAGCTGGAGTCTGAAGGCCTTATGGCTGAGGAGGCCCCCATGGTTCAGGCTCAGGTAGGTGCTACCTCTCTGGATCATATGTTATGTCACATATATGAGCCATAATTAGCTGTCCTTAAAAAATCTTTTTTTTCTCCTCATCTCCAGCAACAAGAGCTGCTTGGTGCTGCTCCTGGCAAGGTTGATGTAGTTTCTGTTAATTATATTTGCATCCACTATAATAATTAAGACATGTTTTTTGGGTATCATTGCAATGTGCTTACTTGTATGCCTCATTTGTTGAACAGGATGAAGCGGATTCTAAGACTGCATCTCCATGGAAGGTAAGCTGTAACTAACAGTAATTGGCCTCAAGACATTCTCAAACCTTCAGATGATCTTGTAAAGAACATGCATCACCTGAAAATACTTGGCAGCTAGTCAGTCTTGATTTGATACTGTAACCATGCATGACTGCTCAGTGTTTGATACTTGTGTGCCTGTTTCCTGCAATCATGCCCAGAATTACATTTTACTAGCATGGGGCATGATGACTCATGACTTTGTAGAATATGATTAGACATTGATGAGACAACTGAAGAGCTTGGAAACTCGTAATTTATTCTTAAGACCCTCTGTAACAGTTTTCATGTCTCGGGATGTCTCGATTGTAACAAAAACAGTGCTTGATTCATTCTCCTCCAGCCATGGTTGCAGTGCTAGTGAATGGTGTCTCGGTTGGTCTTGTGAGAACCAAGATTAACCCCGGGATTTTCCATAACGCTCTTGACTGGTGTGGTGTTTTTTTGTCCTTCCCTCCATGTCCATGTTTGGTTTACTTTTGACTTTAGAATATACGCTTGGCTGTTCAAACAACGGCTAACTTTAATACAATCAAGGTAAGATAAACAAGTCCAATACAACCACTCTGCGCATTGTGATCAGAAACACTAACCATACTGTGATAGTGTCACATGATCTATCCCCTCATGTTCACTGAAACCTGACTTCAGTATGAGCAGTGTTCCTTTTTTTTTTTTTTTTTTAACACAATGCTTCCCGCACCATTTGTCCTGTCCTGGTCCTAATTATTGTTGCTGTAATATGAATGACATACTGCATAAGTTATGCTAAACCTGTCATGTTCTTTGTCCTTGCGTAATGTTCTTACCATGCACCCAGTCCTGTGCATCTCATCTCCATCATCCACCTCCTTTTGTTTGTCCATCGCTGTCTGTGCTCATGAAATACTCAGTGCGAAGTAGCACAAATTGAGCATATTATTTGCATGATTGTGCTTGAGTGAAATATGTTTAATCTAGCTTTCCTTGTGTCACTGTTAAACTGATCTTGAAATGTATCTGTTAGTGTGAATGACTTTGACCCTCTTAGCCACTTTTCCACCAAAAGTAAGCCAAAATTTAAACCAGGATCTCTTTTCAGGAGCTCCTTTCAGTCCACTGATGTTCTGTGTTTACACTCTAGCCTCAAGATCAGTATATTTTATACGGTCTAACTGCAACCCAATCTTTGCAACCCCAAAGCTTAGGAATGATCATAAAGTACTAAACTGTAATCGTGAGCTTTTGGGGATGGAAAGTAATTTTTCTGGAACTGATTTGGATTTCTGGCCCTGCTGCAGAAGCACTGAGGATGTTGTGGAAACGTGGCTTAGGCGCTTTCAGACTGCAGGAGCTTAGGTCCTAAAACTGCTGTAGGAAGTTCCCCCTTTCTTTCAACTCAGTTGATTTTAACTTACTTTTACTCAAAATGTGATTTAAGTCCAGACTTTCAATAGAAGCAGAATAGAAACAGAGTAACTGTTTAGGATTTGTAGCTATTTTCTATGAAGGCCACCATAGTTAGTTAGTATATAACTATACAAATATATTTAAAACATAATTTTGTTTTTTATTATGTGGATGAAAATGAGTGCCTAACATCGAGATGCTCTTGGCAACTTTTTTGCTGTCTTCTATAGGCTTTTAATTGTTTGACCTAAAATCCAGTCAAAATATTAAATGAAATAGGAAGAATTAACAATTTTGACTCATCAAAGCTTAGACTTTTCTTCTCGTTACGTGTGTTGTTGTCGTCACCCCGGTGAGAGGTGGGGCAACGTTGACCCCGAAGTTTGTGAATGTGTTAACTCAAGAATCATAGTTGTGACGTAGGATTCTTAAATTAATACCATAGGTGCATGTACTAGGAGGCTGAGGGTAAACTGGCAACTGCAGGTATTATTTTTTTTTTTTGCTATGATTGGCATCCACATACAGAAAAGTATTGTAGAAATGGAAGAAGCTGAAAAAGGATTACAAGGAAGTGAGACCACAAAAGTTGTTTGTAAAGCCGTCTGTGCTTTGCACATGTCACAATAAGTGGATAACGTCATTAAATTACAACCAAACCAAACGTGGATTGAACTTCCTTTTCAGGCCTGTCGTCATCAAACCCATAAAGCACAATAAACACACAGCATGCTCCTTCCTGTTGTAGGACCAACTGCAACCTGTTGTGTCACATTGGTTTTCCTATTTTAATGCAAATCCAAAATAAAATGCACTTGGAGTTGTGCTCCCAGTGAGCCGTTACCCTCTAGGCAACTGTTCTGTCTGAAAGCGCCTCTTGTTTAGCGTATGTTTATTTCAATTGGTGTACTGCAACTCATCTCAAATGTTAGCACTAATGTGAGAAAAACATGCTCCAGACAGCAGTGTTTGGGATGAGTGCAGAGTACTGTTTAATATTGTATGTCATGTGCAGGAGCTGAACAACCGCTGGCGATCCCTGCAACAGCTGGCTGAAGAAAGGAGCAACATGCTGGGGAGTGCACATGAGGTGCAGCGGTTCCACAGGTACAAATCCAAAGTGGGATATCGCCTGTGGTCATCAGTCATCGAGTTCACCCTCTGCTTTATGTTATTTATTAGAGAAACAGGCTTTGGAACATTTTGTCAGGTACAACAATTAACTTGAGTTGTACTATGTGTCTTAAGGGATGCTGATGAGACTAAAGAGTGGATTGAGGAGAAGAACCAGGCCTTGAACACTGACAACTACGGTCACGACTTGGCCAGCGTCCAGGCTTTGCAGCGCAAACACGAGGGCTTTGAGAGAGACCTGGCTGCCCTGGGGGATAAGGTAAGATTTACTTTTAGTCATTTTAAGACTGAAATCTTGTATTTATTTTTTATTAATTTTCCCATTTCTCTACTTAGGTTAACTCTCTCGGAGAGACAGCAGAGCGCTTGATCCAGTCTCACCCTGAAGCGGTGGATGACATCCAGGAGAAATGCACAGAGCTGAACACTGCTTGGAGCAGCCTGGTGGGACGTGCTGACCAGCGCAAAGACAAGCTTGGCAATTCTCATGATCTGCAGCGTTTCCTCTCTGACTTCAGGTGGGCGCGGGACTGCTGGATCCAAAAATGTTTAACATTTTTTGAAGAAAGCGATTTCTTAGAGATATGTGTGGTTTTGACTGACTGGAATTCTTTAAACTGTGCATAGAGATCTCATGTCCTGGATCAATGGCATCCGAGGATTAGTCTCCTCAGAGGAGCTGGCTAAGGATGTGACTGGAGCCGAGGCCCTTTTAGAAAGACACCAGGTATCAAATATTTACTCTCGTTCTTTCTTTGCGTGTTTTCAGATATCAGTTATTGCCTAACTCTAACTCTGTCATCTTTCTTGTTTGTTTTTCTCTCTCCAGGAACACCGTACAGAGATTGATGCTCGGGCTGGTACTTTCCAGGCATTTGAACAGTTCGGACAGCAGCTGCTGGCTCGAGGCCACTATGCTAGTCCTGAGATTCAGCAAAAACTCGAGGCTTTAGACCGTGAGCGTGCTGATCTGGAGAAGGCCTGGGTGCAGCGCCGCATGATGTTGGATCAGTGCCTAGAACTTCAGGTAATGACATCCTTGGACATGAAGCGGACAGTCAAAGACGATATTTCAGCCACTGAAGGTTGTTTGTCCATCCACAGCTTTTTAACAGAGACTGTGAGCAGGCTGAGAACTGGATGGCAGCTCGTGAAGCCTTCCTCGCCAGTGATGACAAGGGTGACTCCCTGGACAGTGTGGAGGCCCTCATTAAGAAACATGAAGACTTTGACAAGGCCATTAACGTTCAGGTCAGTGAGGCATTTCGTTGCTCCGTGAAAGCTTTGAAAACTGACTGCTATTACCCTTTTTTGTCTTGATCATTAAATCCTGGCTTGATTTACAGGAGGAGAAGATTGCTGCTTTGCAGTCTTTTGCTGACCAGTTGATTGGAGCCGACCATTACGCCAAACCTGAGATTCTTAACCGCCGCAATGAAGTTCTTGACAGGTAAAAAACGTGGCTGTTAAACTTGGTCACTGACACAATCCTAATTTTGTTTATCTACAGATGCTCAAGTTCTGTGATAAAGTAGTTATGTGGACAGTTGCATTTGCATTTGGAAGTTGTTGCTTGCACTACAAAAAGGGGAGCTTAATTCAAATTGCACAGACGTTAATGACATCGCAAAATAGAAATAAAAAAAAAAATATGACGCACCTGAGAAAAGCAGGAGAAACATTAGTAGTTTCTAAATCCACAGCTTGTAAAATAATGAGGAAGCAATAACACACAGGTGTGGAGGTGTCAGTAGACTCTCCATATGAAAACACCTACACTAATGGCACAACTGATGAAAATGTCTTTATTGCCCTAAAGATAATGCATTGCCTTTTTTTTTTTTTTTTTTTTTTTTTTTTCATCCCCTCAAACTAAAACTGATTAAAAAAGTGGGGACACAACCCACTGATGTAGAATCAGCACAAATCGGTCAGCTTTGGAATGTAAATGGAAAGAGAGGCCTCCTAGTTGAATATTCTAATACTTTCTAATGAACACAAAACACTTGATTTTATGAGCTAATTCATTTTTATGACAGAACGGCCACCTCAGCTTTGCAGTTTATACACTGTGTACATATCATAACTTAAATTATAATGTCTTCTAATGCCGGGCTTAAACTCGTCTAAAGAACAATATTCTCATTACTCCCTACATCTTAAAATTCTTGAGTACTTTATTTTCTTAATGTCATCTTGAATTGTATCATTACTTATGATGAGGTGATAAGAAAAGCTACATTTTCTTTGTTCACATATCAGAAACATTTTGGGGGGGGAATCATACATGAGATATCTCAAAGCATCAAGAATCTGCCAAAAAAAGAAATTGAGGCGGATTCTCTGAAATGTTTGTGTGCTGTGTTTGAGCTTGCCTATAAAGGCTAATTTAATGACGTTTGAAAGGTGGCGCCGGCTGAAGGCACAGATGATCGAAAAGCGCTCCAAGTTGGGTGAATCCCAGACCCTGCAGCAGTTTAGTCGTGATGTGGACGAAATTGAGGCTTGGATCAGTGAGAAACTACAGACTGCAACTGATGAGTCTTACAAGGATCCCACCAACATCCAGGTACGCACTTGGGAAACCCGACTCGGAGCTGAAGCTCTGCTGAACATACAGAACGAGTTTTAAATGGGAATGTACATCTCACATATGGATTTAGTGAAGAAATAAGAGATAATTTACTTACGTTCTAAGGCAAGGGGCTAAGCCAAATATAAACATTGTTTCGCTGTTTTGCCTTGTTGATACTCTTTACCTGATCCCTTCTAGTGCCCTCTCTGCAGTAAGACTGAATCTTTCTCTCGCTCTTATTTTGTTTTTATAGCTGTCCAAGCTGCTGGTAAGTCTGAGTAGTGTGTCAGCTGACTAACAACCAAGCAGAATATCTGCTGTGTGTCTATGTCTGTGCTATGTGTGTAGACACAATAGAGTGTGATAAGCATTCCAACCATCCTCATCCAGCACTGTTGAGTGCCAGCTTCTTTTCACTTGAGTTCAACTCATTCATTCTTCTTTAATTCTGTGTTAATTTTGTACTTTATCCCAGGTTAGTTTATCAAAAACTGCTGGTTGGTGGGTGTGACTTCCATTTTTATGTTGACTTCTTGGTTGAGGAGCTATTTTAAGCTTGCTTCAGATGTTTAAATCCAGACTCAAACTGATTAGAGTAATGGTTAGATAGCACTACATACTGATAGCTGTGGAATTTTCCACTGGTGCCATTGCATCTCTTAAGAGCAGCTGTAAAGGAAACGGATGGATATAAACAAGAAGCAACTTTGTAGCGACTCCTCCCCCTCTAGATTTTCTTAAAGGCAGGTCTGTTGCAGACATTGTTGCCATTTTGTGTTCTTTACTCATTTGTTTTATGTGTCTGTCAAGCGTCTTGACACATTGCCTGTCATAGTTGCTTTTAATTTTTTTGTGTCCTTGTACATTAAAGTGTTTCCGTTACAATAATTATATAAACTAATTTACATCTGACGTTAATATCAACTGCATATGAGTTCGTTGGCTTTAATTTTGGCTTTTGCATTGAATGTGAGTATGAAAGCATTGCTGGGTTAAATGACTTTGTGAAGCTGTGAGCTGTAAACATTTCCCCCGTTAATAAGGATGATGTAGTTCTCATGTTGTGGTTCTTCCCGCATCTGTGTCCACCATCAGAGTAAGCATCAGAAACATCAGGCGTTTGAGGCCGAGCTGCACGCTAATGCAGACAGAATCCGTGGAGTCATTGACACAGGCAACGCCCTGATCCAGAGAGGAGCCTGTGCCGGCAGCGAGGATGCAGTCAAGGTGACTATAGTGACCAAAATGAAGACTATCAGTATAATGTGTTTAAAAAGCATGATGCTGACCATTTTATTTCACCAGATTTTACAGTGAGCAAGAAAATGTCCTGCACTGATAAGGGTTAGGGAATAGAACAACATATTAAATGCGGAAAAAAATCTTTTGTTTTTGTTTTTTAATGAATGTGAAGCCGATCCCTCACATAGATTTCCACTTCTCTGAACAGAACATACATGGCAGGATCAATTTATGTAAAAAAACTGAGATCTGATGTACAAACCTATAAGCTGTACCTGTCTGTTGCGTAGGCACGTCTCGGTGCTTTGGATGAACAGTGGCAGTTCCTCGTTAACAAATCTGCAGAAAAGAGCCAGAAACTCAAAGAGGCCAACAAGCAGCAGAACTTCAATACTGGCATCAAGGACTTTGACTTCTGGCTCTCTGAGGTAACAATCTGCTTGCCGACTATAAACACTGGTACTAACAGAAAGCAGATGATCTCAAAGACTGATGCATGGTGTTGTTTCTCAGGTGGAAGCCCTTCTTGCCTCTGAGGATTATGGAAAGGATCTGGCTTCAGTCAACAATCTGCTGAAGAAACACCAGCTGCTGGAGGCTGATATTTCTGCCCATGAGGTACACAGCTCATTTTTTTTATATAAATGTATATCATTCTCTCCACAATACATACTAAAGTAAAGACTCCCTCTGACTGGGTATTCTGCTACTGTAATAAATCACTAATTCCAAACGCAAGTTGTCTAGAATAAAATATAGTGAAGTTCTCTCACCATATTTTTTCTGCTTGCAGGATCGTCTGAAGGATCTGAACGGCCAGGCTGACAGCCTGATGGCCAGCAATGCTTTCGATACTACTCAGGTGAAGGACAAGCGTGATGCTGTCAACGGCCGCTTCGCTAAAATCAAGAATATGGCAGCCAGTCGTCGCGCTAAACTAAACGAATCCCACCGCCTGCACCAGTTTTTCAGAGACCTGGATGATGAAGAGTCTTGGATCAAGTAAGAAAGTGCCCCATGTTCATATTATTTCTATGAGGAGAATCTCCACTTAAACATGTGAAATTCTGCCGGTGTCTCACACAGAGAGAAGAAGCTACTTGTGAGTTCGGAGGACTATGGACGTGATTTGACAGGAGTACAGAATCTGAGGAAGAAACACAAGAGGCTGGAGGCTGAGCTTGGAGCCCACGAGCCAGCCATCCAGGTAGAATTTGTCATATTCATTCTTTAAGACTTTTCTACTTAGCCTAAGGAAAATTAAGCGATCCAGATATTATACAGTACCGCTGGTTTCATATTTTCTTTTCAAAATATGAAACCAGCTGGCATTTTTTTTATTTCCTTTTAAATCCGTTTTAGTCCCTTCCACAGGGGGAAAATGATCCAAGGCTAGGTTATTACTAGATGGGTGGCACAGTGGTTAGTACTGTTGCCTCACAGCAAGAAGGTCCTGAGTTTGCATGTTTTCCCCATGTTTGCATGGTTCTCTCCGGGTACTCCAGCTTCCTCCCACAGTTCAAAGACATGCAGTTAAACTCTCAAGGGTTTACTCTAAATTGCCACATTGTGAATTTGTCAATTATGCTGTAAAATTCTTGTAGAATGGCTGATTGGATCTGTGTTGTGTGTGTGTTCCAAGTCTGTGCTGGACACTGGGAAGAAGTTGTCAGATGACAACACTATTGGCCAGGAGGAGATCCAGCAGAGGCTCGCCCAGTTTGTTGACCACTGGAAAGAACTTAAGGACTTATCTGGAGCGAGGTGGGCTCCCTGGGTTACACAGATTCACCCAACTCACACACACACACTCTTACACATCTGCTTTTGTCTGTGTTTGTGGTCCCAGAGGAAAGAGGCTTGAGGAATCGTTGGAGTACCAGCAGTTTGTGGCGAATGTGGAAGAAGAAGAAGCCTGGATTAATGAGAAGTTGAATCTAGTGGGAAGTGAGGACTACGGAGACACACTTGCTGCTGTGCAGGTGCTTCATTGTTACATCATGTTGCATAACAGATCCTGAAACGAGGCTTGTTGATGAGTTTTACTGATTATAACTGAAAATTATTGTTTTTAACAGGGTTTACTGAAAAAGCATGAAGCATTTGAGACTGATTTCACTGTACACAGAGACAGAGTGAATGATGTGTGCGCTAACGGAGAGGAGCTCATCAAGAAGGTACTGACTGTGCTCCATACAGAGTAAAGCCACTGTTTTACAACTATATCAAGCAGTAGAGCTGAAAGAAAAGTTCTCAACATGGCTTTTGTGTATTTGCAACAGAACAATCATCATGTGGACAACATCAGTGCCAAGATGTCAGCTCTGCGAGGAAAAGTGTCTGAGCTGGAGAGGGCTGCAGCACAGAGGAAGGCCAAGCTGGACGAAAACTCTGCCTTCCTGCAGTTCAACTGGAAGGCCGACGTTGTGGAATCCTGGATCGGTATAATAACAGTTTTTTCAGTCTCTTCTATAAAAGGAGGACAGTCTATCATGAATATACTTACTGTGACAAAGTACTCTATAGATGCCAGTATAATTCTACTTTTAGTGTACATGTTCCATAAGTGTTTAATAAGAGATGATAGTCATTGTACTCACTTTATTAGTGTTAATCCTGATTAAGCAAAACCTTTCATAGTTTTTCTTCAGTTACAGTTTTAGTTTCATGCTTTTTGTCACCCGAGTTTACAATGGGTGTGTATGGGATGGCATGTGGGCTGTTTCAGTGAGAGGACCAACTGCTCGAGTTTCAGAAATGAAAAAATTAATCTTAAAAATTTCTTTCAACTGCTGCTGTGTCCAGCGTTCACTCTATAGCCATCGTTTTAGCCTCAAAACATGGCCACCATTGGCCACTTTCCAACTATGCTTTTCTAGAAGTTATAACTTTGTAAACTTTTTGAACTGTGTGGATCCAAGTGAAGTGCACCGAGGCAGATTTGACAGGGATTTGTCACAGAGTAACAGTAATGTCAGTAGTTACTGCTGTCTAACCTAAAGCTGTTGGCTCTATTTTCAGTTTATGGGAATGATAGAGCATTCTGATTGGCACATGAGCTTCAGGTCTATTTTTCATTGGTAGATTTGTCTTCAGCAGACAGCTGGTTCAAATCTGGGCAGTTGGAGGCGGTTGATGAATTTTAGAAGCTATTATAAAAATTCAGCTATCAGATCTGTGCTGCATTTTCTTTAGGAAATGCATTCTGTAGTTTCCTGTGTTACCATAATTTATAACTTGCACTTTGTGTTTAGGTGAGAAAGAAAACAGCCTGAAGACTGACGACTATGGTAGAGACCTGTCCTCTGTGCAGACGCTGCTTACCAAACAGGTCCGCCCTCACCCAGAAAAGTTCCCTGTTTTTCATCCACACCATTTTGTTAATCAGTGCTCTGTGCTGGGCCTCGCTGTTTGTCATTTGTATTTCATATATGATTTGGATGAGCAGATTACCATCAATTCTATAGCACTGCAGATGGAAATAACATACATCCTAAACTAGTGCAATCCTGACCTTTTTATGTCTCTATGTACAGGAGACATTTGATGCTGGCCTGCAGGCCTTCCAGCAGGAGGGCATCACCAATATTACAACTCTGAAAGACCAGCTGCTGGCTGCCAAACACGTCCAGTCAAAAGCTATTGAAGCTCGTCACGCGGCCCTAATGAAACGCTGGAATCAGCTACTGTCGAACTCTGCTGCACGCAAGAAGAAGCTTCTGGAAGCCCAGGAACATTTCAGAAAGGTAAATAAATGTTTTAAGTTCCCCTCTCAAATCGGAGCATTTTATCAATCCAGAGGGATTTATCTTAAAGTTTGACTCATTTTAAGGATCCTATCTTCTCTCCTCCTTCTCTAGGTCGAAGACTTGTTCTTGACATTTGCTAAAAAGGCGTCAGCCTTTAACAGCTGGTTTGAGAATGCTGAGGAGGATTTGACAGACCCTGTGAGGTGCAACTCTCTGGAGGAGATCAAAGCCCTGCGTGAAGCCCACGAGGCTTTCCGTTCCTCACTGAGCTCAGCTCAAGCCGACTTTAACCAACTGGCAGAACTGGACCAACAGATCAAGAGCTACCAGGTGGTGTCCAACCCCTACACCTGGTTCACCATGGAGGCCCTGGAGGAGACCTGGAGGAACCTGCAGAAGATCATCAAGGTTCTGCATGATAGAATATATACTCCTTACATTCACAAATGCACTTCTGCACTCCTTCTGTTGGCTATTCCAATGACATCTCTCCACGTGCATATCGTTTCTTACCAGCAAACTTTGATTTGGCTTTACACTTTTCTGTTTATTGGAAATATTCTACAATATACAAACTATCTGCCCTATCTTCCTCTTTAAACCAGCTCAGCGTGCCATCTCTTAATTTATGTCTGAACCATCATTGCTTCGCATCTTTGTACACATGCAAAGATATGATGTGTGCACACAGACAGTGGTGGTGTAGTGTAGATTTGTGTTCCTTCAGTTCAGTTTAACTGTTGCGTTCTCTGTAAATGTGTATAGGAGCGTGAGCTAGAGCTGCAGAAGGAGCAGAGGAGGCAGGAGGAAAACGACAAGCTGCGTCAGGAGTTCGCGCAGCACGCCAACGCCTTCCACCAGTGGCTACAAGAGACCAGGTAAAGGATGTGGTTATCCAGCTGACCCTCTGATTCATGTGCTGTTTGTGCTGCTTTATCAGAGATGTTCAGTAATCTTGTGGTTTTAGAAGACAGGCTGTCTCAGTTGCGTGATTTGAAACGCTGCTAGTGACTGAAGTTTGTGTCAAGGTGCTCTCTGCATTGTTGCATGTCTGTGTTTGTGCTGAGGTAATATTAGGTAGCTTTACAGCATGTCGACCTGTGGTACGTTGGCTAGTAAGCAAGTAAGCAAGTGTGATGCTGTATTGTCATCTCATGTTGTTAACGTGTATTTCTCTCTCTCTTTGTCCCTCCTTCCTCGTCGCTGCTTGGGATCACTGTGCTAATCAGGACATATCTTCTGGATGGGTTAATATCACTTAAACTTTTCTTATGAGTAAGAGTGTGTGTGGTTGTGAAAGTGATGTAGGATGTGAAAGTAAATCTTGAACTCAAAGGTGGGTGATGTTTAGAAAATGATCTCCTTCCATGTTTTTGTGTGCTGTCTAATCTCTGGTCCTTCCTGCCCCATCCTCTTCTTAATAGCATATCAGTGTCTATCAGTAACAAATTGCTGATAATCTTTCTGGGAGGTCAACCTCTTTGAAGCCTTGCTCTAGTTTCTTTGGCTTTCTCTTGTCCCCATAGTGCCCTTAGGGCTGTGACCTCATGCACTTAGGTTTAAAAGAATAGCACACTGAGCCCTGGTGTGCTCAGCAGCACCTAGCTACTCCACTAACACTCCTCACTCAGTCCTTAAACTTTAAGCACCAGGCAGCTCTGCTTTCAAACAGTAGTCTGTTCCCGTGTACAACAGGGAAGGAAACTGCAAACAGTTTGAATCCATAATCTGCTACAAATTAAAATGCCTGCTCACACATGCGGCACCTTTTTATAATATTAGACAGATGAGCTGTCAGCGGAGGATGAATAGGGCCAATCTGTGAGTGTATTGTGATGTCTAGCAGTGCAATCAATCTACACCAAACTCTGGAGCTACAAACATGAAACAACGATGAAGAGCCAAAAAGTGTAGTTCCTCTAATGGCCACTTGAGTCTGCTTCCACAGACTACCAATTTTACAGCAGAAATATACACGTTTACCTGGAAGCACGAACCATTTTCGTCTCCGAATAGTTTCAGAGGTTCTTGGTCTTCTACATTGGCACTGTCAAAGTAACAAAGTGAAATGTCAATGCAAGGATTACCTCAAAGTTGGTCTTTGATGTGTCGTGGCTGATGAATGTATATTCACACAAACATGAAGTGTACTTTTCATGCATGCATGCAGTGACTTTAGGGTCCACATTATTCCCTGTAACAGAAAACTGATGATCCGCTGCAGTTTCCACTCCTGTTTGCATGGTTTGGATTATCATTAAATTTATATTATGAAAGCTGCTCTTCTATGTGGCAGTTAAGTCAGCATAAAAATGTTCAACTTTCAAATGGGAGGATAACAGTTTGATCTTAGAGGTGATGGCCCAAATTATACATTAAAGATGCTGAATTGTTTGGATCTGCAAACACTGTTTGGTGCATCGTTTAGAATGGTTTTTGTGGGAACACTGGGTGTAGAAGAGTGTGTGTAATCCTATTAACAGAGTGTGTGTGAGATTGTTTGCAGACATTATCTACGTTTCTGCTTTTATAATAACTCCTTGTTGCTGTCAGGTCATGTATGGTGGAAGAGTCTGGTACCCTTGAATCCCAACTGGAGGCCACCAAGGTAAATACTATTTTTACTGTTAAAGTCACATCAAGGGATAAGTGTGAGGGGTTCAAGACTGTCTTCACACAGTATGAGAAAAGACCATGGCCCAAGGCAGAGGGGATATATACCTATACGTTTCAGGCTTCAGAGCTGTCGCCTCTTTCACTTTGTATGGGGTGATGGTATGCACTGCCCAACTGAAATGTTGATCTGTTACTTTGCTTGTAATGTACTGACCACTCAAAGCACTCTAAAGTACAAATCACATTTTACACTCCTTTCTTCTAGACTCTTACATCCATGATCAATTCAAATTTTTATATAGCGCACTAAATCACAGCAGCAATCGTCTCAATGCGCTTTATATTTTAAGTTAGAGACCCTACAGAGAAAATCCCAACAATTATACGACCCTCTCTTTGAGCAAGCACTTGGCAACAGGGGGAAAGAAAAGCTTACTTTTAACGGGAAATAACCTTTGCCAGATTTGGGGTCAGGAAGGGGCGGCCATCTGCCACGACCAATTGGGGGCAAGGGGAGGAAGACGGGACAAATACACACCATGGAAGAAACTGTGACCAAGCTAGTTCATATACAACTGGGGTATTATTCACCACAGTGATGAAGTTCCCCTTTGTTGTGATGCCATACAGGATATTTTCATGACATGATTTGATTGGCTAATGGCAACACTAGACCCTTTGAATAAATTGACAGGTTAGCGATTAAAATGTTTTCTCAACTTTTAAATGCAAGGGCTTAATACCATTCTACCCTAAAAATTTCTGTTCTGAGGTTCTGGTTCTGCCTGAGGTTTCTTCCTGTTAAAAGGGAGTTTTTTTTCTTCCCACTGTCACAAAGCGCTCATGGATAGGTTGTTTGATTGTTGGGGTTTTCTCACTATTATTACAGATTCTTTACTTTACAACAGGGGTCTCAAACTCCAGTCCTCGAGGGCTGGTGTCCTGCAACTTTTCCTTGTGTCCCTGTTGCAACACACCTGAATACAATTAATAGGCCATTAGCAAGACTATCGAACTTGACTGCATGCTGAGATGGCAGTTCAGCCATTTGATTCATGTTACAGCAGCTCATGAGTGAATGAACATGGTGCAATAAAAGTACTTTTAGAAGTACATTTTTCCAAACACTTTACTTGAGTAGAGTTAGGGGTTGCCACTTCAGCATGCAGTCAAGTTCTGTACTCTTGCTAATGACCTACTGATTTTATTCAGGTGTGTTGCAATAGGGACACAAGGAAAAGTTGCAGGACACCAGCCCTCAAGGACTGGAGTTTGAGACCCCTGCCTTACAATATAAGGCACATTGACACTGTTGGTGATTTGGTAAATCACTATTTAAAAAAAAAAAAAGAAAGAAAGAATGGTAGTAGTAATAAGCAGCTATTTAACTGCTAATGAAGGCTCTGTTAACTTCCCTTGTGAGTTATTCATTGATGTCACTAGATATAGATTCCCTAGTCACTCCAGTAATGATGAGGCACACTCACTGTCAAGTGTTGAAGCAAGATGTGCATGTGAGTTTCCCCTTAATTATGCCTATTGTTCAAAATTAGGTTGATAATAAACACAGACTAAAATCAGAAAGCAAATGCATTGCACAGTTGTTTGCAGCTTTTATTGAGTGTGAGTGTGTGTGTGTGTGTGTGTGTGTGTGTGTGTGTGCAGCGTAAGCACCAGGAAATCCGTGCCATGCGCAGCCAGCTGAAGAAGATTGAGGACTTGGGTGCAGCTATGGAAGAGGCACTGATCTTGGACAATAAGTATACAGAGCATAGCACAGTGGGCTTGGCCCAGCAGTGGGACCAATTGGACCAACTGGGAATGAGGATGCAGCACAACCTGGAACAACAGATACAGGCCAGGTATACAGTGCAACAGTAACTGAATGTCACTGAAGTGATGTGAATCTTAAACACTCTACTGCTTTTACAGTTGCTGCGTGAAATGCATGTTTCTTTTTATCCTTCCTCTTTCAGAAATACCACTGGAGTGACAGAAGAGGCTCTGAAGGAATTCAGTATGATGTTCAAGTAAGTGGCTCTCTCCGGACTGCATTAGGTCTTTCTGTGTCAAGGTCAAAATCCTTATCTTCACCCATTTCTTTGTAGACACTTTGACAAAGAGAAGTCTGGCCGTCTGAACCACCAAGAGTTCAAGTCATGTCTCCGCTCACTGGGCTATGATTTGCCCATGGTGGAAGAGGGAGAACCAGATCCTGAGTTTGAGGCCATACTCGACACAGTGGATCCCAATAGGTCTGTTGCATTTCAGGGTGGGGTTTAGTAGCGCTTTATCCAATCCATATCAATTACCAGTGTCTTAGAACGCAGCACACACTCACTGCAAATTCACCTTCACATAATTGCTGCACTGCAGTTTTAATCTTTCTTCTCTGCCAGACATGCTGAACTTCAGTGCATGTTTGCTTCATTCTTATGATACCAGTTTAACTTGGCAGGAGTTACAGACCTTCAAATTAACCAATTATAGTGTGCATCCAGCACAAGCTGACCTCCAGTCCCCTGCTGAGGGTTCAGTTTCCAGGACCTGTAATGTTACCACTCGTACAAACAGGATGCAAACACATTAGAAAACCGTGCTTTACAGCGCTGTCTCCTTTGCCATCATTATTGGATCATTATTTGATCTTAAATCTTTTCAAGTTCTTCATTAGTGCAGCATTTAAATGTAGCATATGCTCTTTCCTGTGAGGAGGAAAGCTAGTATTTGTTTCCTGACTGTGAGAACTGTCTGCAGGGATGGAAACGTGTCGCTGCAGGAGTACATGGCGTTCATGATCAGCCGTGAAACTGAGAATGTCAAGTCTAGTGAGGAGATCGAGAGCGCCTTCCGAGCCCTCAGCGCTGAAAACAAACCCTACGTCACTAAAGAGGAGCTCTACCAGGTCAGACATGTTCTGCTCAGTGTCTCAGTGTCAGGTAATCAGTGGTGGTCTCATTGTTGCCTTCTTTCTTTCAGAACCTGACTAAAGAGCAGGCAGACTACTGTCTGTCGCACATGAAGCCCTACCTCGACAGCAAGGGCCGCGAGCTGCCGTCAGCTTTCGACTTTGTCGAATTCACTCGCTCGCTCTTTGTCAACTGATCCTTTCCCCACCAGTGACCAATCGGGAAGCGTTTCCCACACACACTTCAATATGAACACACAGCTGAAACTGCATGATCGTGGCACTAGGAATACTCACCAATACCAAAACTCTGTACTCTATTTATCTCGCTCTGACCTAACTCTTTGTGCTTCTCATGGTAGTGAATGTGATTGTTTTTAGCCATTTTAGCTTGTGCTTTCAGTAAATTTAAGAACCTTGCAACAATGATGTAACACCACCTTAACATTTGCAGTGTGCTTTAATAAACGCTACTGGTTAAAACTGGAATCTGCTGTTCTGCATTTATTTTTGTTTCAGACTTGGAACAACTGTTGTTGTCAGTGAGTCAGGCTGGTGCAGTCTCTGTCCTAGCTAATCTGTGTCACTCTGCCACTTGATTGGCTATCTTCTCCAACTGGCTGATCTCTCTGGGGCTCTGCTCCATCAAATCGGCACTCAGCTGCCAAATGTTGACTGTCCCATCAGTTTTTCCAACCGCCAAGAGGTGAGGTTTCTGACAGTTGAAGGCCAAACAAGTTGCAGCTTGGTCCGCAGCTCCCTGCTCAATTGTAGCTGCTGCTCTCAGTGACCTGTGGCTCAGGTCGAACATCTGCACCTCACCTAGGAAAGTTACACACACGAAGAATCTGTTTTACACGCCAATGTACTGTTGGCATTCTCCAACAGGCTTCATTTCTTCATTGTAACCCCACACACGTAGGTACATTTGAAATCGGTGTACTACCTTTTCCAGTGGCTGCAGCAAAAACCAGCGGTCTGGTTGGTGACCACTGCACCTGAAAAATGTAAGAGTCTGAAACTCTGAGAGAGAGCAGTGGGCTGGCCTGCAGAAGCGAGTGAAGGTGGACTAGACCATCAGTTGATCCACTCACAAACAGGTTCCTGTAAAGACCATGAGACAGATGTCACTCATGACAAATGTGAGAAGTAAACCCCTGTAGCCCTCCTCTTTAATGAATTTACTGTGTGTGTTCTGCAAATTTACCTGTGGAAGGGGGAGTAGTGTATGGAGTGGACAGGGCCACTGCGGGGCCTAAATGAGAAGACTGCCGGGGCTCTTAGTGTTGCATTCTGGCCCTCAAAGGCTGTTGCAGCTAGTTTTTGGGAAGAGAAGGAGCATCTGAGCAGCAGGCCTCCCTCAGACCCCACAAGGAAGGTGTCAGAATCCCATGGGGACAGAGCCATTGACGTGATACCTACAGTGCTGTTGCTGCGGGCCTGAGGACAACACAAAAATCAGTCTTTTACACAGAAGCATGGTGAGAAGAGGACTGCAAGAAGAATTATGTTCTGTGTCTGGAAAGAGTCCTGTGTATTATCACTTGTTTACCTAAACTGGACTTCTGCATTAATTACTCAAACTATGACGATCTAAGTAAATGGGCAGTGACAAGTCAGCCAGGGACTAGAGTCTGAACCATGGTTTGAGTAACCCTCATCACTCAGGTCACTCACACCAAACTCTAGTCAGACCAAGTCCATTGCAATACTTCTAAAGACTTTGCAACCTGTGACTTTCTCTCATTTTCTATATATTCCTCCTGTTTGTTATGTACTCCTGCTGTCTTACCATATTATTATATTTTTATACCTCTTCAGTTGGTGCGGAGCACCCACAATTTCATTGTACATGAACAATGACAATAAAGGGCTATTCAATTCTATAAAGCGCTCTACCAGAACCCCTCCGTTTACTAAGGTGGCTCTCTTTTCAGTGTCACATTTTCACTGATTCTTTTCATTTTTAGTATGCTGTGAGATTGAAGCCATATTATTAATATAAACAACAGTAAGTCAGCCAGTAAAGTCTTTGCTATGCACACTCTTTTTTTGACTCTGTACTGCCTGAACATTTCCAAACCATGTGGAACATCTTGGTACCTCATGAGAAAAAAAAAACGAAGAAGAAAGACCCATTCATAATTTCATCTAAAATGTTTATCAGTAGTAGGATGGTGTATCCCCTGGATCAACACACTGATCCAGGGGATATACCATATTCCTCCTCCTTCCAATGTTATTGCTAACATTCATTTCAATTTTATTTATATAGCGTCACTGAGGCATTCCCTGGCCAGCTGAGAGAGATAATCTCTCCAGTGTGTCCTGGCTCTGCCCCGGGGTCTCTTCCTGGTGGCACATGCCCAGAACACTCAGCCAGGAGGTGCCCAGCAGGCATCCTTGTTAGATGCTCAAACCACCTCAACTGACTCCTTTCGACGTGGAGTAATTGCTCTACTTTAAGCCTCTCCTGGATGGCTGAGCTCCTCACTCTGTCACCCTTTGGAGAAAGCTCATTTCCGTTGTTTGTATCTGTGTTCTCATTCTTTCAGTCACTACCCACAGTACATGACCAGAGGTGACGGTGGGGACGTAGATCGCTTCGCCTTTAGACTCAGCTCTCTCTTCATCACTGCAGCCGCAGCCCCAATCCCTCTGTTGATCTCCCACTCCCCTTTAACCTCACTCGTGAGAAGGACCCTGAGACACTAGCGGCAGCAACTCGTCCCTGACCCGGGCACTCCACCCTTTTATGGTTTAGGACCACGGCCACAGAATCAGAGGTGTTGATTCTGATTCCTGCTGCGAACCATTCCACAGCTAGCTGAAGACCACCACCTGATGAAGTTAAAAGATCAACATCATCTGCAAAAAGCAGAGACAAGATTCTGAGACCACCAAATTGGAAGCCTTCCACCACTTGTCCAAAAAAATTATGAACAGAATCTGTGACAAATGGTAGCCCTGGTGGAGTCCAACACTCACTAAGAACAAGTCCAACTTATTGCTATTAATGTGGACCGAGCTCTTGCAACAGTTGTATAAGGATCAAATGGCCCGTTGCTATGAGCCAGACATCCCATACTCCCAAAGCATCTCCCACAAAATACTCAGAGGGTCTGCCAATCCAGAAGTACCCCCCGCTGCTCTCCATGCAACTTTGAAGAGGCATGTTAGCCAAGATCTTTACAACATCCAGAGCTTTCAGGAACTCAGGATGAACCTCATCCACCCCAGGGGCCCTACCGCCAAAGACTTGTTTAACAGCCTCAGTGACCTCACCCACAGTGATGGATGAGTCGTCTCCCTTATCCCACTGGGAAACTCCTGAGGAAAACCTGGTCTTGTTAAGAGAGACACCATCCATCCCACTTTGGATGGAGCAGCTTTCATTTCTACAAATCTGGCCAAACTGACTGTGTCAAACTTGCCTTGTAGTGTACCCCTTTGTCTTTGCTTATACCAGTGCTGAAATCCTGCTAACAAGTCACATGAAGGTGGTTATCAACTCAAACAGTAAACCCAGGGTTTCCCAATCTAGCTATGAGCAAGTTCACATAAAAGGGGCAGCATACAACCAGTCACAATAAGGATGACTACTGGCAGTACAACAGCCATACAAAAGAGAAGACTACAATCCCTTATGATAATTCTCTCAGCTGCACCGGTGAGTTTGAGATCAAGTAGAGAAGGAGTATAAAATGTGGAGATTTCTGTGAATGAGACCAAACAACCTTTTATTATTTGGTTTAATTCATCTAAACTTACTCCCTTCCATTGTCTCAAAGTCAGTTTAAAATTGGCAAACATGCTGCTGCTACAAACAGGAAATACTATTTAGTGACAAGGGTTCTGTCCAGTCACCGGTACTGGGTCCAATTACAATCACATTACATTTTTCAGTAATGCAGTAATGTAAGACATTGTTGTACTAAATTGTTGTTTTTGGTTCATACCTAAATACTAAGAGAAAGATCATATGTGTGTCCTCATTAGGATAGGGATTTGTGTTGGTGTGTAGGGCTGTAGCCTCGGGTTTACATTGTTAACTGGTAATAAGAGTAACCAGTGATAAGTAAATAGAAAGTAATGTAACTAGTTTAACGAATTGCTTTCTCCAGCAAGTAATTAAGTAATTTTAGCTGCATTACTTTTAAGAAAAGTAATGTGTAATACATGACTTTATTTGAGTAACGCCCCCAACATCGCCAGTCAAAAGCAGAAAATGCCGTGCCTACCTTTTCCATTGTGTTTAATGTTCTATGAAACGGTTTCTTTTTGCTTCTGTTGTTGCACTTTGCACCTCCACACAACCATAACATTCAGGAATTTCAAAGTGTTGCTTTTTTTCTGCAGATGAAGAGTTCAGCCTGAAACTCACCTTGAAACTGCTGCTGCTGTGGGGAACCTGCTGTTGTAGCACGGCATAGGCGGCTTTCTGGACAAAACTGCCTTGCTCAAAAACAACCGTCCACAGCAGCACTCTTCCTCCCGAGCAGGCACTGAGCACCCCGAACTCTCCCTTCTTCTGCAGAGGCACCCAGGAAACCTGCACACACAAATTCTCCCTTCACACTCATGCAAGACCACCAAGCAGGGTCATGCCTGGTTAATATTTGGATGGGAGACTGCCTATCCATTTACCATTTACTTTACTCTGGAATAATGCTATTTCAGGTTATCCTGGAAGGCTGTCATCAAGTTCAAGTGTGTAAGATCAAGCAACATGCAGCAGGATGAAGAGAGTTTAGCAGAAATGCCAAAAGCACTGTTTCCTCTTACCTGGTAAACAGGGTCTCTGTGGCTGTCTGCAGACAACCCAGTTTGAGCCACTACAGAGTCTTGAGTCCGACTGGTGTCCCAAATCACCACTTCTCCACTGTACAGACCCCCTGCAGCGACAGCATTACACACAAATAAATAATTCAGTATTAAAGTCATCAAACACAGCTACTTAAAAGAAGCTTTGTGAAGTCTGGGAAAGGCAGCACTGATCATGCTGTCAGTGATTTCTCAGCCAGATTAGGAGCAACAGTCAAGAGACAGGTAGCAGCTGATGAAGATGGTCAGACAAACCAAGATAGGGATGAGGCTTTATGATAGCTTTATTAACTTTGAAGGATTTAAAACAGCTAGATTTCTTTTTGACCAATACAGCTGATCCTAGTATAAGACAAAGGCGCACCAATGACAGCAGACAATGCTCAGATATTACCAATACTCTGAACCAAAGGTTATTCTCAAATATGGTCACAATCTCCCCTTCGGGTCCTGAATTTCTGAATATTAAAGAAGAGCAAGTTCACCTCACGTTTCAAGCTGGCAGTAGTTAAACTATTACTTAAAAAGCCATCACTTAATACTATGTTTAATATTTTGGAAAAGAGTTATTAGGGCATATTTATTTCTGTGAAGGTGGCATCATTGTACCTGCGATGAGGGAAGGCTGGCAGGGATGACAGCACAAAGCTGTGACTGCAGTAGGAACATCTATGACCAGGTCCGCCTGACTGGGATGCAGGCCTCGACGGTCCAGGTTCCAGGTGCAAACACATGACTTCTCATTGCTCCAGTCTCCATTGTCAATCCTGCCCACCATAAACACAGATCTGAGCCACAATGATAACAGCAGAGCTTTTCCAGCAGTTTACACTTATTATGACCTGGAAACAAACATTAGGAAATAATAAGTGGACTGTTAGTATCGCATACATTACCATCAGACACACATACCGACCATAGGCACAGGCAATGACTGAACCTGTACAACTCCAGGAAACACTAGTGACATGCAGCCCTTTCTCTTTAGCGCTGGGATGTTGAAGGGAATGGATGAGTAAGACCTGAAAGACGGAACACCATCATACAGAGATGTGAACAGGTATCTGCTGTGCTGATGCCTTATGAATAATGGGACAGCTGAAAGTAACTTTTTAGTGCAATGTTTCACTTTCACTTCATGATAAAGACCATCAGGTAGTAATATGACCATTCTAGATTCCTTCTGCAGCAGATGAGAAACCCTCTCTGACATACAAACATGTGTTCTGCTTACCCGCTGACTGTGGTCTTCCCAGCTTGCCTGAAACCCGTCAAAGGCATGGCTCCTGACATTTTTCACTAACTCTCTGATGACCATGTCTTCAACCTGCTGTAGGAAGTCCTTCAGGCCAGGCGGCTCTGGTTCATCTCGGTTTTGCTGGATGAGCTGCTCTGTGCCCTGCTCCTGTAGCTCTGTCTGAGTAGAGCTGATGGTAGTGGAAATGACCTGGACCTCTGACTCACCACTGTGAAACATCTGAGTCTGACATCCTTTCTGAAACCCCAGCAAAAATAATGGTCTTTTTACTAAGGAAGCAAGAAAGGTCCACTGTTAGGGAGGCTTGTTACAGTGAACCTATTCTGGTTTATTTCATTTCCATTGAGATGCCTTATGTGATTCACAGTTCAACATAATCCTTATGTATCTTATAAGGAGCCCTGGTTTAGCCCATCGCTTCATCCACAGTATGCATAAAAGAGAGATGAAGCCACAGTGGAATCACTCATTGGTTTCGAATGTATTTTGAAGGCTCAATGTTAACATTTTGGCCACTGTCAACCAGATGTTTGTGTGCTAAGTCCATGGTGTACCCGCTCCAGAACTGGATAAGCAGATGGATGGATGGGTGGGTGGATGGATGGATGGAGAATTGGGTTTTCCAAAAGGTATGAACAGTACAGATACAGTTAAAAGAGCCTAGCAGACAGATATCAGCTATTGCTGCCCAGGGCATACCTGTTATTTAAAAAAGCCACACTCCGAAATTTAAGACTTTCCTGTTTAATTACAGGATGAGCTTAAAAACATTAAAATAATTTTAAAAAGAAATAATAACAAGCCATAATTTTCGTTTTGATTAGCTGTCCCTTGCAAACAGAAGGTCTGAACAGCAGGTAGGTGGGGCTTTATTACTTAAGCCCACAGCTGTGTGCCTGATCTGACTGAAGCAGTGATATTTGCTGCCACTGATTTACAGAGAGCAAACACTGTGTGAAACACTGTGTCTCAATGCGTCTATACGTGATCCGACCTCATTATTTGAAATGGTCATGTTTAATAGATGTAACCTGCCATAGATAATGCAACAATTTCTATGGCAGGTTACAAGTGCAAGAAGAAGTGTTTTCTATAAACGTTAAGTCGGTGCAGTCTGCATCTCAAACTTGAAATGTCCCTGTTTGCTTGATGCTGCATGTTTCATGATGTCATCTTGCGGTGCATTCTCCTCTGAATGCAAATGTGTCCACCCAGGAACACCTAAACACGCGTGTGTTGTATCAGCTAAAGTTAGCTTTATATCCAAGCAATATTCTGCAACTGTAGACAACAAGCACGTCGCTGTCCAGGCTAACAGAGTTCTGTGGGGGGCAGACTCGGTGCTGCTCAAACTTACCGACTCCTGCGCCGCCTCGTGAGACTTCCTCCACAGTGACTGGACACTCACTGTGTCCAGGGCTTCGTCTGCGAACATGCTAATAGAAAGGCATTATCAAATATTTTAACATCAGCTAAACACTAAGCACTCCGAGGGCCCTTTGACGCCTTTGGAGCCATTTTACATAAAGCTGGAGTTACCTTGGTTACTGAGATTATGACGCGAGGCAAGAAATAAATCCCACATTCACTTCCGTGTTTGTAGGCGTGAACCAGCGGACATCTTCAGCGTTAAACCCGTGTTCACTAATTGCAGCGGTTGATAATTACATTTCTTTTAAAATACATACAAACAATGATATATAGTAAAAGATTACCCGTCTGTATGTTGTTAAAAAAATAAGACATAGCCCTTTAATAAATACTGGGAGTTTATCAGCCTGTCACCGAACTCGGAATGATCCCAAAAAGTGGATTTTGTTCATCTGGACGTAGCGTTTGCAGCGGGAGAAACGTTTCGTCACTCATCTAGGTGATTTCCTCAGTCTCAGCTGACTCCAGGTTTCCCCATCTTTATTATAAGCAGTACATTCGCACAGTGACTGAAACTAGCACCACTGAATGAACAATGGGCTGTGAGTTCAGTTCATTGTTCATCAATATGCAAATTAATCGGCAACCAATAATCAATAGCCATGAGTATCATTCACAGAGAGTTGGGGAATAGCTGCACTCACAGCATTGTAAGATGGTACTACATTAACTACATTACTCTGTTTGTGTCGGGGGACCCGATCCTTGGGGTGGACTAATTTTTGGCGCAGCTTGTTTTGAGGTTTAAAAGCTTGGATGAGTTTCTCCCGCTGAAAACGCTACGTCCAGATGAACAGAATCAACCTTTTGGGATTTACTTATCTGGATGATTGAGCATGTATCAAGACAACTCTGGATGATGGTTTTGCCCAGAAAGGGGAGAACTTTTTGTTTTATTGTGTTTACCCACTATGGTATATTTTTTAACAAAAGTGGAGGTTCTGGGGGAAAAAACGAGCTCATGTCTGAACATTCATCATCATGAATACTTTTGCACCAAGCCTACATGGCTGTGTGTAAAAACGCCCCTGCCCCTAAACCTAATAACTGGTTGGGCCACCCTTAGCAGCAACAAATGCAATCAAGCGTTTGTGATAACTGGGAATGAGTCTTTTAGGTGCTGTGGAAGATTTTTGCCCCACTCATCTTTGCAGAATTGTAATTCAGCCATATCGTTTTCATATAGTTTTCAAGCATGAACCGCAGTGCCACAGCATCCCAATCGGATTCAGTTCAGGACTTTGACTGGGCCACTCCAAAGTCTTAATTTTGTTTTTCTTGAACAAAATGGACTTCTTGGTGTGTTTTGGATTATTGTCCTGCTGCACAACCCAAGTACGCTTCAGCTTGAGGTCACGAACAGATGGCTGGACATTCTCCTTAAGGATGGTTTGGTAGACAGCAAAATTCATGGTTCCATTTACCACAGCAAGTCTTCCAGTCCCAGACCATCACACCACCACCACCACCACTATATTTTACTGTTGGTATGATGTTCCTTTTCTGAAATGCTGTTACTTTTACTCCAGATGTAATGGGACACAGGTGTCCATGCATGTAGTTTCTAAAATAAAATAAAATAAAATAAAATAAATTCAAAACCTGATTCTAGAAGGATCCAAGCACCAGTGTGCATAAAGCACAGAAAGCAACAGTGGATTCCTTGAGATTAACTACCCACTGAGGTGCTCACTGGAGAACTACTAATGAATATCTTAGTATTCTTTTCATTTTTTTCTTTTTTTAAGTAGCTGGTTAATGCATAATAAAGTAACCTTGTTGCTGTGGTTGTGCCCACCCATCAAGAAGTTTGAAGGTGCTGTAATCAAAGCTATGCATTATGTTTTATGATTTGCAAACGTCTGGGATGGGTCTATGCAAGACAAAAACCTTTCCAGGTATGAATTTGGCCAACCATTCTTTCAAGAATCTTGTATGTGCTTGAACCATTTTCAGAGCAGTTGCTGTTAAGCGGTCATCTGTAGTTATATCTCTTGATGCAAATATAGCCAGTGGTGAATGAAGATTGTGTTTTTATGCTTGCAGTCCTTTTGCAGTATTTTCCCAAAAGTCTTGGGGATCATCAAGATGTTTTCTGGCAAAACTCAGAAGACCCTTTATGTTCCTTTTGCTCAGCAGTGCTTTTCGTCTTGGAACTCTGCATGCAGGACACTTTTGCCCATCTCTGTCTTATGGTGGAGTCATGAACACTGACATTAACTGAGGCAAGCGAGGCCTGCAGTTCTTTGAATGTTGTTCTGGGGTCTTTTGTGACCTCTTGGATGAGCTGTCATTGCCATTTGTGGATAATGGCTCTCACTGTGGTTCGTTGGAGTCCCACAGCTTTAGAAATGGCTTTAAACCTTTTCCAGACTGAGAGATTTCAGTTACTTTGTTTCTCATTTGTTCCTTAATTTCCTTGGATCACCTCATGTTCTCAGGCTTTTGAGGATCTTTTGATCTACCCCGCTTTGTCAGGCAGGTCCTATTTAAGCGATTTCTTGATTGTGGCTAGAGAAACTGAACTCATCTTTCCAAAGATGGGATACACCACAGTTTATTTATGTCATAGCATATCTATATATGTGTTAGGAGAATATTTTTCATATTAAAATCTCACATAAAATATTTGATCCTGCCCATTATGCTGTAATGTATGGGGTCCACAAATTATCAGAGCTGTACCCATTATAATAAACACTCCACAAAATCTACATCCAGAATTGTGCAGATATATTTTAATTGTACAGTACTGTGCAAAAGTTCACCTCTCATTCAGCCTAATGCAAAAGTTCATAAATTTCTGTGTTTGTTAAAACAGACCGAAGGATGACAACATAGAATCATAATTTATGATTTACATCATTTCCATTAGTCAAACCATAAAGTAATCCCTTTTGTCCTGTGGCTGAGAGGTTTTATCATTCTGGAAGAGATAACTTCCATCAGAATAGAAGTTATTTATTAATTCAAAATGATGCTTCCTTTAAAAGGGACAAGCGGGCCCACTTAAAGGAAGAAAAGCTAAGACAGAGGATGAACTGAAGGAGTGCACAGCATATGATAAATGAGGATTATTCTGAACTGTGAAACATGCAAACCTACTCTAATAGCTTTCAAGAATAGTCTAGGAGTAAATCCAGAGTTGGGAATGATTACAATAGGTCCACATTTACTGGTCCTTTGTATAAATAGCAACACTATGTACTTGCATCTAGAAATAACTTTTCTAGTCTTACTGACCATTCATGTTCCTTTAGGCCTAACACTCTCACAGCACTTTAATCTACTTCATATCTATAGCCAAGTAAGAAACCCCAATTAAACTTAACATGTCTTTGGACTGTGGGAGGAAATAGAGTACCGAGAGGAAACATACACTAGAACAGGGAGGGCATCCAAACTCTAGAAATTCCTTCACCTTCTGCTGAGATGACTATGCTTACTGCCACCCACTATGAGTGATCCAAACAACTAAGAAGTAAACTTGACTTTGCTATGCTACAACTCTGCTGGGTTCACTAAATACACTTTTTGATTGCAGACAAATGGTAGTTTGTTAAAGTGACCAAACTGAAATTTAAATGAACATGTGCAAAACTGTTTTCAAACCTGAGGCAGCCCAAATAATTTATTTTAACATCCACTAGCAGCAAAGTCATAAACAGTGAGGGTAAAGGTCACATTGAAGAGCTAGTAGCTTCCAATATTTCTCATGTAAGAAATTGCAAGAGGCTTTTCTTAAAGTGGCTTGGAGTCACTAGAGTCAGCCAGCCAGAACCTGAACAGAAGCTGCTCCCAGTTGTAATTATAAAAGTGACATTCTAACTTTTCTGGACAAATATTTCTGGAAGTAATATTCAGATAATTTTTCCCAGTATGATGAGGTACACCACCACAGTAACATATGCTGTAGACCTAACCTGCTACAGATGTTCAAGATGAACATGAAACCAATCAATTCTAGCATTACCATCCCTGGAAAGGAAGATCACTCAGATAGTGGTAGGGTGTAAAGTCGCTGGACAGGCCTAATAGCACTAGCTCATGTGTGTGAGCACATGAGAAAATTAGATGTTGTGAGATTGGTTATGTTAGCTGAACTGGCTAAATGTGATCAAACTACTCCAAACATCATGTATACATTTATTTATTGTAACAAAGTGACTAGTACACTTAATTTAATGGGAACAGGTTTCCAGCAGTACAGGAGAAAAGCTGCAGACTCCAGACTCCACATAACAGCCTTTTCTCTCCCATCTGAACGTGTTACACTAACCTAGAACTCTGAGTTTTAGTGTAATTATATATATATATATATATATATATATATATATATGAGAAAATGTACATCACAACTTTGTTGTGGATGCCTGAAAAACAAGACAATGAAACTTTATTTAACAGAAGTCCAGAGTTGGTGTCAAAGTCCCCCTCCCCAACCATACCCTCCCCCATTAAACTGTGTACAATTAACTGGCCTACCAAGATACATGGATATCCCAAAACATTTACAACAGTTCAAAGGAACAAGCTGGTGCTTTTAATCAGTTCATTAATACAATAAGTCACAAAGGAAAATGCAGCTTCTAATAAGCCTCAGTACCCCCACCACTGAATATATAATAATAAACACATACACATATGTATACACACACACATATATGTATATATACACATATATGTATACATATACATACGTGTACATGTATATATACACATATACACACATACATACATATGTGTGTACTGATATGTGTGTATGTTATATGTATGTGTGCGTGCATGTGTGTGTATATATATATATATGTATATATAGGCTAAGGATGCTATGATTAAGTTATCACTGCACCATGGCTTATTTTTATTGAACTCACAACTTCAACAGAAACTGTCATTTTATTGTACATACAAATTGTTATTGTATGGAGTTTAAATCTACATAGGATGACGTGCAGAATGCTACAAATTTTTTTTTATTCTTTTGCATGTCTTTGGGAGATGTAGAGAAATAATGACAGGTGAAAAATCCAGAGAGCCACTGACACCTGCACCTCCACCCCTCTGCAGACCCGCTGTATATGGAGCTGGTCCTCAGACCTTATCTACAGGCTGTGGCTGCAGAGGAAGAGGACGGACAGGGTGACAACACACAGACCCCTCCCCCCTCCCCCCCCAAAAAAAACAAACAAAAAAAGAAATTTGCTCCCATGAGTTGAAGAGAGATCACGGAGCGAGGATGGAGAAAAGGTGTTGACCGAAACCTTTAATCATCTTCGCCGTCATCCTGGAAGAAGAATAACAAAAGTATTACAACACAATTATTCAAACACTTCACCACAGCAGTTTTATTAGCACTGACATGTGCTAATTACAAGCAGCTTCCAACTACAGCAGCAGCTTTTACATCACTTGCTACAGGTCTGATAGTTTAATTAACTCCACAAACACGGAAGACAAGAAATGTCACACAAACCACCTGATCCTATACTACGATAACAATTAAAATACTACAGTCATGCCACCAAAATACTGGAATAATACAATCACAACAATACAATAATATTGTAGCAACACTTGAACAGTACCAGGTAAAGCTACAATAATATCACTGTAATCCTGCAATAAGACCAATATAATAGTACCACAACAATTACTAGTTTAAAATAGCCTGAAATAGCCTGACATATACATATGTCTCTATATCATAAGACTTACTGGTCCACAATAACTACACTACGATGTGACTACTCATGTTATACCAACTACTACTATTAATAACGCATGTGTCAATTGCTACCATGATAGTACTGCAATAATACCACCATAACAGTACAATATCACTGTAATACTAAATTTCTACCAATGTAATAATATAATACTAATGTAACTCTGTAATACTGCATTACCAACACTGTAAATGTGCAGTTATATCACTCAGCCTATTGGGATATAAGAACTGCAATACTACAGCCATGACACCGCAATTACAGTATTACGTTTTATTTTAACACTAATATCATGCTAAAACACTAAAGCTCTGAGAAAGCAATGATACCACAGCAATACTACAATAGCACTGTAACGATGCAACTTTGTTAACTATGAAATTACTGACTGTGCTGGTTTTGTTTAGTTTTTTTTATTTATGTTTATTTCTTTTTGACATTAAAATTTTATTTTTGTAATTTTAGATGCACTTTACAGAGGAATGAGCCACAAAAGGCCATTTATTCAGAAATACTAATAATACCATGAAACTGCCAGATTATTAAATGACACCATTATATCAATTTTCAGCAATACAAAAAAAATGAAATTACAACCTGATGAATGCGCTGCCTTCACATGCAGTAGAATTACTAACATGCTAACACAATTTATTGAGCAGAGTTGTTCCAAACAGTCAGGCTAAAATTACAACAAAAAATAAATACTACTAACAACATGCTCACTTTTATCTGTTTTAAATGACCTCTGAGAATCAGTGTGTCATCAGATTGGGGTTCGTTTGTGTATTTATTAAAAGGAAACACTTTTTAAATTTTTTTTAGCTGGATCTGTGTGGTTCTAACACCATCTTTCTCAGCACAGCCAACTTACATCTTCATTTTAGGCGGATTTGATTCACTTTTGTAACAGGCTTCTTTACGGTAATGTTTTTGGATAACCGATAAAATGAAGTGATGAGGTGAAATCATTAAAATGTTTAGAAACTTTACAACTGTATGTGCTCTGAACTGGACTAAACCGTCTGCATTAGTGTTTCTGGTTTCATGTGGATTGTATTTTGTAGTTTGGCAAAGCATAAAATTTAATTGTCAAAAACATTCAATACCCAGACTAGAGTTAATGAGGCCATATATGAGCAACTTCATAAAAAAGTCCTAAGGACCCACTGAACCCCTTTCCTCACCTCTCCATCTTCCCCATCACCGTCCTCATCTTCATCTTCACCCTCCTCTTCCTCCCCTTCATCAATATCTTCCAGTCCCTCTTCTTCTTCATCATCGTCATCGCCATCACCTTCCTCATCCTCCATGTCTGGGACCTTGGGAACATAAGAGAAAGGTTGAACACATTGTTACTTCGGATTCAGCCAAAGATTCACTTTGGCTACTACTATTATTTACTAAATATTTCTGGATATAATTCCAAAACTAAACCATCTATCAGTTACCTTAACTCAACAACAACAACGCACCTCACTCAGACAAAAAAGCACTTCCTGTTTTTACTGGCTCACTCACTCAGCCAGAGTTAAACGGGTCAGTATGAGATCTGGATCTGCCAGTGAAAGCAGCTGTGTTGCTTGGGTCTAGACTCAGTGAAAAACAAAAAAAACAAAAACAAAAACCTCCACGCTCCTGGAACTAAATCTGAATTTCATAGGCATTGCGAAATTCCACTCTTTGAAATGATGATGATGACTTTTGTTCATTGTGCTGATGCTGAAGGTTAAACTACGAGTATGATGTAGATGAGTGGAGATTGTTCATTGATGGTCCAAACCCCAAAAACTGTCCTACTCCATCAATGCCAACAGGTCTTTCAGGCCAATTAAAAGGAAACAATAGGTTACACCACTCAGACTGGAAGCCAAGACTTTGTTGAGTGTTGTCAAGTTCTTTCCACAAAGTTGAGTTTTTAAACCGTTATAACATCTCCCTCTGGTGTCAGTATGTCTGAGCTTCTGTGCATGATTCTCATTAAAATGGCAGTAAAAACAGATATGATCATAGGCTTGCATCTTCAACCCAGCTGCGACAGCTGTGATGCAACGCGCCAAGTACAAAACTCAAGATGTATACAACCGGGCAAGGCAACAAAGGATGTGACGTGAAAATCGTCACCAGACACCTCTGACACAAGGGGCACGAGCATAAAAACAGCCTGTGTAGAAGAAACCAAGTGAAGAGCGCTAATCTTACCAGGTAGTACTGCAGTGGGTTTGGCCAAATGTCATCCTTGATCACTTCTCCCAGCTCATCAGCCCCTGCATCCGAGTGGTCAGTAAACCAGGTGAAGAAGCTCTCTGGTTCCTCATGCTGCCTTTTCTTCCCAGCTTTGTTTGGCGTCTGACCCGTACGTTTTGTCAGGTCCTGATGAGCCAAAAGATGACAACGTTTTTTTTGATGAACATAATCAAAGGGCAACTTTGGGAAAATCATTATGACCATATTGTACAGTAGTACATATAAAAAGAATTGTTTTTTTCTTTATAAATTCCAAACACATACAAGCCTAATATTAAAAAAAAAAAAAAAACAAGAAAAAAAAAAAGAAGCAAACCAACCTTTCCAGCTTTCCATTTGATTTCAGATGATTTGGAAACCGGGTCGCCGCTCTCGTTTACATTAAACTCTTTGGAGAGGGCTTTGTTCTCGAAGTATGGATTCTCATCAAAATACTTCAGGAAAGAAAACATTCCGATAAGAATATAGCCAGTTACAATCTATGAATATTACGTGAACCTGACAACTCACAAAATCTATTCTATATCCAGACTTTATGTCCTCAAACTCCGTGACCTCCACCCTTGACAAGTAATGAAGTGCTTCCTCGTCCTCCTCTCCCAGAAGAGCTGAAACTAGAGATCAGGTTATGCTGTTAGATCCCATTTCTTTATGTGAACATTTAAAAATACTTAATAATAATTTACCATAACTGATTAAATTTTAGTCCCTGATGGTGGTTTCTCTTACACTCTTGACAGTTAAGAGTCACCATAAACACAGCAGCAATAATCAGATCATTTCATTAAATTACCTTGTGGATGGTTGACGAACGTTGTGACCCAGAAGTTGGGGATTTTGGCTATGATTTCTGATCGCTTCTGAAAGAATGGCTGGCGTAATTTATTGTACTTCTGCTCTACTTTTAAAATTTCTTCACTAGCCTGTTCATTCAGTCTGATGGAGAGACAAAGACAAAAATGTGATCAATAAAACAGTTTTCTGCATGCAAGTTTCTTCCCAGTACTGATACAGAAGATTCAAACTCACCTGTCAATTTCATTCTGTACTTCATCAATGTGCTCAATTGCTTCCTGCTGCTCTTTTTCTGAAAGAACAAAGAAATGTTTTTTAAATTAAGGATTTTGAAATGTAAAAAGCTTCACAAAATAATCTAAGAAAGCTGGAGCTGCATTCGTTAAAAAGCAGACAAAAATAACAATACACACAAAAGTCATGTTACACCATAAATGTGAATTATATATTAATATTTTCACTGGACTGTGCACACCGCAGCATTTGATTTAATTTTGGTTTCATAGACTTAGAAATAGCAAAAATGTACAAGGTTAGCCTCTAATCCTTTTGGCCTAAGGAATTAACTAATTTAGGTAATATTCGGGAAAAACTGCCATGAAACAAATAAGAATATCTCAATATATGTCATGACAGAAAATAACATTGATTTGCTTTTATTCATCTTTATCAACCCAGGACATACAACTATCGGCTTTGAGAAATTCTTGTGAGTTGCTTCAAGATAGACAGCATTAACTGAGCATGGATTTCAGTGTTGGGAGAAAGAAAGAAAAAAGTGGACAAACATAGCGAAAACTCACAGAAGGGCCCTACTGGGGTTCAAACCTAGTAATGATGCACTCATGAAGCACCTGCTGCCAGACCTGCATTTTTTAAAAAATTGCATTTTTTTTAACTAAAATCGGCTTTGGCGAAACCTTCATTGGCTACCAGTGGCAACTAAAACCAAATTTAGAGAAGATTCATACTGCTGTTAATAATGAACTTTTTTTCTTTTTAAATAATAACTTGGCTGACAGCCAACACACTTTTTCTTAGAAGCAAAGAGACTTTCATTATAAAAAAAAAAGTTTTAGAGCACTTCAAATTATTTTTGAACTTCAGGAAACAGCACGTACATATCAGCCACCTACATGGGTAAGTACCAACTGAACGGAAGGTAACTGGGAGCATGTCTGCATTGATGCATTCCTAATATTTACAAATAGAGCCTGGTAGTCTGCCGTGTCAAATCAACTATATGCTGATAAAATGCTATTTACTTTTAGACAAATATAGTTAGACAAGTAGGTGGTTTTTTTTGTTGTCGTTTGTTTTTGCTTCCCTCGTACAAACCGGATGCTACACAGAAACAAAATAAACAGACATGTGAAGTTTCAACTTCGGCCAAACTGCAATTTTGATCGGTTCAGAACTTCAATTCATAGAGACATGAACCAGCTTAGCACATCATATCATTATATAAATAAAACGCATTGTATATAATTATTTCGAAAAAGTGAAATACTATCAAGAAACCAGGCTTCAAACAGCCTGAACATGATCAGCGTATTTAGACATTTTAAAAGTGCTATGTTGACTGGATGTTGAACATACTGATGATGGTCCATGGCAGACAGACCCTGTGCCTCCTGCAGTTCAGGCGCTTCCTGTTACTGCTAAAGGCGGCCTGGTTTGAATGCGAGGCTTAGCGACGTCTCCGCTGTCTGCTCCCCTCTGATAACAACACGCCACCCAGTCCACCAAGCATCCCTCCGCGTGCTCCACACATATACTGCCCAAATTCCCCATTTCCAATCCTGTTTAAATGACCAAGTACAGAAGCGCCAGTTTACCATATACACAGACACGATCTCAAAAGACGGGCTCCCGTGAACGTTACCCCGCAGCAGCTAACCTTTCCGTTATCGCTGCTCGGCCTCTCTGGGAAAGACTTCTGCACTTGCTAACAATGAGGCCGTTTAAGAAGCTCCAGCAACAAACGCGTGTACGGAAATGTACAGGGGCGTGCAGTTCCATCACTACTACTCCACGGGCAAACTTCTCAAACCGAGAACAATAACCACACATCCCGCTAAACGCAAAGTAGACACTGGCCTCCAACACGCTCATCAACTAACGCTGGCAGCTAATTTAAGCTAACAGCTAGCACCCGCTCACGCTGCCTAGCATGCTACGTTACTGAAAAGCGCTCCACAGCAACATTCTACCCTGACGTGTATCTGCAGGAAAATGTTAATTTAGCTTTTCATCCGCAATCACGCGGACCAAACCACACACAACACTGAGCTGAGAATAACAAAATCACGATAAACAAATGAAAATGGCGTTGTACAGGATAAGCGCCATTCCTTAACGTTACCAGAGGTCTCGTCCGCTCCGTCGTGATTTGAATTCTCCTTCCTACTGACTTTTGCCGATGAGGCCGACATGGTTATCGTTTGTTGTGACTCTTTCGACCAGACGTATATCCAAGGCGGTTCAAAACTCTTCTCTACAGGACAAAAGTTACTTCCACCTTGGACAGAGTGCGTGTCTCACAGTACACGATAAGGAGGAGGACTGAGCGCAGCTTTGCACGCTCGTTTCTCTCTGCGACTCACCGTAGCTAAACATATCTGTGGTGCTCTACTGCCTCCGACTGGTTGGAGTCCGACACTACAACTTAAAGCGACAGCTTGTACAAAGAAGTCAAGCCTCTAGTACCCTGTAAACCACCTTTTCTTTTAGTACGAATTTTCACGACTACTCTATAATATAATTTTTTGTTTTTACAAAAAAACAACAACAACAACAAAGCCAGCATTTGTTTTTTTTCTGGAAAACATAATTATTTCTCTCTCTGTCTCTCTCTCTTCTCTCTCTCTCTCTCACACACACACAGACACACACGCACACACACACACACACACACACACACACACACACACACACACACACACACACACACACACACACACACACACACAAACACACACAGCAAGATCAATTCTACAAATTCTCTCTAGGCTCCTTTTGTCCATGTGTTTCTTTTATCTGTTTATTTATTCATTTGTATTTTTGTTATTACATTATGTGTAGTATAGTAAGACAGACAGGAACAAAAAAGGGAAGGGTCAACAGCCACACCAGAATGTGCCCTGGAACCAACAAGTACCCTTACTTCAGGGAGGGGAGCAGCATCCAGCGGGGAGCAGTAGAGAGGGAAAACCCCCTCCCTCCATGACCATATGCCACAGGGGCCAAGGCTCAGCAAGCCCTCAGACCCAGGCCCAGCCATTCACGCACACACACATACACACACACACACACACACACACACACACACACACACACACACACACACACACACACACAGGCTGATTGTGCATGATAGTTTATTTTTCCATAAAAATTTCAAAATGTTGGAGTCTAGTGATTTAAACCAAGTGAGAGAGGGTCTATTAGAGATCAGTGAAAATTAATAGTTTATTTTAGGCAGAATCATCATTTTAATGGCGACAACTCTTCCCAAGAGTGATACAGGTAAAATACTCCAACGTGTGAGACTATCATCTCCTGTTTTTAGCATAGGAATATGATTTAACCATAGGTCTGAGAGCCTGACGGAAAAATTGATACCTCCATATCAAATCTTACCTGTCTGTAGTGGAGTGGTAGTTGTGTTGTGTTGTGTTGAAAATTACAATTCAGAGACAAAACTGTTTATTTACTCAGCTAATTGAATAGTGTGATATGGACCAGAACTTAGTTATAAGTAAATTGCCTTTATAAGCAAAGTTTGTGATTTCCTAAGGAAAAGTAATACATGATCAGCATATAGGCTTATGGTTTGAACTCTTTTGATATCTACATTTTGTTGGATTGCTGCTGCTAGTGGCTTGATAAAATTAACAAAAAGCGAAGGAGAAAGCTGGCAGCTCTGCCTGGTGCCCCTCTGTAGGTTGAAACTATGTGTAGTAAGAACATTCGTCCTAACACAAGCATTTGGAGAGCTGTGCAGTGTTTTGATCCAGTCTAAGAAGAATGAACCAAATCCAAATGTAAGTAGAACTGTAAAATTCCAGTTTACTTGATCAAATGCATTCTCTGCATCTAAAGAAATGATCGAGCAATAATTGATTATATTAATTAATTTTCTGTTCTAATTTGAATACAAGCATTTTCCCCTTCTTTTTCTTATGTGAACTGAAAGATATTTTGCCCTGCATTATCAGCTTCCCTGCTTCCCATAGAACACATGGTGATATTCCTTGCAGGTCATTATTATATAAATACATTGCCCACTTCTTTTTGAAATAATTAATAAAGTCTTGTTCTTTAGGTAATGATGTATTAAATCTCCAGCTTCTGATTGGTGGTATGATTCTTTTCTGTGTGAGAAATAGACACCAGTGCATGATCATTGATAGTGAGAGGATGAATCTGAGTGTCTGTGATATCCTTCATAATGGAGCTTCTAACTAAAAAGTGAGATTGTGAGTGGTGTACTGATGAAAAGAAGGTGTAGTCCCTGAGAGTGGGGTGATGTGAACGGCAAACATTGCAAAGACCTAAATCACACATGTATTGTTTGAGAATGTGTGTAGACTGCCAGTTCCTTTGACTCACTGCTGTACTGAACCTGTCAATTTCTGCATTAAATACCAGGTTGAAGTATCCTTCTATTATAAACGTGTTGTTAGAGTGATCTGAAAATATAGAGAAGTTATGAAAAAGGGAGGGTTCATCAACATTTGGCCCATATATACTAGTGATACACAGATCCATATTTTCAATACATAAATAAAGTATTATAAATCTACCTTTTGGATCTGTAATAGCATTGTGAATTTTATGTATTTTTTTGTTAATTAATATGGCTACGCCTCTTTTCTTCCAGTTGTTTCTCTGCCATTTAAGGTCTGCGAGTCCTGCTTTTGGGTCCCACCCTTGCCTGCCACACAGAGAACCCTGACAGTGTGTTTACAGATGTTTTGTTCATACAGTATGAATCTCCTGTAGAAGGGCAATGTCTGCCTGTAAGTCATTTAACCAGTTAGTAATTTTAAGCCACTTATCCCTGGAACTAACTCCATGTACATCCCATGTGACAAACCTCAGTGTGGTCATGTTTAAACTAACTGGTGGGGTGTTAAATGTTCATTAAAGGTGTGTGTGTTTGTCGGTCTATCTTGTACGGTTGTATGTTTCTGTGCTGTATATTGGCGTTTGTATGGCTGTGTATTGCTGTGTGTATGGCTGTGTATTTACATAATGCATACATAATGCTGAGTGCAGAAAGAGAAGGGAAAATTAAAAAAGATAGTTTTATAAATTAAATATTTCTAAAAGAAATTAAATATTTTTAAAACTACCTACAGATGAGTTATATTGCCCTTTTTAATTCTTTCATTATTTGCAAATTGAAGTGTGGCACCTTAGGGTTGAGCAAACTGCAGCATTCATACACTGTAGGTAGAAAATCACCTGAGTAAAGCTCAGCTATTACAGTGCTGTTAAATAAATTAAATGCATAAAATAAAACAATTTAAATACATTTATTCATTTGCTTGAATCTACAGAGAAGTCGCTGTCTCATTGTTTTGTATAGTGAAATCTAAAATTCAACAAATATGGAGTTAACTATACTATTTCCATTACACCTGTTTACATACCTACCTGTAAACTGGGTTTTGCAAGAGGTTTCGCAAGGTGGCTACGTGAACGCGTCCTAAGCCTACCTCAGCAGGCGACTGAATAATTAAATGTGATTGGTTCTTGCAGTGTCACGGTCATTACTGACCGCCAACCAATCCGGCCGCCGTCCCGTGACGTCAGGTTCTCCAGGAGTCTCCGTTTAACTCAATTCAAACTTCTACTCAGATTTGTTTCTGTGATGTGCGGCACGGAGAAGTGGCTGGGTAGTCTGTGAGCAGATTCAGCAGGCGCTGAATTTCACATGCCGATGTGAAATTACTTAGAATAGTCGTGTCAGCCCTACCTGAGCCATTTCATCTACTTTCTGACCCGAAGAAGAGCGTTGGCGGCCAGAAACGGACAAACCGTGTCCACGACTGACCTGACAGCCATCATGTCAGGTTTACCGCTAAAGGTAACGCTGAGACCACCGCTTTCTTCATTCTTCACACTTAGTTCAGTGATCACGGAGGCAAGAGTACCAGGGTTAAAGATAGTTAATACTACCTGTAGCCGACGGTAATTGCTTCAGTGCTTAACAGGTTCACTGGATTTTCCTGTTTGTCTTGTTTGCTTCTCCTCAGTAAGTTAGCTAATACCTCAGGCTGGGTAGTTATCGCACAAATGCTTCAACATAAGCAGCAAAAAACGAGCCGGTACCACACAAAAAAGACCACAGCACCAGAGCTGTCTGAACTTCTTCGAGCTTGTTGTTTTGGCTAAGGCATAGTTTGCCAAGCTTCAGCTTGGATTTTCTTTCTTTCTTTTTTTATTGCGTCCATTGAGACTTATTTTAACAGCATTAAACGATTTAGCCATTCGTTAGCCTAGTTAATATAAAACCCTTTATTGTGCGTTACTTTATCTTTAAAGCCCAACACATCGCCTGGGACATTGAAAAGTTCTTTTTGTTTTGATTGACAGAAGGTGTGTCTGTTCACGAGCAAAATGCCATAGAGCTTAATAGACTGGTAATGCCTAACACAAAGGACAGTCATCCTCAGCTTTTTTTGCGACTTTCTACAGCTGGAAGAATGAGTAATGATCAAGTAGTTATTATCGGATTATAATTACGCTGGGTGTTGTTTGAGAATTCGTTTCATATTTTAACTTTTCTGGGCTTTGTTATCACTGGCTATGATATAGCCAGAGACACTGTAAGGATTCTAACAAAAAAGAAATAGAACTTCCTGGAAAAACATAAACTTTTTATTTCATTGTGACCATTTAAATTAAATTTACGTTTAAAAAAGTGTCCAGAATATCTTTTCAGAAGGCCATGCTGACTTAGAGGGCCATTCACTGAACCCTGTACTTATGTAATCAACTTAAAATGCTGTGTCAGTTTTTCAGCTTAAATCTTTCCAGTTGTCCTGATCACAATTTGTTTGATCAGTAGCATCACAGAGGCTAATGATCAAACAAATTGCATTATTTTACATATCTTTACTTGTGTGTCTAACTCAGACGTAATAATTCATCCCTACCAATGCAGGACAGATGTGCATCACTCCATACAGAAAATATTGGGGTAGTGTGTACTATTTCTGAACAAACACATTGTTGTATACATGGATAGCTGTAGAAGAAAAATGTATAATTTGAGACAGTCTCTTTGTAGGATCATGAGAGCCTGCCGGAATATTCATACCAGAGTAATGAGTAAAGCAGCATAGTGTACAGGTGTCAGACAGAAGCTGTAAGGTAGTTTATGATAGAAATGATTTTGTTTGTTTTTCTCTTTGGCACACATATGTTGAATTATAAGTTAAATAGCAGTAAAGATTAATGAAAGCCCATTCCCTCCAGATTATTTCACATAGTACATACAGGCTTTCATTGGTTTACTGGGAGTGCTGTTTGGCCTATTAGGACATTATGTGCTTGGATGGACCATGTACTCTGTGTCAAAAACTGCAAGTTCTCTAGTGGTGAATTAAGGCTGGGTCCAAAAGGCAGCAGATTCATGTAAACTCCATGTGAACAACATTAAAAAGCATGTTAACAGTTTAGTCCAAACAATGTTGGCCTCTGGATAGTTTCCCCCTTAGTACGAGGGTAATTTAAAAATACATATATATATATATTTTTTATATTTTTAATTCCTGTTTTTATATGTGAGGAAGTTGGTTTAAAAAATTCCCTTGTACACTTTACAAAAATTCCTTACATCAGGAATGACATTTGACATTTATTCTGATTCCCATTGTGGTGACCCCTTGTGAATAAGGAATTAGCGAAAAGTAGCTCTCATCCACCAGGATACTGTTGAGGCTTAAAGTTTGTTGTGTGCCCTCGCTGATTAGCAGGTGTGCTCACACAGTCAGTTTTGGCTGATAGCATTTACTTTGCTAGATTTCATCTCTGCTAATTCGTCACTGAACTTGACCTTGGACAGTATTTGTGGTCCTTGTGCCCTATGAACCATTTATAATATTTGGCAAATAATATGGCCTAGTGTCCAGTACAGATGTTTATGCATTAGTGTGGTTGACTGAAACTGTTATTTCACTAACTTGGCACTTATTTTAGATCAAATGTTTTGCCATTGTTTGAACAAAGCAATAGAAAGGATTTCATGTTTTCATAGAGGTATAAACGTATCCTGAAACTAAAAATGGGAGACTGGAATGAAAAGATTTGTCTTTAGTAAGGCTCACTAGTTTTTGCCCACAAGAGGGCGTCATTGTGTCATTAGCTGTTGTTGATGCAGTGTTGGTACAGATCGATGCTTTTGGTTAACAGCCTTATCAGTTTTTTTCTGTTTTGCCAGGTGATGATTTTCATTTCACTTTGGCTGCGCTAACCAGGTCATTTTAAACTAATTTCACTGATTCAGATGAAATTACATTATATAGTTTGGTGTAATTGCATCTTCTAATTGTTCGTTTTTGTACTGCTGATGGTTTTCCAAGTTCTTCTCAGTAGCATTGGCCTGTGTCGCTGTGCTTTTCTTTCTGCTAGAATTAGCTACAATCACAATACCCAAAGTTCACATGCTAGATAAAATGGAAATGCACTAGCCTGAATTTGATAACTTTTGCCAACAACAGGTGTGAAAGAAAGTTAGGACAGTGGTAACAAAAGACTGAAAAAGTTGTATAATAATGACGATGATGATGATGATGATGATGATAGACTTCCTTGAAAACTTGCTACAAACTAAATAGGCATCAGGTCAGTAACAATATTGTAGTATTTAAAAAAAGAAGTTGTATGAAGTCTTTCCAATACCAAAATCTGAAGAAGAACGAAGAAGAATGTCTCTTCCTTCTAAAAACAACATAGCAGCCCAGCTTATGTTTGAGTTGCATCTGAACATTCAAACACTTCATACCTACTGTCACATTTGCTTCCCCAAATCACTTGTTATGTACCCATAATTCTGTTTAAAGGAAGTAATCGAGAAAAACAACCGATTCCTAAGAAGGGAAAACCTAAAATAGGAGACATTGGCATGTTCACATCATACATTTAGGATTGAATATCCTTAATTAATTGTCACACCGATAAGAGACTGAAACTGTGTTATTGTCTTACAGAACGGGAATCTGAAGAATCTGGAACAGTGGGATATTCTTGACCCAGAGTTTCAGCAGCGTTTAGAAGCTGCTCGATCAATACTCCGGCAGCAGATCCAGCGGGAGCTGAAGATCAAGGAGGCAGCCGAGAGGCTGCGACGGGCAGTCACCAACCGCAAGAGTGCAGCTGATGTGGAGGGCCAACTTAAGGCCTCGACCCGCAAGCTGGAGAAGTTGCACTGGGAACTGCAGGAACTCAACGCAAGGTCTATGGCCACACAGAAAGACAGTGCCATAGGTAACAAAATCTTTTTCTCCTTCATGTAGAAGGAGGAAAACCAGTAAGAGTACAAGTCCATTTGTTTCACAGGTTCTGTTGCATTTAACAAACAGAAGACAAGACCTTAAAAAAGGGGGGCTAGAACAAGGTCAGCAGGATTCCAATACAAACCCAGATCCAGTTTCTTAACATAGGTTTGACTGTTGCTGACAGGTGTTATGGATGTAAATTAGAGAGAACAAAAAGGGAGTCAAACTGTTTACATTGTCAGTATCTAACTCTATGCTAGTTTTCACCCTTTTTGAGGTTACGAGAGCTGGATCCTGTTTTCCATTGAAGCCAGTATAAAAACCTTGGGGTTTTATCAGACCACAATGCAGAATGGATAAACCATCATCTTTGAGTCACACTCCAACATTTTCCTATATAAACTGATTGACATAAAACTTTTTATACAAATAATTAGGACTTTAGTTGAAAACCTAAAGACTTGTGTTGGTATATTATGAAAACTATATTTTATATTTATGCACTTTGCCCTAAACCTCCAGGTTTTGATTAAGGTTAATCTTTAATATACTGGCTAAAAATAAATAAAGCAGCAGTACAGTCCTGTTATCAGATATTCACATGGTGACAGAAAACATGAGGTATAAATTGTTGGTGAGAGGGAGGGAAAGAAATGCACGATTTTGTAACACTTCAGACAATCTCTTGTTGTAGGACCTTGACCTTACAATAGAAAGCGCCTTGAAGCAGCTGTTGATGTGATTTGATGCTATATAAATAAAATTGAATTCAATAAAAATGCATCAGTGATGACAGTAAAGGGCACTGCAGCACACACAAGCTGTTATATGTAAAAATGGTTGAACTACAAAAAAGCGCACAGAGAGGATGTCAGCTGGGCTGCACTGCTACCCACAGAGTGCATCAGTGTTTAGAAACCTTTCCATCTGCCCCTGGCTGCCTCCATGGGGACTGCAGATTGAAAACTTGATTCATCGCCCTTCTTTTTATGTAAGAAGATGGTTTCTTTACATAATGTCATAAACTAAGGAAAATCCCAACATCATTCAATCAGAAAAATTCTAAGCAGTGTATATAGGCCCCCCAGACAGGACACGTCAGGGATGCTGTGTTTTATGCTGTATTTGTCACCACTTTTCCAAGGCCACCATACTATACAGAGATAAATCACTTGATCTGAAGCTGATATCCATCTAATATTTATCTTATTTGGATCCTAACCCTTTATACAGCCTGTATGTTTTGTTTTTTCCATGCAGGTCACTTAGAGGAAGAAGAAAATCTGTCAGGAGAGACATGTCAGTGGGAAGAGGTCACATCACCACTGGACAGTCGAGTCAGAACACTGAAGAAACAACTTACCATGGAGACCAAGGTCAAACAGGGTGCTGAGAACATGATCCAGACCTACACTAATGGCTCATTTAAGGTATTACACAACATGACCTAATTTATGCATAACACAACACACAAAGCCTCACGATTACAGAACCCTGTTTACAGTCTCTCTGAGTGGCTCATGTGGTAAAACTTTTACAGTAATTGAATACATTATTAAGAGGAAGATTGGACTCATAGCACTTTGCCAGATGCCTTAATGAATTAGAATTTCTCACTGTGCAGAATAGTTTGTATTTTTGTTAACAAGGTTCTTCCTTTCTTTATGACTACTCTTTATGAAGTCATTTAGAAATGTTACTTCAAATTTAAAACTTTTATACATTTAAAGTTTAAAGTAAGGCATTCTTATGCAGACATTTTGACATATTAGAGAAGGGGAATGGACAGCCTGGGCATAGACCAGACTAATTATCAGTCTATGGAAGGCAAAGATGGAACTAATACTGTTAAGCACCATGTGTAAAACCTTTTGGAATGACTTAGTTTCTTGTATGAACTGGACAGAGAACATTATACCGTCTGAGGTAAATCAAAATGACAGATCAAATAGCGTGCCTAACATATATCACAGTTCTAAGCTTTCCTGAATACACAGTAAACTTCCCCTATACTGTGTGTGTGTGTGTGTGTGTGTGTGTGTGTGTGTGTGTGTGTGTGTGTGTGTGTGTGTGTGTGTGTGTGTGTGTGTGTGTGTGTGTGTGTGTGTGTGTGTGTGTGTGTGTGTGTGTGTGTGATTTGCTATTTGTCAAGACCTTTAAGTTACTTTCTTTCTCATGATTGGACGTTCTGTGTTGGTCTGTAATTGTTCGTTTTATTTTCCAGGACAGAAAGATGCTCTCTGCAGCCCAGCAGATGTTGCAGGATAGTCGTACTAAAATAGAGCTGCTGCGCATGCAGATTGTTAAAGTCAGTCAAGCCAGAGATGGAGAGGAGGATGGCAAATATGGTAAATCTTATCACTCACACACATACTGTTCTTGTCTGGGACTTCTTTAAGTTAGGGTTAGGGTCCCAGACCCAGACCCAGCCACACACTCAGACGCAAACTGGTTCATCCCAAAGACAAAACTCCCAAACACAAAATTAACAACGTAGTGTATGTGGTGCAGTGTAGTGAGGAATGCTCAGACCTCTACATTGGAGAGACCAAACAGCCACTTCATAAACGCATCTCACAACATAGAAGAGCCACCTCAATAGGACAAGACTCAGCTGTTCATCTGCATCTAAAGGATTAAAGGTCATTATTTCAAAGATGCCAGTGTTCACATTTTGGACAGAGAAGACAGATGGTTTGAGAGGAGTGACAGAAGCCATCTATGTCCACTGTGAACGACCCTCTTTGAACAGAGGGCGGTGCTTACGACACCAACTGTCTGCCATCTATAATCCAGTTTTGAGATCCCTTCCCAGATACCTTATTGCCCACTCACATCCTGGGTCATTTGATCTCAGTAAATCACATGATAAGGTGGGGCTAGGCCTCACAATGAGTTCACCCGAAACCTTGGCTGATTGTGAACCACACCCATTTTCAGACCTTGGCTCGTGTGATTAGGCAGAGGATCAATGGGAGGTCCATGACCCTCTTGGGGACACTCCCATAGGGCTTAAAATCTGGGACTCTAAATGGCTTCAATAGGAAATAATTTATAATGCACGCAATATGCACACGATTGTTTCTCGTGAAATGCAATAATTGATATTTTACTAATTTTAGTACAGTGGTGATTACTGGTGGTGGTGGTGACTGTTTTGTTCATCTGCACTCAGGTCACTCTATGGAGATGATCAGTCCTGTGGAGCTGCGAGTTGCTGAATTAATTCATCACATGAAGATTGAATCAGCTGTAGCAGAAGGAGCCAAAAATGTGGTGAAGCAACTGAGCGGGCATAAAGTCCAGGACCGCCGAATACTTGCAGAAGTGGGTACCAGCTGGAATGTCTTTGCTTTCACCAACCTAACCTAACCTGAGTTCAACGTGACCTTCACAATATATTCCACAATATGTAGAACTGCTGTGGCTTGAGTGGTAGAGCAGGTGATCTGCCAATCACAGTCAATCCCTGGCTCCTAGATACTAAAGCCTGGATTGCCTCTGATGCATTCATGAATGTGTATGTGTGTGAATGTTTGTTAAATGCACTTTGCTTTGCTCAAATTGAGTAGAGAGGTGCTATAGGTCAGTTTCATGTTAGATTAGATTAAAAAACTACTTTTGTTTAGTAGTTTTTAAGTGAACCCAAACATTTGGGTATTACTGGTTTTGCAAATCGTATTCACATTTACAGTCAATGTCTATGTACAGCTTAAGTTTTTATGATATTTTTGCATAGTGAGAACATTACAATACACATTTCCAAATTTCAGTGCATAATTATAAATCTGATTACATGCATACAGATTGAGATATAATTTTATGAACTCCATACGTTTGGAATTAATTGCGACATAATTATTAATATTGTTGCATCACAGATTGCATTTCTGTATTAGTGCAATATAAAGCACCTTGAGACAACTGTTGTTGTGATTTGGTGATATATAAATAAAATTTTTGTGTATCCTTCAGGCCCAGGCGCGAATGCAGGAGTCATCTCAAAAGGTGGATTTGTTGCGTCTCTCGTTGGAGAGACGTTTATGTGAGCTGGCTCATGATCATCCCACACATGCTACCATTAAAGAGGCTTTAATGGTAGGCACCTCACCTTCTTACGGCACTCCAAAGAAACACTCCCAGGCTCCAGCCTCTTCCTCATCTTCATCCTTCTTCAAACCAGCCAGTCTAACAGGTTGTTTAAGTCTGCTAGTCTCTTTTAAAAGCAAAATTTTGATCGTCATTTTATTAAATAACCTTTCATAACAACATTTAAAAAAATGTTTTTTTAATTATTTTTTTTACCTGAAGCAGCTTTCCATTGAATTTTCAATAATGTTATACCGAGTAAGAACTAATGACTGAAACGCTTTTCCTTAGGTCGTTTGGAGGTATGTTTGATGGGTTGCCAGGATCTGTTGGAGTCAGTTCCGGGCCGTAGTTGTGTGACCAGTGTCTCAACCACCTCTGGGAGCATCTCGGATATGAAGTCTCTGAAGGTACGAACCGGACGCAGTGCCAAGGCTGAAGACATTTCCTGTAAGTCAACTCTCCAATTTTTTTTAATTTTTTTTTTTAGACCTTTTGTTTTTCTTTGTGTCATAAAATGCAAAAATCCAGTAATGGACACTTAAACTAACAAGTAATTGGTTTCAGAAATGGTGAAACTGATAAGACAAACATTTTTGTATTTCAACACAAACCTGAAGTTGTAGCTGAGTATTAGCTACATTTCCATTAGATACCATTAGATTCCATTAGATATTTTGTCCCAGTAACTTAAAGGTTCCTTCAGACTGTTGGTTATCTGGATCTAGATGTCTATCTCTCTGTGTTAGCCCTACGACAGGCTTGCAACCTGTCTAGGGTGTTTCCCGCCTGTCACCCCATGGTAACTGGGAGGGGCTGGATTAAGTGGAAGAGAATGAATGGATGGACTGTACACAAAACAAACTGCTCCTGTCCATTAGGTAGCTATTATGAGTATTGTTATGACACAGTGCTGTACCAACTGTAAGCGTGATATGCTACAGTTTTTTGGTGATTTACTGCCCTTCAAAAGAAAAAAAGAGATGAACAAAAGCAGCAACACAGTTTCAAAACACCTGAAGGATACACAAAAATACAGACAGGCACAAGGTTTTTTCACCAAAATTACAGGACTGAAAATAAGCAAAAGTATTTTACAAGCTCTGTAGACATGGCCAAATCTTTTCACCATTTTAATTTCAGTCAGCTTCCAGCCAGTCAGAAATGTTTGGAGATCAGATGCAGAGCCCACCCAAGAGTTACTGAAGTTTAGGAGCATTTCCGTGGGTAACATAATTCATACTAAAAGTAGTTTTAATCCTGGTCCTCGTGACCATGATCTAAATTATTTACATTTCCTAGTTCCTCGAGGAGACATTCTTCGGTGGTTTGTTAAACTTTGAAGACTTGATAACATGAGTGTATTTCTTACTGAGGTAGATGTTTCTCCATATACATTTTGAAAGATTTCTAAAATGCATGTTTTCCTGTTTTTTATGACATTAGGTCTAAGAAATGTAGTAAGCGCCGAATTTATGGTAACTGTTTTGATTAGTTTTCTGACTGCATCTGCATCTGTTTTCTTTGTGTTTCAGCGGAGATAAGTGCAGTGCTGAAGGTTGACAACAGAGTAGTGGGGCGCACACAGTGGAGACAGCTGGGCAAAGAGGCCTGGGGCCAGAGCTTCAGCATTGAACTAGAACGGGTCAGTGGCTCCCATGTACTTGCTTTAAGGATCATTTCAAATTATCACTAATATATTATGACAGCGTTAAATTAGTTAGGTTTCAGACTACACGTGCATGCAAATAGGTTATCCTCTGTCAAGCACAACGCAGCTTTAAAGAAAGTGATTTGCACCTGCACCAAAATTCAGTTGATTGTGTCTTTGCCCATTCTCTATCTCTTCACCAATTTCAGGGGATTTGGCTTGCTAGTTTTCTTTGTTTTCTGAAAAAAAAAAAAAAAAAATCTTGTTCACAGACAGCATGGGATCTCAGCTTGGTGAAGGAAAGAAGAATCTTTTATCCTCAGATTCACACTATGGGCTTATTCTTCTCCAACTCCACAGTTCACTTCTTTTCTTCTTAGCGACTGCTGGAGTAGCCTTCCATCATGTCGCTTATCAACATAATCGATATTTATTCTCATCAAATTTAGTTTTAGCTCCCTTTAAACCATCTTTGTTCTGATTGACAGAGACTACATTACAAACTTGGAATAACATGAAAAATAGTAAAAAAAAAAAAAAGTAGTTGTTAGATGCTAACAATTTTTTTTTTTTTGCCCATTCTTTCTCTATAAAGAAAGTTTGAACCTTTTGTTTCCAGTGTTTCTGTATTTATTTTATTATAAAAGGTGAGTGTATCCAATATGAAAAGTAGAACTGCTTATTTATTTATATAAAGCCAATTTTTGTTTAGTGAATCAATGTAAAAATCCTGATAATTCAACTCACTGTATTTTTCTTGCAACTGTCATTCTGTAAAAAAAATGTGTCCTTTTGAAGAGTCAAATTTCTTACATAAAAATCATTTTATAAGCAGAAATGTGTAAAAGTAACTGTAAAGTAATGTTAGGACAAGAAGTCACACACTGTTTTCCTTTGCGGTCAGAGATATAGTATAACCTCTCCGTACTGGATTAGCTACTAGTACACATCCGAACCTACTTAAGAAAGGTTTATCTGGAAGTCACTTTTTGAGATTGACGTGATCGTACCAAACCACAGAGTGCTTTAAAGAAAGAGCTGTAGAGATCAAAATTTTTTGCAAGGGCATATCCTCTTGATTGTGTGGAACTAGTATAAAATTGTAATCTAAAAAGTTCCTGTTTAAGATGTATTATCTAGTAGTCAGAAGAAACGAAAAAGATTTTCTGTTACTTGCGTAAATACTTATTCCACCCAGAGTCATATTGTGAGGTCAGATTCCGAACTGACTCAGACCTGAAATCATGCTGATTTTGTGTCTAACAAAACACGAGATAGTCAGCCATGTCAGAGTCCTCTTGTAAAAAATTTCCCTCTTGCCCCTGCGGGCGGTCTTTTATTCCTTCAAGCTCGGGTCCTCTACCAGAGGCCTGGGAGTTTGAGGGTCCCGTGGGATATCTTTCCTGTTCCTAGGACTGCGCTCTTCTGGACAGAGATCTCGGATTTTGTTCCTGGGATCTGCTGGAGCCACTTACCTAGTTTGGGAGTCACCGCACCTAGTGCTCCGATTACCACTGGGACCGTGTCACCTTCACCTTTCACATTTTCTCGAGCTCTTCTCCGAGCCCTTGGTACTTCTCAAGCTTCTCGTGTTCCTTCTTCCTGATGTTGCTCGTTACATCTGTCACTACGGCTGTCTTCCTCTGCTTGTCCACCACTACCATGTCCAGTTGGGTAGCCATCACTATTTTGTCCGTCTGTATCTGGAAGTCCCACAGGATCTTAGCTTGGTCATTCTCGACCGGTGCGTCTCCCATTTTGACCTCGGGACTTCCAGGCTGTACTCTGCACAGATGTTTCTGTATACTCTGCCAGCCACTTGGTTATGGCATTCCATTTGTGCTGGATTGTCTCAGGGTTAACTTTACAGAGCCTGCACCTGGGGTCTTGCCTGGTGTGATAGACCCCAGCTTCTATGGATCTTGTACTTAGAGCTTGTTCCTGTGCTGTCATGATTAGTGCCTCCATGCTGTCTTTCAATTCAGTGTTGTCCAGCCACTGGTAAGATTTCGGGATGTCAGCCACTTCCTGTATCTTCCAGTGGTATATACCATGCAGGGGCCTGTCCTTCCATGATGGTTCCTCCTCTTGCTCCTCTTTCTTGCGTTTCTGCTGCCTGAGTTAGTCACTCGTGGCCATCTTTTTGCTGATGAACTTGTGGATGTTCGTTATCTCATCCTGGGCTGTGGTGCTGACACTCACCAGTCCCCGGCCTCCTTCCTTTCGATTATCATACAGTTTCAGGGTGCTGTACTTGGGGTGCATGGTCAGGAGCTTCCTCGTCTTGATGTTAGTGCCTTCCATCTCTTCCTTTGGGCAGCTTATTATCCCAGCAGGGTACCTGATCACGGGCAGGGCGTAGGTGTTGGTTGCATGGATCTTATTCTTACCATTCAGCTGACTCCTCAGCGCTTGCCTGACCCTCTGTGTTGTTGTTGCAGCTTTCCTAGTGGCCTCTTCGTGGTTCGCATTTGCCTGTGGGATTACCAGGTACTTGTAGTTGTTCTCAATGTCGGCAATGTTGCCTTCTGGTAGTTCGATACCCTCAGTTCTGACTACCTTCCCATTCTTTGTTACCATCCAACTATACTTCTCCAATCTGAACGACATGTCCTTGCTGGAGATGCTGGTGGTGTGGATCAGTGAATCGATGTCTCATTCACTCTTGGCATACAGCTTGATGTCATCCATGTAGGGTAGGTGGCTGACAATTGCTCCGTTCTGTAGTTGGTATCCGTAGGTAATCTAGTCGATGATCTCACTGAGGGGGTTCAGGCTTATTCAAAACACCACTGGGGACAAGACATCTTCTGTCAGGTTATTGGCTGGTATTTGAATGGGACTGGTCTCTTCTGGGGGTCCTTGGGGATCAGGACTGTCCGGCCTTCAGTAAGCCATTCTGGGTGTCTCTCATCGACTAGCAGCTGTTTCATTTGTACTGCCAGATGCTCATGCAGTGCAGTCAGCTTCTTCAGCCAGTAGGCATGAACCATGTCGGGGGCTGGTGCTGTCCAGCTCTTCATACTGGAAACCCTTTGTTGAATTTCTGCCACTGTGGTAGTTACTGGACCATGTTCAGGTTGCTGTGGTGTGCTCTTAGATCCACTAGCCATTGAGCATTGCCTGTAGGACTATGTAGCTGTGTATTCTGGCGTTACCCACACAATGTTAGGCAGAAGGGTTTTGTGTTGTGGCTGATTGGTGTAGATGACTAATAGAAAAACCTCATAATTAAAAAAATAATTTTTAAATGTAGGTATGTATAATAAATTATCACTTGACCATAGTTGTTTGAGTGAAGTTGTTTTTTTATTGTTCTATTTTATCTTGAACTCATGAAGTTCACCAATTTTTTTTCTACCTGTCGGGTCCTAAAGTAAAATATCTTATTACCTTACATTTTAACTTTTTCCAAATGTTAGTTGATCACCAAATCTGTCTGTCTGTTTCTCTCAAAATTCAAGTTTTTTTTAAGTTTAATAAATTGTAAATGGTAAAGAGTAAGAATGACAGTGCGTGAAATCTGTTTGTAGCTATTTTGAAAACTGAACATCCCTCACACCAAATGTAATAATTCAGAAACAAAAATCTGGGCAAATTAAATATGAAATGATGAAAATATCTGAATTGTAATCCATGTGTGTGAACATACGTGTGCATGTTTCTGTGTGTTGTTCTAGTCCAGGGAGCTGGAAATTGCTGTGTACTGGAGAGACTGGCGAGCATTAAGTGGAGTGAAGTTCTTGCGGCTGGAAGACTTCCTTGATAACCAGCGACATGGCATGTGTCTCCAGCTGGAGCCACAGGGCGTTCTCTTCATTGAGGTTCTCCTGTTCATATCTAGTCTTCAAACTGTTTATTTACCTCTGTGGCATGCATAGACTGTACATAAAAGATGGACATAGCCACAAGCTTAGGTTATGTCATTTCAGAGGGGTATCCCATGGTTAAACATATGTATAGTATAAATTCTGTATCTGTATCCTGATCGCTTTCTCTGTTCTTTTCCAGGTGACATTTATAAATCCTGTCATTGAGCGTCCCTTCAAGCTCCAGAGGCAGAAGCGAATTTTCCCTAAAGAAAAAGGTGGCACCAATTATTAATATTTTTTCAAATTTGTTTTTAGATTTGTTGATAAATGTCGATTTATCCTTGACTGTTTCAGTTGTTATCAGGCAGTTCTTGAATGGAAAATCTGATCATTTTCTGTTTATTGCTTTGATGCTAAACCTTTATCTCATCCTTTTCATACTGACAGTAATTACATAATAATGCAAAATGAAACTTCATTATGTCCACAGTAAGGATACTTATTTTGTGACTGCTCATTTCTCTCAGCACTGTTTTAAATCTAGAACCTCAGAAACAATTCGTGGATGCTTTCACAATCTTTCTTACTTAGAATTGCTATAATCTACTTCACCTACTCTTCAATTTGACAGATAGACATAAAATGTTGCTCCTGGTGTGTCTGTGCAAAATGTCACTACAATAAGCTGGCAGATGTCCAATGATGGACAGGTTAAGTGGCTTTTATAGCATGCTCTACTGGGGATGGACATACAATGATATATCAGCTGATCATTATGTGTGCTTTGATATCAGCTGATCTGTAGGTTTTGTAGCCAAGCTGTTTTATGTCCACACAACAAACCAGAAACCCCCTGGTACCAAAAATTTCTAAATATTACTAAGCAGATGTTTAGAGAATATGGTTACAGGTATTGTATTTCCAGAAAAAAGACTGTTCAAGAAGGAACACTTTTTTTTTTTTTAATCAGAGTATTGCATCAACTCACATAAACTTCTGGCATTTTGATCTGGTCAGTTAGATAGCAGCGGTGGGTGTTAATCACTTTCATCTGGTTTGGCGGTAATGAAATTAACAGGTTCACTAGAGGGGCAACAGAAGACAACCCCAAAATCAGGAATGGCTTTACAGATGGAGACGCTTGGACATTTTTCCCTCTTCATTTTTTCTGCATGTTTTTTCAGTAATTTTGCATTTGGCTAGGCTAAGTGTCACCACTGATGTCATAAGGTGATACCTGGACCCCCTACATGGGTTGCACACGTGGTCCAACTCCTTCAGTATGGCATATCAATACGTGTCATTACCAGAAGGTTTGCTGGTAACAGAACAGTCTCAAGAACATAGAGGTGAGTCCTGGATACAGGCAGTTACTCTAGGAAAACTGGACAGGGCTGTAGAAGGCTAACCCATCAGTAGGACCAGTATCTGTGTAAGGAAGAACAAGATGAGTACTACCAGAGATACAAAATGACCTCCAGCTGGCTGCTGGTGTCAGTGTCTCTGACTCAACAATTAGAAACACCCGCCCTCATCAGGTCATGAGGGAGGGCTGACATCCTCTCGTGGGGCATGTGGACTCTGTCTGCCACACTGGAGCCATTTACTATAGATTACCAGAACTGGTGCTTTGGGGTTTTTACAGATGAGAGTAGGTTCCCATATGGCAGATGTTAAAAGGATTTGGAGAAGCCATGGGGAACATTATGCTGCCTGTGACATTGGTCAACATGACTGGTTTAATGGTAGGTCAGTAATGGTCTGTGGAGGCATATCCATGGAGGGACGCATAGAACTCTACAGGCTAGGCAAGGACACCCTGATTACCTTTAGGTATCAGGATGAAACTCTTGGACCCATTGTCATTGTCACTGATGTAGTGGGTGCTGGGTTCCTCCTGGTTCACGACAATGCCCAGCTTCATGTAGGGGGAATATGCTGGACGTTCGTGGAAAATTAAGGAATTTATTCCTTTGACTGGCCCCACACTTGCCTAACTTAAATCCAACAGAATGCCTCTGAGCATGTGGAGGCTATACAAACTGCTGAGTGCCATTCTGAGTTACTGCAATAAAATTTCAGCCTGCGGCATTGTTTTTTTGTTTTTTGGGGGGGTTTTTTTCACTTTAATTTTTGGGGTGTTTTTAAATTCAGCCCTCTGTACTTTCATTGTCATCAAACAGTGTGGTAACCTTTAATTCCTAAAACATTATTTATTCCACATCAGTGGAGATATCCACATGGCTTCTTTTCCCATTGAGATCTGAGGTGTTTTCAATGTTTTTTGAGCACTGCATTTTCTCTTTACATAGTATTTGCTGCATATAAAACTTTTTCAGTCATGTAGCTCAGATTTAATTTTCTCCCATCATTCCTGCTCACAGGGAAGGACTTCCTGCGTGCTGCCCAAATGAACATGAACTTTGCTGCTTGGGGCCGTTTGATGATGAGCATCCTGCCTCCTTGCAACTCACTGGAGCCCATGAGCCCTCCATTAGCAGCCCCCAGTACTACATCAACTCTTTCACCAGCTCAGTAAGGCTCTGTGTTGTGACCCAGAAATATCTCTTTGTGACATCTATGAAAGAGTGAAATAATAAGTTGTTTGCTTTGGGCTGTTTTTCTGCTCATATTATCAGACTGGACAGATTAACTTGACTAGAAGGCTGAATCTAATGTTATCACTGGACTGTATTTGGAGTGGTTGTATAATGTTATTGAAGGTTATAAAAATATGTGATTCTATATTTTTCTTGCTCTCAAAAAAACTTTTCCCCACACCAGTGGTGGTGGGGAAAAAAATACACAGGAACAAAAACTTACACTACAGAAACATGATTGTTGATAGTTTGTTTTTGCAAGGGTCATTTGACCAATTGAATGAGAAAATGCTCATAGATGTTATAAAGAGAATTTAATTAAGATTCAATTTAAAAAAAAAATTTAATATAGTGCCAAATCACAACAACAGTCGCCTCCAGTAAGGACCTTACAATAATAGAGAGGAAACCACATTAATCAGATGGCTCCCTGTCAGCAAGCATTTGGTGACAGTGGGAAGGAAAAACTCCCTTTTAACATGAAGAAATCTCCAGTAGAGCCTGTTTCAGGGAGGGGTGGCCATCTGGTGTGACTGGTTAGGGTGAAATTACAGAACACCTGTTTGGTTTTGAAATTCGGTCCATGGTAAAAAAAAAAAAAATGTGATTATGTTTATAGTTGCTAAAATTGCAGTGTTGCTTGTAATCAGTAACTGACTTGATTTTTAATGTGATTTAATGAAGAAAAGGAAACAAACATAACCATATTTAAATTTAAAATTGCATGACCCCTTCTAGCCCGCTAATGTGTTTCTCTCTCTTTGTTGTTGAAAAAATGTAAAATTAAGTCTCCATCTCCTAATAAATAAGTGTTTCTGAAGCCTTAGGTAGTATGAGATTTCCTCCATTAGACAGATTTCCCAAAGTCTATCCAAGTTTGGAGGGTCGGGCTTCAGCCGTCTAATTGTAATGCATGTAATTGCTGCCACCAATAATATTCTTTAGCCAAATTTTGGTGAGAAATCTTCTGAAGCGCACATAAAACGTTGTTCCAATATCTATCTAACTCTGCACATGGCCAGAATATATGTATGCAAGTCCCAGTATGTGTACCACATTTTCTCCAACATGTGTTAGTGGCGTGGCCCTTCCATTTGAATTCTCTCCAAGAGTTTGAGCTTGTTACCCTGTGTGCTCCATTGCAGATTTCCTTTTTACATGTAATGTAGTATTTGCAGTTATAGATTTCTCACCCCCATTTCCTCTGTAACTTTCTCCCACTCCTTGTGTCATATTAAGACATTTCTTAATTTTAAATAGCAGAAGAAGTCTGTATTGCTGATGTTAAGCTCATCTTTTATCTGTTTTAAAAGATTTGATGCTATCCTTATGAGGTTGGTATACCTTAATCAGGATGTATTCAGCTCATGAATGGAATTGTTTTGGGCGATCCAAAACAATCATGTCGCATTTTAATCATACATTCAAATATAATTCAAATGTCTTTAAGTGTATATTTATATACTTAAAGCACTCTGCCTCACATCATGCATGCCATTGAGTGTGGGAGGAAGCCCTCACAGACACAGGGAGAGCATGCAGGCTCCACACAGATGGAGATGGGTCTACTTTAGATTAAGTGCGGCTTGTAATATAGACCTGTTTTCAGGTTTGATCTGATTTCTGCCGTATTAATATATGAAAAAAATCTAATATTTTTTTTTAATATGTAATATTTTTCTTTTTTCTAAAGACTTGTGCTTTTATTTATTGAATTTTGTAATATTTTAATTATTTATTTGTCAGTTTCTTAATTCAAGACAATAACTGCAGAATGGTGCAGTGTAATAAACTATATTTTGTTTTGGTTTATTTAAGAGAGCCTGCAGTAATGAGTCTGAATTTTGCTGAAGAACCACCAGGCAGATCTCCACATTCCATAAGAAAGAACAGTAAAAACTCCCCACTGGTAAGCTTCCCGTCTGCGTGACAAATGAATACATACACTAGATGCATTGTGTAATGTGTATAACAAAATAACTAAACTAATCATCTATGGTCTGAGGAGACAAGTGATTAGTCCAGTTTGTTTCAGTTTGTTACCAGGAATATTCAAAAAGTTATGGATGATGGCTCGCATACTGCTCTTGTTTTTCCGTGCGGATTCATTTTCTGTCAGTTCATCTATTTTCTGTTTTGCTGAAGAAACAGTCTTCTAATGAGAACAAGAGCCCAAAGCCCGAGAGACAACCGTCTGTTCTTCCACCTACACTGTAAGTCATGTTGATTTTTTTTTTTTTTTTTTTTTGTTTGTGAATTTGTTAGGTTTGATTAAACAGTTTTTGGTACTCCAGATCACCAACCCAAGATTTTATTTCCTTCTGTGAAATAGGATAAGTAAAAATAAACCACACTTAACTTCCTGTGGTTCCAGTTCTAAAGTAATATACAGGGTGGGCCATTTATATGGATACACCGTAATAACATGGGAATGGTCGGTGATATTAAAGTCCTGTTTGTGGCACATTAGTATATGTGAGGGGGCAAACTCCTCAAGATGGGTGGTGACCATGGTGGCCATTTAGAAGTCGGCCATCTTGGATACAGCTTTTCTTTTTTCAATAGGAAGAGGGCCATGTGACACATCAAACTTATTGGTAATGTCACAAGAAAAACAATGGTGTGCTTGGTTTCAATGTAACTTTATTCTTTCATGAGTTATTTACAAGTTTCTGACCACTTATAAAATGTGTTCAATGTGTTGCCCATTGTGTTGGATTGTTAATACAACCCTCTTCTCCCACTCTTCACACACTGATAGCAACACCGCAGGAGAAATGCCAGCACAGGCATACAGTATCCGTAGTTTCAGGTGCTGCACATCTCGTATCTTCACACCATAGACAATTGCCTTCAGATGACCTCAAAGATAAAAGTCTAAGGGGGTCAGATCAGGAGACCTTGGGGGCCATTCAACTGGCCCACGACGACCAATCCACTTTCCAGGAAACTGTTCATCTAGGAATGCTCGGACCTAGCACCCATAATGTGGTGGTGCATCATCTTGCTGGAAAAACTCAGGGAACGTGCCAGCTTCAGTGCATAAAGAGGGAAACACATCATCATGTAGCAATTGCAAATATCCAGTGGCCTTGAGGTTTCCATTGATGAAGAATGGACCCACTATCGTTGTACCCCATATACCACACCAAACCATCACTTTTGTTGTTCCAACAGTCTTGGAGGGATCCATCCAATGTGGGTTAGTGTCAGACCAATAGCGGTGGTTTTGTTTGTTAACTTCACCATTCACATAAAAGTTTGCCTCATCACTGAACAAAATCTTCTGCGTGAACTGAGGGTCCTGTTCCAATTTTTGTTTTGCCCATTCTGCAAATTCTGTGCGCCGATCTGGGTCATCATCGTTGAGATGCTGCAGTAGCTGGAGTTTGTAAGGGTGCCATTTGTGAGTAGCTAATATCCGCCAAAGGGATGTTCGACTAATGCCACTCTCCAGTGACATGCAGTGAGTGCTACGCTGTGGGCTCTTGCTGAATGAAGCTAGGACAGCCACTGATGTTTCTTCATTAGTGACAGTTTTCTTGCGTCCACATTTTGGCAAATCCAACACTGAACCAGTTTCACGAAACTTAGCAAGCAGTTTGCTAACTGTAGCATGGGAGATGGGTGGTCTCGTAGGGTGTCTTGCATTGAAATCTGCTGCAATGACCCGCTTACTGCGTTCACCAGATATCAACACAATTTCGATCCGCTCCTCACGTGTTAACCTCTTCGACATGTCAATGGCTGTGAACAAAGAGAAACTTGTAAATAACTCATGAAAGAATAAAGTTACATTGAAACCAAGCACACCATTGTTTTTCTTGTGACATCACCAATAAGTTTGATGTGTCACATGGCCCTCTTCCTATTGAAAAAACAAAAGTTGTATCCAAGATGGCCGACTTCTAAATGGCCACCATGGTCACCACCCATCTTGAGGAGTTTGCCCCCTCACATATACTAATGTGCCACAAACAGGACTTTAATATCACCAACCATTCCCATTTTATTACGGTGTATCCATATAAATGGCCCACCCTGTATGTCTAAAAGTTCTGTGTCAGTATGTGTAGATATTCTGTGTAGATGAAATATTTGAAGATGTTCATTTTGCATCCAAAAGGAAGGTTCACTTCTCAGTAACATAAATGTTTGAAGTTTGCTTCTCTAGTTTCTGGTAACAAAGACACTGATTTTTATTTTTTCTCTGAAATCAATGAAGGACTCTATCAGGAGCTAAACATGTGCACTTTTGTATCCTCATGCAGGAAGGATAAAGGGCTTCAAATAGAAGACTTCAAGTGTATTTCAGTCCTAGGGAGAGGTCACTTTGGAAAGGTATAAATTAAACTTACTTTCCTGTATTTGTAAGGCAGCAGTGGGACTGCAACATTTCAATAAAAATGGAATACAATTTATATACAAGTATTGCAATGCAGCGATTGCAAATCTGAATTCAAATGTCAGTGACCTTGACCTCAAAGCTAAGATCAGAGATCAAGTTTTTCTGAAAATCCTGTAAATGCGATAACTCAATAAGGAAGACACCTGGGATTTCCTAATTTATACCATGTGTGCATCTACTAAGCCGCCAGTATTTTTTAACATTACTTCTGTTTCTTGTATTTGATGCAAGGTGCTGCTAGCAGAGTATAAGAAGTCAGGTAAACTGTATGCCATCAAAGCCCTGAAGAAAGGTGATATTGTGACACGTGATGAAGTTGACAGGTATGTAATCTCATCTCGTCTTCACCAAAATGCTTTGACTCTAGTGGATGGTGTCTTGGAACATGTTCCCAGTGCTTGATGAAATTAAACCTTTTCTTTTCCACACCTATTCTCCCTATATGCATGTCTACTTTCTTTATGTCCTTAGCTATTCTACTTTTTCTTTGCTAACCTTGTCGTTTGAAAACTGGTTGGGGGTGAAGGAAGGGAGACCGGACAAAAGAAATGCTGTGTAAAAGAGCCAGAGATAATAATAATTACTAATGATTAAAAGCAGAGAGGTGTATAAACACATTGTGAGTGAAGAGGAAACGCTCAGTGCATCATGGGAATCCCTGGGCAGCCTACGCTTATTGCAGCATAACTAAGTGAGGATTGAGGGTCACCTGATCCAGCCCTAAGTATATGCTTTGTCAAAAAGGAAAGTTAGAAGCGTAATATTAAAAGTAGAAATGCTGTCTGTCTCCTAACTCTAAACTAGAAGCTGGTTCCACAGAAGAGGGGCCTGAAAGCTAAAGGCTCTGCCTGCTGTTCTACTTTTAAATATATTAGAAGGATTTAACAGGGAGCCAATGAAGATAAGCCAGTATGGATGAAATACGCTCTCTTTCCATTCCGTGTCAGTACTCTTGCTGCAGCATTTTGGATCAACTGAAGTCTCCCATCTCTTTCAGATTGCATCTTCTTTATAAGATTTTAATCAACCTGTATGCATCTTCTTCCAGTCTACATCATCCTCTGTTCCTCCCTCTTTAAAAAGTAAAAAGAAATCTGTTAACTGCTATTCATAAATAAAACTAGTGCCTGTGTAACCCAGGTTATATTTTGTAGTTACAGATTAAAGAAAACTGTAGATTTAAAGATGCCTTCACAAGACAGTCAAAGTTATTGTTTTGAAAAGAAGCCAGCTAAAGGCTGATTCAGTGGGACTGTGCCCATTACAAACTTGGCCGGGCAGAATATAGGTTCTAGCTTTCTCATCTAATTTACATGAGTGAGTGAGTGAGTGACGGATGTCAGTTGTTGCAGGGAATGAAAGAATGAAATGAATGAAAGTGAGTTTTAGACTATCGGTACAGTGAAATTTTGTTAAAAGTTAGAACTTTTGGCCAGTTCTTATTTTTTTCACATTCCTTCAGAGCGCAGTTTCAGGGTTTAAAGTTAGTTTACATCAGAGTTTGGTTATAGCTCTGCAATGGTTAAATACAGGTGTAGGAATCTTGGGAATGCATTAATGTAAATGAATGCACACACAAAGAGAGCCAAACAAACATGCTTGTGTATGTGTGTCCCTCCTCCTGCACAGAGTGGAACAGCCTCTCTAGAGAACAACTTTTAGGTAAAAGACAAAATGTGAGAACTGCTCAACCACACAGCATCAGACTTGGCATGCACCCACCATTTGCAGATTAGGTGAACAGCTGTTGAGCTAGATGAAGAACAGACAAAAAGATTTATCAAATAGAATACAAATAATAATTTTAATTAGTGTTTCTGCATGCTGGAATGTCATCCCTTTCTCGCAATTTGTTTTCTTCAGTGTCTCTTTGCTCTCCTCTCTTACCCTCACCCCCAGCGAGTCACAGCTGAACCTGGTTCTGCCTGTGTTTACCTTCTGTTAAAAGGGAGTTTTTCCTTCCTTCTCCTTTCCCTCCTTATCTGAGAGTATCTCTGAGGAGGAGATTGTAAAGGTAATTAATGCTTTACAGAATGGAAAAGCTCCTTGACTGAATGGATAAGGACCTGAATTTTATAAGATAATTTAGAGCTGACTAAAAGTCCCTCTCTCAAATATGTATCTCCACTCAGCAATGACAGGCTCCCTCCAAAGGTCATACAGCAAATATGTCGTTGATCCTTAAAAAAGATAAACTCCCTGACAAGTGTGGCTCTTATTGCATAATTAGCTTAATCAAGGTTGACAGCAAAATTTTCTTCAAAATCCTGGTAAAAGGCCTTTGTAGTTAGCGAGAGCTTGGATGCGTCTCCACACCTGGCGGGGGTTGTTATCAGTGAGGAAGCCCTCTGTCCTCCTCCTGTAGGCCTCCTTGGCCTGTTTGATACCTTCCTCAAGTTGGCTGTGGGAGCGCGGTACATGGAAGGCTGAAGGCTGAGTTACGAGTTCTGATCCGTGCCTGTACTTCAGTCATCATCCAAGGTTTTCAGTTATGAAAAACAGAGATGGTTTTAGTCATTATCACATTCTCCACACAACACTTAATGTAGAAAATGACAGAGTGAGTGAAGGTTTCCAGGTCCTGCTGTTCGAAGATGGACCAGGCTGTCAGATCAAAACAGTCCTGTAGCTGGAGTCGAGCGTCATCTGGCCATGTTTTAATGACCCAGGTGCTTGGAGAACTGGGGGGGTGTAGGTAGGAATGAGGAGCAGAGAGAGTAGGTCAGATTGTACTAGGTGGGGCAGGGGTGTTGCTCTGTAGGCCCATTTAATGTTACTGTACACATGGTCTAGTGTCCCGTCCCGGTTGTCGTAAATCTCTGATTGCAGCTCCTCCCATTTTGTTTATGAGGAATCTCACGTTTGGTGAGGAAGATGGATGGAAGTGGGGGTTGTGTTGTTGTTTTTGCAGCTGAACACGATAGCCAGTGAACACAAAAAGGTGCACAGTATTTGTGAGCGCGTCGCATCTGCATATTTCTGCCCCCATCTTTAATTAACATATATTAGTATGAGGATGATTACTCTGACCTGTGACATCTAAAGATTGAACTGCAAGGGTCTGAATAGAGTTAAGACTGTTGGAAGGAGATGATGGATATTAATATGTCACTGTATCTGTGTGGTCGTGTTCAGCCTCATGTGTGAAAAGAGGATCTTTGAAGTGATCAACTCGTCTCGTCATCCATTCTTGGTGAACCTGTACGGCTGTTTCCAGACTGCAGACCACGTGTGCTTTGTGATGGCCTACTCGCCCGGAGGAGACCTCATGACACACATTCACAACAGCATCTTCAACGAGAGTCAGGCTCGGTGAGCTCACGGTTTTTTCTGTAAAACCTGCCGCTACAATCCAGGACTGTGCTGTTATTTCTACCACTTCTCTGATTTTTAGGTTTTTCTCCTCGTGTGTGCTTCTGGGTCTAGAGTTTCTCCACAACAACAAAATAGTTTACAGGTGAGTCCTTTCAAGGCAGTTTATTACTATATCCTCGTAACTACGAGCTGCATGTCAGGAGCATGAGGCATCATTTTTTCTGTTTGCATGTTTGTGTCATTCAGAGACCTGAAGCTGGACAATCTGTTGATGGACGCAGATGGCTTTGTAAGGATAGCAGATTTTGGCTTGTGCAAAGAAGGTAAATAGATTTTTATTTTATTTTATTTTTTTGTTGAAAAATCAAACTGTGTGGTCTTTGTATCTTCAGCGCAGAAAGTCAAAGCTTTAGATTTTGTGAAGATTTCAGAACTGTATAGTGTTTGTGTCAAAGGCTATGAATGTACATGGATAGTTTGTAATTAATCACTCACACTTATATGCATGAACAGTACCAACTAAGCAAGTATGTAATCAATCCCTGTAGTCACTCTGTGACACTTAAATGTGCGTAGGAATGGGCCACGGGGATCGCACGTCAACCTTTTGTGGCACACCAGAGTTCCTGGCTCCAGAGGTGCTGACAGACAGCAATTACACCCGCAGTGTGGACTGGTGGGGGCTGGGGGTCCTCGTCTATGAGATGCTGGTGGGGGAGGTTAGTGTAAACCATAAACTGTATATAAAGATGCACCATGTCATAAAGTTGCAGGAAGAAAAAGGTTTGGGTTTATTGGGGCAATGTCCACCTTCACCTTCAGTGTCTGGTGTAGACCTTCCTACACATTTCCATTAATTCTTGATGACTGCATTACTCATTCCTCCATACAGAAGAGCTTAAACACTGATGTTACCTCACATTTCCTCACATGAAATGCTTGGTTAGCTCAATTAGCTTTTCCTGTTAGACTTTGCTGCCAAAATGCTAAATTCAATGCTCTATTAATGTTGAAAAGTCATCCTAGCTCAGACAAACCAAAATTACTATATTAAAATCACGTTTCAGAGATGGGATAAAGTCATGTTTAGACATGGGGTGTCTAAATATGACTTTGACTTTAGGTCAGGAGGTAACCAGGTCATTTACTAATTGGAAGGTTGGTGGGATGATCTCGGCTGGGAACATGATTATGTGTGAATGTTAGATAGAAAGCATTTCAGTGAAGAGAAAGTAGGGAAAAAAGTGCTATATAAGAACCGGTCTATTTAGACCAAACATGAATTATTATTGTAGGGTCTTGACCTTACAATATAAAGCGCCTTGAGGCAACTCTTGTGATTTGGTGCTAAGTAAAAGAAAAAAAAAAAAAATCGGAAAAGAAGTGAATGCTGGACTGTTTATGGACAACTAACAACTATTTGTATATACAAATGTTTATTTAATTACAGTTAGGTCTGTACTTTGTTGAACAATTGTACTATTTATAGTTTTGCCTCTGTACACCACCATATTGGATATTCAGAAAAAAAAATTCAATTTAATTCAAAGTGTTAACAAAGGTTTTCCATCAATGGCTTAACCAAATCCCAGGAATCAGGTGACCCCCAATGAGCAGCCACTTTGGTGACAGTGGGAAGGAAAAAGTCCCTTTAACAGGAAGAAACCCTCTGCAGAACCAGGCTTAGGGAGGGCCAGCAATGTGCTGCAACTGGTTGGGTTAAGGGGAGGAAGACAGGACAAAAGACATGCCATGGAGAAGAGCCAGAGATAAATAATACCCAACTATTAGATGCAGTGTGGTGTATAAATACATGGTAAGTGAAAAGGGGCGAAAAAAGGAGCATTACTAAGGGTGGATTCAGGGTCACCTGATCCAGCCCTAACTGTAACCTTTGTCAAAAAAGAAAGTCTTAAGCCTAATCTTAAAAGTAGAGAGGTTGTCTGTCACCTGGGGCCTGAAAGCTGAAGGCTCTGCCTCCCATACTACTTTTAGATATCCTAGGAACCACAAGTAAGCCAGCTGTCTGAGGGCGAAGTGCCCTGTTGGGGTCATTAAGATAAGATGGGGCCTGATTATACAAGACCTTGTATGCGAGGGGAAGGATTTTGAATTAGATTCTGAATTTAATAGGAAGCCAACAAAGAGAAGCCAGTGTAGCAGAAATATGCTCTCTCTTTCTAGTCCCTGTCAGTACTCTTGCTGCAGCATTTTGGATTAACTGAAGTCTCAGGGAGTTTTTAGGACCTCCTGATAATAATGAATTACAGTAGTCCAGCCTACAAGTAATAAATGCATGAAGTAGTTTTTCGCTGTCAGTCTGAGACAGGATATTTCTAATTTTAGAGATTTTACGCAAATGGAATAAAGTAGTCCTACATCTTTGTTTAATATGTGCATTGAAGGACACATCCTGGTCAAAAAACGACTCCAAGATTTCTCACAGTGTTTGGCCTCCAGGGGTTCCTGTCACGGAACCCTGTGGAAATCCATAATTAACCTCAGTGTGGAAAGAGGACTCTCCATTTAGGCTACGTTCACACTGCAGGTCTTAATGCTCAATTCCGATTTTTTGATCAAATCCGATTTTTTTGTCTGCTTGTTCACACTACAAATAAAATGCGACAGCAAACGCTCTCTAGTGTGAACGCTCAAAGCGGCCCGCATGCGCAAAAGAAGACGTCACACACAACGCGCTCTGTTTAGACCCAGAGCAAACAATATTGTTTGACTGATGGCCCTTAATATAAAGACTTCGGACTTTACGTTTCCCAATTTTTCCTTTAAGTTATTTTGTTATTTACATAATAATGTAAATAACCTAATAATTATCCTTATTGCTGTTTTAGAGGAGCGGTGCTTCAAAGGATAGTTGCAGATTTCTGTCAGAATCTGCAGATTATACAGTACAAATAAAATGTTCACGTTGTGTTCCCAACAGTTTCACTGACATCTACACTGGATGGCCAGGAAGCGTTCGCGATGTCTTCTTGGGTGCTTCTCCGGCACTGATAATTGGCGTCTGTCTTGTGTCAGTGACGTAAAAGACGGATTTAATGTGACATGACCGTTCAAACAGCAGTCGCTTTCTAAAACATCGGATATGTATCGGATTCAGTACCACATACAGTGACCCAGATCGGTTTGAAAATATCGGTTTGTGCCGTTCACACTGTCATACCATGATCGGATATGGGTCACACAGGGTCAAAAAAATCGGATTTGATGCGCTTTCGCCTGCAGTGTGAACGTAACCTTACATGAACAAACTGGAGTCTATTAGATAGATATGATACAAACCACTGCAGTGCAGTACCTGTAATACAGCATGCTCTAATCACTCTAATAGGATGTTATGGTCAACAGTATCGAACGCTGCATTGAGGTATCGCAGGACAAGTACAGAGATGAGTCCACTGTCAGAGGCCATAAGAAGATCATTTGTAACCTTCACTAAAGCTGTTTCTGTGCTGTGATGGGCTCTGAAACTTTTCAAATAAACCTTCCTTTGCAGATGATTAGTTAGCTGTTTTACCACTACTCTTTCAGGAATTTTTGAGATATAAGCAAGGATAGCCAGGTCAAGTGATGGCTTTTTAAGTAGTGGTTTAACTACTGCCAGGCCGAATGCCTAATCAGCATTCACATTAATTAATAGTTAAGGTTAAAGGAATGCTTGGCTCAGAGGAGTCAAGAGGCATACCCAGTGAAGATGTAAAAACACCTCTGTGTGAGTAGAGTTCAGGTAGCTGTTTGGCACAAGGCATTGGAGCCTTGCCTGGAGCATATGCCTGAATTATATCCTTAAAAAATGTAAAGAACAATATGAAGTTAATACAGCTCTGTTCTTTCTTTCAGTCTCCTTTCCCAGGCGACGATGAGGAAGAAGTGTTTGATAGCATTGTCAATGATGATGTGCGTTACCCCCGCTTCCTTTCTCCTAACTCTGCATCCCTCATTCAGAAGGTTGGCTCCCAGACTAAGGAAACTGAATTCTCCATATGAAGCATTTTATGACCTCTTCAGTTCTATTCACACCTTTAATAATGGAGTAGTGCTCAAAGTCTAAACTGTCTGTTGAGCTTGTTAGCACATTTGAATTCTATTTATATGATCTGAATATTCTAAATGCTGTTGACCTAGGCTACTACATCACTTTCTTTCTCTCGCCTGTGTTTAAGCTGCTGCAGAAAAATCCTGACTTGAGACTGGGAGCAGGAGAAGAGGATGCCTTGGAGATCAAAAGACACAAATTCTATGAGGTCAGTGTCCAGTTATTGTAGCTACTTCAACTGAAGTCACTGAAGTACCCAGTACGAGTATGAGATGAAATAGTGGAAGGACAGGTGCTGAGTAAAAGCATCTGAAAAGTAAGGAATCACAAAGAGCTGCACAAGTAAACAGAATAAAAAATATGAGAAAATTAAATACCGCAGTTCCAATACAAAATCAGGTTAAGACGGTAGTCTCAACAAAGACTTGTCAGGTTAAAGAAAAAGGTTTTAACTGCTTTTTAAGCAGAAGTCCAGAGTCAGCTAACCACATTAGTGGAAGATTATTCCAAAGTCTCTGTGTCCCCTACTCTTTAAACTTCTTTAAAGAACAACTAACAGATTCTGAGTCTGTGACTGAAGAATGTGAGCAGCAGTGTGTTTAGTAAGCAGCTGGGATAAATAGCCTACGGCCTGGCTGTTTACTGTTCTGTATGTCGTATAAGAAATTGAAAATTAATCCTAGAATCTAGTGAGAGTCTGTATAAAGAATATGAAAGAGGAGAAATGTGAGTTTGTTCGGAGGTGTGAAAGGGATTATCTAAGGTGGTAAACTGGGCATTTTAGTAATCATGCAATCGCACAAATGAATGATCTTGTCCAGTTCAGCCAAGGCGTCTGTGTATGTAACAATTTAGAAATACTTCTATAAATGAAAGAAACGGCAATGGAAAATAGATTTTACTTGTTCTCCAGAGATCACAATTCTGGACTTTGCATTTGAACAAAAAGAAACAAGACTGATTTTAGGACATAATTCAGGAGGAGCTATAACCACGGAGTCAGTCTTGTTGCCATTTATAGTTTAGAACAAGGTAACAGATAGTGAGCCAGCTCCTAATCTGGATTAAACAGTGGACTAGGGAGGAAGCCTGTCCAGCACACAATGTTATGTTCAAGGATAACTTCTTCATCCTAACAGAGAAAATCCTTGCAGATAATTAGAAAGAAAACCTATCTAATGCAGAGCCAGAGATGCCAAGCAGAATCTTAAGCCTATTAAGTACAAATTTCTGGTCAACAGTATCAGTTGCACTGCGGTCAAATAGAAAGAGTATAAAACAAGTCCCTGTATCAGAAGCCATCAAAAGATCATAACAGAGCTTCAAAAGTGGAGTTTGGCTTTTGAAACAGTTAAAAAATCTGTCATTTGGAGAAAATGGTAAAAGATTTGAATTGATGTTCTGCAAGTGTTTCTTCATAATTTGGTAACAAATAATGAGTTAGGCCGTTTTATATAGGAGGGAACACTGCCTCGCCTCAGTGAGCTGAAAGCAAAGATGTACTAATGGTGGTGGAAGTCTCAAATAGGATGTAAAGAAGGTAATCACTGAGTCATTAAGTGTAATTAGAGAAAAAGAAGTAAATGATTCAGGGCACTGAGAATCATCCTCATTAGAACAGGGTGGAGGAGAAACAATGCTATTAACAGTATCAAATAATAACCTGGGATAATTGTTATTACAATTTATGAGATTATTTAAATGAGTTTTTTTAATATATTCACAGTGCGCAGCCAAACCCATTGTCATGCACAATCATTATTAATTTAAATATTATTAGTTTCGACAGGAATGATGAAGAGCACAAGTTTGATTATTTAACCAGTGAGCAAGAAACAACAGTGTGACTGACTTTGTAGAGAGTGACCTGAGCATTGTTGTATGGTATTGACCTTATAGTATAAAGCTCCTTGAAGCAATGGTTGTTGTGATTTGTTGCTATATATAAATACAGTTGATTTGAATTGAGGCAAAGGAGTTCAATACAATACAAAACAATTTTTTATATATAGCACATTTAAAAACCAGGGGTGTGCCAAAGTGCTTCACAGAATCAATTAAGTGCAATTACAGATACAAATATACTGACAGGTGGGAGACATAACTATCCAATATACACCAGGCACAGTAGGCGCACAATAGGCACACAGTAGGCACAAGCCAAAGGCTGAAGGTTAAATCATTATAAGTTATAATCAGAGCAAAACGATAAAGTACAGTACCATTACAAATGCGGGCTCTAGGAAGCCGGAAAGGCTAGGCTAAAAAAATAAGTTTTTAATCGAGATTTAAAAGATTGAATTGAATGAGACGCGCAAATAGCTTGAGGAAGATTATTCCAGAGGTAGGGAGCAACAGAGGCGAATGCACGGTCACCTCTGGTCTTAAGCCGAGATCAAGGTTGCACTAGGAGCATTTAGACTGCTGATCTAAGCGCTCTCCTAGGGGTATAAAGGCTGAGGAGATCATTAAGATAGCTGGGTGCGGTATTATTTATGATTTTAAAGGTGAACAATAAGATTTTAAAATCAATGCGATATTTAATGGGGAGCCTGTGCAGGTCGGAAAAAAATGAAGTAATAGACTCAAACCTACCAGTCCCAGTTAAGAGACGCGCACCAGCATTTTGAACGAGCTGCAGTTTGTGAATAAGGGCAGAATGTAGACCAGTATAAAGGGAATTACAGTAATCTAATCTGGAAGTAACAAAGGCATGAATAAGTTTTTCAAGGTCCTTACGTGGTATGTAGGGCTTGGCCTTAGAGATAAGGCGTAATTGATAGAAACTGGATTTAACTACAGAGGAAACATGTTTGTCCAGCTTAAAGGAACTGTCCAAGACAACACCCAGGTTCCTCGCAGTATCAGAAAAAGGGTCAGCAAAGGGCCGAAATATACCAGTTATTTCAGCCTGATGAATGGGACTATCGAAGATTACAATTTCCGTCTTCTTGTCATTCAGAATGAGGGAATTGCTCAGCAGCTAGTTTTTAACTTCATTCATACAATTGAAGAAGTGTTGCAACGATGATGTGACATCCTCAGCCAGTTCGAAATAGATTTGAATGTCATCCGCATAAAAATGAAAAGAAATATTGTATTTTTCAAGGATTTGGCCCAAGGGTAACAAGTATAAAGAGAACAGCATAGGACCCAGTACAGACCCCTGGGGGACACCAGAGGTAACAGGGGCAGTAGAGGAGGAGTAGGTACCCATTGTAACAGAAAAGGACCTTTCTGATAGATAGGATTTAAACCAGCTAAGGGCACTGCCCGTGATGCCCATCAGATGCTCAAGCATCATTATGGTCCACCAAATCAAAAGCAGAGGACAAATCGAGCAAAGCTAAGACCACAGGGCGCCCTGAGTCAGCGATTGAGAGGAGAACATTAAAAACGGGGGTTTGGAAATTGGTCTAAAGTTAGCGAGTTCATTAGGATCGAGGGAGCTCTTTTTGAGAATAGGATGCACTACAGCATGTTTAAAGGCAGCTGGAACGCTGCCCGACAACAATGACAGATTCAGTAATGATAAGATATAAGGCCCAACAACGTTAAATCCATATTTAATAATGCGAGATGGAAGGATATCATGAACAGCGTCTGGTTTTTAAGGTGGTCAATTATTCCCTTAAGAGTAGGAAGTGAAACTGGATTAAAATGATCAAGGTTAGTAGAGCAACGCAAAGGAGGGGCCTGAGTCATCACAGGGGCGTGTGAGACTCTTAGAGATAAAAACTCTGCCTGTAAAATGATTTAAAAATCGTTCACAAAGTGCCAAGGAAGCCAATCTAGGTGTTTCAGGACAGGGATTAACCAATGAGTTAAAAGTTTTAAATAAAATAGGGTTGTGGCTGTTATCTGTAATGACAGCCGACAGGAAAGCCGCTTTAGCCAACTTAACAAATTTCTGAAATTCCAGGCGAGTCCTGCGCAAGATATCAAAAGACACCTGGAGCTTATCTTTTTTTTTCCAGGGTCTTTCAGCTTGGCGGCAAGCGCGTCGTAGAGCACGTATGGAGTCATTTAACCATGGTTGAAAGCAGCTTCTAGGCTGTTTTACCTTTATAGAGGCAACAGAGTCCAGTAAAGAGGAGCATGTAGAGAGAAAGGAGTTAGAAAAATCATCAACTGCAAATGGTGTAGTATCATCAATGTCAGGAAGAACAGATTTGGAGAAAGCAGCTGAAAATTCAGCCAAAGACCCAGCATTGATTATCCGCACAAGACGTTGAGGACCCTCAAAGTTCTGATCCATTTTGCATAACTCAGCATCAAAGATAACCGGGAAGTGGTCGGAGATTCCAATGTTGGTAATGTCCCTGATACAATATTCAATTCAATTCAGTTTTATTCATATATATGAGAAATCACAGCAAAATTCACCGTAAGGTGCTTTATATTGTAAGGTAAAGACTCTGAAATTATCAAGAGGAAAATCCAGGGTGCACGTAAAAATGAACACTACATGTGTCACAAAAAGTAATTTATGTTTGGTTGATTATTTCTTTGTTGTAACAATAACCAATTCTTCTACCATTGGAAAGTCTATTTATGTGTAAGGAACTGTATTTGTGTCTTGTCTGTGAAGGTTCCCAGTCATCCAGGTCATGGTAATCTAAGGAGCTTGGAAAGAAAAGCGACTGAACTTTTTTAACTTTTGTCTTTAAGAAACTTAAAGAAGTCCGGTCGCTTTTCTTTCCAAGCTCCCTTAGATCATTTGTGGCTTGAGCAGTAGAGTTGAGTATGTGGGTTGCACCCATGGAAAACCTACCAAATCTTCTCTGCCAATGCCAAACAGCTTATTCTGCTATTGACCCTTTGGTGTCATTTGTTGGATTGGATGATTGAAGTCTGAAGAAACAGTAAATGTGTGGCAATTTAACAATTTATTGATTATTTTCTTCTTGGGTGCAACCCACAAATGTGGCACAATTTAAGGGGAAATAAACCGGCGTTCCAACGGTTTAATATTTTTACAACAAAGAAATAATCGACCAAACACAAATGTCCGAATGTTTTTGGGCATTAATTGTCATCGCTTTAGTGGAGAGAGCCACCAGGGCAGATACAGAAGGGTCTGATGTTGTGTCAAAAAGTCATTGTCTGCCAAAAAGTGATTGGTGATGTTTCTGTATGGTTTTTAAATGTCTAATATCTTTGCTTATACTGGTAAATGGCCTGTAGACAACAAATTTTCCAAAGGAGTTATATGTTAAATAAAGTATCTTTATGACGCCTGGTTATTATACCTACTATCTTCTACATTATACTCGATGCAGGCCTTTTTGGCTCCTTAAAACTTCTTTATAGAACTGTCATTTCCTGCAATTTCTGCTGCCGTCTTGGCCACATCTTTCTTGAAAAAGACAATTTAACTCCTATTTTATGTTACCAGGAAATGGACTGGGATGCTCTTCTGGCCAAGAAGGTGAAGCCTCCCTTCCTGCCAGTCATTAGAGCTCCACAGGATGTCAGTAACTTTGATGAAGAATTCACTCGTCTCAAACCGGTCCTTACACTCCCACGGACACCCTGCATCCTCACTGCTGAGCAACAGGAAATCTTTGCAGACTTCGATTTCTCTTTCATTAGCTGACCACGGCGATTCAAGCTCTGTCTTATTCAACACGGCTCTTCTGGCTCAACAGAAGAGCAGAAGATGGAGAAACTATAGATATCCTTCAGATATTTCTTCCCCGGCAAGATCTGCTTAGCTGGGTCTGATTTCATTGTGCAGGAGTTACTTTTAACACTTTGCCAAAATCATTTTTGTACTTTTTTGTCATTTTTCGTTAGGCTATTTACAGAATATTTACACTCCAATGTTTCTGAAAAGTAGCACTATTTAACCTGTAAATATGTGAAGTCTCATTGAAGGTAAAACGCACTGAATGTACTTTTCTATTGATCGTTTTTTTTATTCTCGTCTCTTTGTTAAATGCTAAAAATAGCCAGAATTCTCACTTCTGCTGATATTTACCTGTTGATGTCTAGAAATTTTAAATAACGCATAACAAATGTGCCCATTTAGACAAACCAGCCTATATGTAAAGTGTAAATTATGTGAAGGTAAACATGAATAAATGTATAAATGCTGGACTTTAACCAGAAAGCTCCTCATGAAACATTTATTGAGTTTTATAGTACTTCCAGTATTTAAAAAACATTGCATGACAATATTGTATATAATTGAGAACTACACCACAGACTGTAAATGTTAATTTGTAAAAAAGCAGAGATCTTACTGATAATGGCTCAGTCCAAGCAGAAGGACTGCATTTTGCACTGAATTAAACACAAACATTTATTGCTGTCTTACAAGGTTACTATTGCACAAGGAAAAGCTTAAATGGAAACATATTGCACTCAAAGCTTTTAGCTAATAACAGTGTTCCACTGTATTATTCAAGTCCCTGTTAAAATAGTTTTACAAAAATCTAAAGACATTTTCTGCTCCAAAATAGTTTAAAAAATATGTACAATTTTAAACAACTTGAGACACTGTAACAAGTCTAAATATCATGTACATGTATGGATTAAATGCCAGGAACAATACAGTTCATATTTCAAACACACTCACTTGGACTAACCTACTTTAGTGACAAAAGCTGCTGGAGAAGGTGAATCCTGTAAAACAGGCAAAGTATTCATCACAGGAGACTACAAGAGACTGGAACCCACTACACTAAAGTAAATTCTGTTAATCAGGATCTGACTCCAGTGAGTGAATCAAGAAACCATGCCAGCTATAGATCTGTATTGTTACTCAAATTTTGAATGTAATGATTAATGTGAATTGAGGGTGAACAGTCAGGTTATGGTTATCAAATATCATCACTTGTTACTTAAATGATTTATTTTAAGAGGCAGGACTGAGGGTATTTGGGTGGGTAAAGTCCAAGCTTAACCGGATTCACTCAGGTGTGTAAAATGTCTGAAGACAATGTAGAGAGTTGCTTGTTTTGAAGGAAATTATGAACTTGATGTGACCGTAAACAATAAGGAGGAAGGCCGCAGTGCTGATTACCAGTTAGTAAGAGCAGCAGCCTCATTCTGGAAACACACAGTATGTTCAAATTGTCCCAAAAATGACTCCTATTTCCTGTTCCCGACCTGGTGATGTTCTCCATCGAGGTCAAAATGTTTAAGGACTTGGGAAAAGAAGCCTGTGTGCTGAGATTCTAACCGACTGGATTGCTACTGTGTTGAAATTACAGCATCGAGACGATGGACAGCAAAATGCCCACGTTATTAGCATGTTCTTACTGTGATGTTTCATGCAGGTCACAAAAAAAAGCAATAGTCCTGTCCCTGAGTGTTCTGCTCAATAATACTGAAACAGAGAGGAACTTGACTGAACTGTCCTTCCTCTGGAGTCTGCACAGACCAACAAAACAGAGCAATGCTCATAAACATGTAGGCATAGTAGCTGTATTTTCATGAACGTGTGAGGCTCAAGATCTGATGCTTTTGTTCACCTTTTACACATCTTACAGGTCATACAGCTGTTTGAAAAATGCTGGATAAATCCTGAGCTCCAGCTGTGTCTCAGACCTTTGAACCTCACATTCTCCGGCAGTTTCTATTTCTAAGACCTGCGTTGGTTCGCACAATCCTTGTTGGGTTTTTCACTGGTTCTGCTGTTTTTGAGCTGCTAATTTGTTCTGCTCTTGGCAGCATGTTGATTATTATTGAAATGAACTGGCTGCATCTTTAAATTTCATTAAATTAGTGCACTATTAATAGATCATGATCATTAGGGCATCATGCTAATTTGCCCTGTACCATAGCCCGTAAAATGAAATAAATCATTTTCCTGCTCATGTGTCTAAGTCCTTGATTTCCATGACTGAAGTAAAATTGCCTCCATCCATCATCTATCCTACTGACCCAAAGTAAAAATTAATTCCATGATAATCCTAAAGGCTGCATTAGAACAACAAACATTCCAAATGTGAACTGTGAATCATACTTAAGTTAATTATTATAGCTCTTGTTTCTCTTGATGTAGAACTTGACATAAGATCTTTAGACCAGAATTTGAAATGCTTTTATTATAGCTGCCATGCAGCTACACCTGTATCACTTTACTCATTAGAAAACTTCCTAACCAAAACTGACTATTTGAAGCTCCCACAGTTTTCACTACGACTGCATTGAGGTAAAAACAGGAAATGCAGGTAATCAATTGCAATAAAGAACCACTGAGAGGATGAGAAGGAGGGAAACGCTCCACAGTTATGGCACAACAACACAAATGCCTATATAAAGGGAACTGCTCACAAGCACAGTTTATCCTCCTATTTGGTGTGTAATCCCAGATCCAGAGAGGCTGTTCATCAGTAAAATGTACCTAAACCTGATCGCTGCCCTCCTTGAAGTACACCTGCTCCCACACCACTGTGCCCCAGACACAGAAGAAACCCCAAAGGTTTTGGAATGTCCCACGGTCAAAGGGGTTCTCATCTGCACCACAGTGTTTGAGGTAGGAGATGCGGTGGCGCGACATGAACTCCCACGTGGTTGTGTTGAGAGAAACCAGGTATAGATGTGAGCCGAGCAGCAACAGTACGATGAGCGAGAGCAGTGCTAGCAGCATGGTCACAGCCGTCAGGACTCCGTTTGTGCGCAGCCACTGGTGCCAGATGGGTACGTAGGTGAAGCCCGTCCTGAAGAGGAGAGAGCAATAGGATGTGACAGCTTTGCAACGGCAGCAACAGTAACATGGAGGTAGATGGGTTGAGTTGCTCACCAGGCAATGCGCAGGCCCCATAGAAGCACTAGCAGCTGGAAGGCCAGGTAAAGCACAAACCAGCGGTGGTTCCTCTCACCAACGCAGTTCTCAATCCAGGGACAGTGATGGTCATAACGCCGGACGCAGTGCTGACACGTCTGGCAGTGCTTTGATCTCATTGGCTGCTGCTTGAAACACAGAACAATTTTTTTAAATTTTTTATTTAGAAGCCACAATGCAGTTTAACATAGTTCCAACTAATGTGCCTCACATGACCCAGGCCCCTTGTGCTTACAACATTCAATTCCATAAAAACATAATACACCATACTTACAAAACTACAGAAAATTCACAGTGTAAAATATAGTGTAACAGACAAAGTGAGAAGGATAAAAAAACATTATTTCCAAAGGTGTGGTGATTTGCAAAATTATAATTTAATCAATATAAATGACTACAAGTCTGATTTACCTTTAACCAAACTTTGACTGTTAGTGTAAAAGATGCTAATGGCAGGCAGGTCGTTGCGGACCAAGGACTGATCCTTGGCAGACGACCATTCTGTTTCCTAACAATACATTTCTTGGTTAACACCCACACACTGCTCTCTTTTATAAAGATGGGATTCAAACCAATCAGCTGCTTGTTTTGATAAGTCAAACTTTAGTTTAGACAGAAGTATGTCGTGGCTGACAGTGTCAGATGCCTTTTTTTAAGTCAAGAAAAACTGCCTAGAAAACATCATCATCATCCAAAAAGCAAGTAATATTTTTAATGAAGTAACAGTGAGCAGCTTCTGTAGAACATTTTGGTCTAATACCAAACTGCTTTGGATGAAGGCAGCCACAATCTTCTCAAGTATCTTGAACAGGACAGGGAGTACAGAAACTGGATGACAGTTACATATAAAACCATGCTCCTCTCCTTTAAAAACTGGAGTAACTACGGCCTTTTTCCATTCATTTGGAAATCTATTTGTAATTAATAAATTTACAAGATGTGCCAATGGTTTTGACAATGAATTCCTGTATTTTTTTTAATGAAACAAGTGTCCAAATCATTAATCATCTCTATGATTTCTGCTTCATTAACCTCTTGCATGCAAAATAAATCTGATGATTCAACAGTTATTATATGTTACAACTGAAGAATTGAAATTCTGAGTTAATTCTACTACTGACTGTATACAGTGTTATTAAATTCACATGCCATAGAACCCTCATCTTTAATAATTGTACCATTTATATTCAGTTCCTTTTCTTTCTTTCAGTTTTATTTATATAGGGGCAAATCACATCAACAGTTGCCTCAAAGAGCAAGAGATTAATAATAACTAATAATTAATGATTAAATGCAGAGTTGTGTATAAAACACTCAGTGAAGAAGAACCACTCAGTGCATCATGGGAAGTCCCCAGCAGCCTACACCTATTGCAGCATAACTAAGGGAGGATTCCTAACTATATGCTTTAGCAAAAAGGAAAGTTTTAAGCCTACTCTTAAATGTACAGATGGTGTCTGTCTCCTGAATCCAAACTGGAAACTGGTTCCACATCAGAGGGGCCTGAAAGCTGAAGGCTCTGCATCCTATTCTACAATGGTGTGCTTGGTTTCAACGTAACTTTATTCTTTCATGAGTTATTTACAAGTTTCTCTTTGTTCACAGCCATTGACATGTCGAAGAGGTTAACACGTGAGGAGAGGATTGAAATTGTGTTGATATCTGGTGAACGCAGTAACCGGGTCATAGCAGCAGATTTCAATGCAAGACACCCTACGAGACCACCCATCTCCCATGCTACAGTTAGCAAACTGCTTGCTAAGTTTCATGAAACTGGTTCAGTGTTGGATTTGCCAAAATGTGGACGCAAGAAAACTGTCACTAATGAAGAAACATCAGTGGCTGTCCTAGCTTCATTCAGCAAGAGCCCACAGCGTAGCACTCGCCGCATGTCACTGGAGAGTGGCATTAGTCGAACATCCCTTCGGCGGATATTAGCTACTCACAAATGGCACCGTTACAAACTCCAGCTACTGCAGCATCTCAACGAGGATGACCCAGATCGGCGCACAGAATTTGCAGAATGGGCAAAACAAAAATTGGAACAGGACCCTCAGTTCACGCAGAAGATTTTGTTCAGTGATGAAGCAAACTTTTATGTGAATGGTGAAGTTAACAAACAAAACCACCGCTATTGGTCTGACACTAACCCACATTGGATGGATCCCTCCAAGACTGTTGGAACAACAAACAAAAGTGATGGTTTGGTGTGGTATATGGGGTACAGCGATAGTGGGTCCATTCTTCATCAATGGAAACCTCAAGGCCACTGGATATTTGAAATTGCTACATGATGATGTGTTTCCCTCTTTATGCACTGAAGCTGGCACGTTCCCTGAGTTTTTCCAGCAAGATGATGCACCACCACATTATGGGTGCCAGGTCCGAGCATTCCTAGATGAACAGTTTCCTGGAAAGTGGATTGGTTGTCGTGGGCCAGTTGAATGGCCCCCAAGGTCTCCCGATCTGACCCCCTTAGACTTTTATCTTTGGGGTCATCTGAAGGCAATTGTCTATGGTGTGAAGATACGAGATGTGCAGCACCTGAAACTACGGATACTGGATGCCTGTGCTGGCATTTCTCCTGCGGTGTTGCTATCAGTGTGTGAAGAGTGGGAGAAGAGGGTTGTATTGAGAATACAACACAATGGGCAGCACATTGAACACATTTTATAAGTGGTCAGAAACTTGTAAATAACTCATGAAAGAATAAAGTTACGTTGAAACCAAGCACACCATTGTTTTTCTTGTGACATTACCAATAAATTTGATGTGTCACATGGCCCTCTTCCTATTGAAAAAACAAAAGTTGTATCCAAGATGGCCGACTTCTAAATGGCCACCATGGTCACCACCCATCTTGAGGAGTTTGCCCCCTCACATATACTAATGTGCCACAAACAGGACTTTAATATCACCAAACATTCCCATTTTATTACGCTGTATCCATATAAATGGCCCACCCTGTATTTTTAAATATCCCACAAACCCCAACTAAAACAGCAGTCTGAGACCAAAATTTTCTAATGGGGTGTTATGGTACTATGAGGTGTTTAAGATTACTCACGACCTTTTATGTAAAGAGGAATTACCATAGGTGGATCTAACAGATGATCAGTGCAAACAGGATCCATAAGCGCTATGAATATGTGCATGGCACAATGGCTTTTTGGGGCTTTTTTCAATACATTTGCAAGATTTTCAACCAAGCTTTTTCACTTTGTCATTATGGGGTATTGCAAGCAGAATTTTGAGGTGAAAAGAATTTAATTCATTTTTTGAACAAGTGTTCAAAAAATGATGTGACAAAATGTGGAACAGGTAAAGCGGTGTGATTACTTTCCAAATGCACTGTATTTGGTAAGATTACAACAGCACAGGACAAAAAGTGTTGTTAGTTCAGCCATTTAGTCATTTAGCCATTTAATTTAGAGCAATTTAGCATCATCGTTCAGTTCATAGGCCACTCGGAGGCAGGGAGAGCAGCAGGAAGACCCCCCAGCACTGAGCAGACTGGGCAACAATGTCAGCTGATATGAAACTGATTAAATCTGACACAAAATGAAATATGGGGATGACAGGGAAGTGGGTTGTAAAGTGCCTTAGAAATGGATAGGCTAAAGCAGCTGAAACAGTGTAGTTGGATGTGTAAAAGGGTATCAGGTGACTGATCAGCTGTTGTTGTGTCACTGAGATGAGCTAATCCAGTATTATCAATGGACCGTGGTACCTCCTTAGAGAAAGTGTCAGTGCGTCATGAATTTTGCCCAATTTTTGTTAGTTCCTGTTTGTGTGAGTATGTGGATATTTGTGGGGGAAAAAAAAAGTCTTTTCTTATCTGGTGATGAAACATTTTACTCAGAGTCCCGGCATACTGCATCTGAAGTATTATCTGATACTTTTAAGGTAGTCTGGGTATGTAATACAGCCCTGTGCTTCCTGATATCCTATACCACTGCTGTATCCTGCTGGATATCAAGTGTCTCCTTTCAGCCTGAGAGCCACACACTCACACACACACACACATGCAGAGAACAAAGAGGTGACATTGCACAAACAGACAGTTTGCCCATCCTGTATAGGAATACAGAAGCTACATCTGTCCACCCCAGCTTTTCCTCTATTATCACAAGCAGACATATGCTTATTCAAACTTCTGCTTCAACATCCAGAACGACCTTCAGACTCCTTTTAAAAGTAAGACTTCAAGGAGGGGGAAAAAAACAGCAGCAAAAAGGACCTCTGGATAATTGTGGATCCGTCACAAGCAGCATCCGTTTGTTGTTTTAGAAGCCACACAATTTTAACTGTCCTTTTATTTCTGGCCATTTGATAAGGAAAGAAGAAAGAAGAGGCAGGTGTGGCTTAGGTGGTAGAGTAAGTTGTCTACTAATCAAAAATTCAATGGATCGATCCTCCGCTTCTCCAGTTTATCTTGGGCAAGATACTGTACCCCAATGCATCCACATCAATTGCCTCAGTCAAGATCAGGGTTCCGATGCAACAATAACAAAGAGGCCGGGAGTTTCCTACGAAAATGAACTCTTGCCTTGATACGTTTGCCTCGAAACCATGAATTGTGCCCTCTACCAGAAAATCCAGAAAAACAATGACGGAACATAAGCATCATGTGCCCTTAAGCTCAAACTCACTTGGGTTACGCAACAGTACAATTACCAGCAATACACCAGCAAGTCCACCTTTGATTGTTTTTCTGGGGGGCTTTTTGCCATTCAAAGGTTTTGGAGTGGCCCAGTCAAAGTCTGGACTCAAATCAGACTGAAATGCTTTGGCAGCACTTAAAACTGACAATTAATGCTTGAAACCCTCTAATGTGACTGAATCATAACAATCCTGCTATAAAGACTGGGCCAAAATTCCTGCACAGTGATGTGCCAGTTAACAAAAATGTTTGATTACAGTTCTTGCTTCAAAGGGTGTCACGACCACTTATTAGGTTTAGGGGGTGTCAATCTGGTGAACCAGCACCCTAATACAGGAGGTCTGGATTGGCTCTCTGTTTAAAAAGTCCTAACCTCTGATCCAATGAGCTTAGATGAGAGCTTAGATGGAGCCTGATATGTGAGGGTTAAGGGCACTAACAGCACTAGCTGCCTCTGGTATCCAGGTATATTGATCCCTCTAGGGTCTCTGCTGGAGTCTTTAACATTTTAGATCTGATCTTCTGAACTGCTCATCTCACAGAAGACAAAGGGAAGAACCGTGTATCTCCTTTTCACCTAACTTTTATACCTGGTCATGCTTTCTCCTCCCTCTCTTTCTGAACGTCACATCTTCTGAGATGACATCTGGCCCGACCCTTTGTGACATCCAGTTACGCCGTTAACACCTGATCACCTGATGACAGGAGGACCAGGATGATTCAATGCAGCTTCTTATTACTAAATCACACATTTTTAAAGTAAGACATTCTTTAGATTACTAGCTGCTCATTTATCCATTAAACTTATACCTGATTATACAGCATTTAGCAATTGATCATGTGAATTATGGTGAATTACGTATAATGTGGGGTTGGCGATACATTTCTTATCTCTCACATTCATTCAGGCACCCACAGACACTAATCTGCCAAGGTCACAGGTGGACTAGGTCTATGCATACAAAATCCAGACATCAGAATCATTTTCATTACTCAAACTACATTTCTCATTTATTATATTAATTAGTGTTACATTGCCATTGTATCTTTGATTAAGAATAATGATGATTTGCTATTATAGAAAAGCCCTGTTTTAGCTACTTTTTAACATTAAAGGCTGGGTGTTAAGACCTTTAGCCCTCTCTTAGATGTCCAAGAGGTATGCTGGGTGGACTTCAATGTCTCGCTCAATCCCACCTTTCTCGACAGGTACAATCACTTTTTCCACACAGTGCCAGGTAGATTTTTTCCTCCTTAATATATTCAATTATCATCTAAAAGTTGCATTTTGTGTTTACTCAGGTAATGTCTAAAACACTTAAGCATGACAAGTATCCAAAGAAGGGAAGGGGTAAAAACTTTTTTAAGCCACTGTAAGTACCAGTCCATTTACCATTTGGTGAGCTTCCTTTGTGCCTGGAAAATGGACTGGTTCCTATATATAGCACTTTTCTACTCTGAGCATTCAAAGCACTTTATACAACTTGCCTCTATACAAGTGCTTTCTATCTAATATTCATACTCATTCATACTCCAATGGATAATGACGGGAGAGCAACTTGGGATTAATATCTTGCCCAAGGAGTTTTGGCCCACAGTCTCGAGCAGATGGGGATCGAACAACCAACCTTTCGATTAGTAGGTAACCTGCTTAGCCTCCAAACAGCTCTGGTGGCTGTGGCTCTCCGAATTAGTTCTGGCCAGATGTACCACCCTCACCTACCCACAACTGAGATTAGCTCCCTCACAGAAAAGTGAATCAGTGCAGTACAAATGTAGTGACAAAGATATCTCACACATTCACTGCCTTTTCCTTCAGAGACCTAGTCACTTGGGTTGTGGTTGTACAAATACAAATCTCAACTGTACTTAAGTATTTATTTTTCACTTTTAGTCCCTACATTTTTACACAAATATCTCCATTTTCTACTCAGGGTTGTTACTCTAGGTTTAAGACATGTGAGGACATTTGAGTTATTATTTCAGGTTACTGTGCGTCTTGAAATATCAAACAAATTTGAACCTAAATGGAGGGAACAATAACATATCAAACACAGTTCTATTGGGGTATTCATTACCAGTGCTTATTGCACATGAACAGATAAACGGGGCAAAAAATGTAGTCTGTGCATCATTTACAGCACTGTTTTCAAGGCTTAAAGTGCGCTGGAACAATCCAGAACAGTGTGTTTTGGTCCAGATATCCGAAAGCTGGTCATAATATGCTTTTTGTCACAACACTGGTGGTTCTGAATCTTGCTAGTGCTATGGAAGAGAAGTAAGCATAAAACTTTTTAAAGTCGTGGATAATTTAAATTCAATGTTATTTATACAGCTCCAATTCACAACAAGAGTAACCTCAAGGAATTTCCAGTGCAATTTTTCAAACATACTCATAAGAGCAGACACACAAACTGTTTGTGTGCCATTTGTCACACAGCATGCCTGCTGTGCTTGCAAAGGACAGAAAAGAAAGTGAGATAACTTCACTCAGAGATGGAGAGAGACAGAACAGGAGATTTTATCTTCTAAGTTAAAGATTGCTCAGTGGCATTAGATAAACTGGAAATCTAAAGGTGACATGTAATCTCCTTATTTAATTTAGAGCTTTTTTTTTTTAAACAGATATCAGCTCAATAGATGATCTGTTGTTCGGTGTGATCTGTTTTCCATCCATCCATCCTCTTTTTCCACTTACCTGGGGCCGGGTCGCAGGGGCAGCAGCCTAAGCAGAGAAGCCCAGACCATGCCTGGCCCCGACCACCTCCTCCAGCTAATCCGGGGGAACACCAGGGCGTTCCCAGGCCAGTTGAGAGATATAATCTCTCCAGCGTGTCATGGGTCTGCCCCGGGGCCTCCTCCCGGTGGGACATGCCCGAACCACCTCAACTGGCTCCTTTCGATGTGGAGGAGCAGCGGCTCTACTCTGAGCCCCTCCCAGACAGCTGAAGTCCTCAACCTATCTCTTCCTTCCAAAGGCCAGCCTTTGGAAGGAAGCTTATTTCCGCTATTTGTATCAGTGATCTTGTTCTTTCGGTCACTACCCAGAGCTCGTGACCTTGTGATAGGAGACGGTAGGGATGTAGACTGATCAGCAAGTAGAGAGCTTTGCTTTTACCCTCAGCTCTCTCTCCTCACCATGATGGACTGGTACAGCGTCCGTATCACTGCAGCTGCAGCACCAATCCGTCTGTCAATCTCCTGCTCCCTTGTCCCGTCACTTGTGAGCAAGACCCTGAAATACTTAAACTCCTCAAATTGGGGCAGGAAATCGTCCCTGACCCAGAGTGGACACTCTACCCTTTTCCGGCTGAAGACCATGGCCTCTGATTTGGTGGTGCTGATTCTTATTCCCACTTCTTCACACTCGGCTAAGAACCGTTCCAGTTCGAGCTGGAGGTCTTCACCTGATGAAATCAACAGAACCACATCATCTGCGAAAAGCAGAGATGAGATTCTGAGACCACCCAAATGAAAGCCTTCTGCCACTTGACTACAGATAGAAATTCTGTCCATAAAAATTACAAACCGAATCGATGACAAAGGGCAGCCCTGACGGAGTCCATCACCCACTGGGAACGAGTTCAACTTATTGCCAGCTATGTGGACCAAGCTCTTGCAACAGTTGTATAAGGATCAAATTGCCCGTAGCAATGGGGCAGGCACCCCAAACTCCCGAAGCAACTCCCACAGGACACCCCAAGGGACACGGTTGAATGCCTTCTCCATGTCTTCTCTGGTTGGGCAAACTCTCGTGCACCTTCAAGTATCCTTGAGAGGATAAACAGCTAGCCCAATGTTCCACAACCAGGACGAAAACCATATTGTTCCTCCTGTATCCGAGGTTCAACTAACAGACGGACTCTCCTTTCCAGCACCCTGGCATAGACTTTCCCAGGGGGCTGAGGAGTGTGATCACCCTATAGCTGGAACACACCTTCCGGTCCCCCTTCTTAAAGATGGGAACCACTACCCCGGTCTGCTAATCCAGAGGTATCACCCCTGATCTCCACGCAACATTGCAGAAGCGTGTCAAACAAGACAGCCCTACAACATCCAGAGCTTTCAGGAACTCAGGTTGAACATCATCCACCATTCCCTTGATCTTGCGCTCATAAGCGTCTTCTGAATCGCTCTTTGTCTGGTCCCTCACCCAGGACCAATTTGCCATTGGAGACCCTATCGGGGGCAAAAGCACCTGGGCAACATAGCCCCTGGGATCCCTGGGACACACAAAACCCTCCACCACGATAAGGTAGCGATTCGCAGTTTTCATATTATGAAACATTGTGCAAAATTCAATACAGTTCTATTCAATTTTTATTATATAGCGCCAAATTACAAGAACAATCACCTCAAGGCGCTCAAGATTGTAGAGACCTGACAATAATAAACTGGCATACTGCCTTTTTGTTATTCATATGTTCCATGACAGTCGAGGCAACTGAGTGCAGACGACACTGCTTATTTTACAACACAGTGACGTTTACAGCCATGCCCTATGATGGAGTGGTGGTCAGTGTCAAGTTACACCAAGGGCAGAAGGCAGCAAATTAGGTGATGATGTTTATTAGATTCACTCAATGAATTCCACCTTTAAACTAGCTTTGTACTGCTTTGGGTTGAAAATCAGCCGTAATAGCTCATGTAACATGGTTATATCCTGCTGAATTTATTTGGCCAGAAAAGGCAGCAGGAAAGCTCCATCTGATCTCCACATATCTACAATGAAGGCAACAGAGCTAGTTTTTTTTAATTCCCTTTGTTTTTCTCTGCTTGTGTTCTACATTATAGATGTGCAAACTGAGTACATTCATTATTAATTAGAACTGAAGTAACAAGGAGTTACTTTTTACTTTTATACTTTTCAGAGTCTGTACTTTTTTACTTTTACTGGAGTAAAGAAGTTGAATAAGTACTTTAACTTTTACCAGGGTATTTTTTATTGGAAGTGTCTCTACTTCTATTCAAGTGACGTGTGTATACCACCTCTGCCGATGAGCTGAGCAGCATACCTGAAGCAGACAGTGGCCACAACGGCGCTGTCGCAGGGATTTGGTGGCAGGTGGAATCATGTCCTGCTGCTCCTCAGTCACTCCCAGCATGAACTAATACAACAAAGAAGACAAATTGGTCAGAAAGGAGTAACTGTCCAGCTAACAAATTATGTTAAGGTGGACCTGCTCGCCGTTTCCCCACTTTTTCTATATGGTAGGGACATCAGATGAACTGAGGTGTCCTCATTTTTAATCTTATCCTTCCTGGTCACCCTTTCCACCTATCTCATTCTCATTCACACACGTATTCTGTTCTTGCTACTTTCATTCCTCTTCTCTCCATAGCATACCTCTCCCTACTCTCACCATAGATCACAATGTCAACTGCAAACATCAAGATCCACAGATACTCCTGCCTGACCTCATCTCTTAGCCTGTCCATTACAACTAGGGCTGGGCATCATCACTGATTTCTATAATCGATTTGATTCTGATTCATGAGGTCCCGATTCAATTCGATCCCTGATTCAGTTCGATTACATTCAATTCAATTTTGACTCAGTCAGAAATATTATAATTCTGATCATTTATCGGTACATATCCATAATTTACATCTAGGTATAAAAACAAAGCCAACACATGTGAGACTTTATCAGAGGTGTAAGCATCACAGCAGATGCCTTTGTGTCAAAGTAACTGAGGATAAAACAGAGAGAAACATAAAGGAAATTTTCCTGGCCTGACTTTTTATGGTAGATAACCACCTTAAAAATATTCTGGAGTAGATCAAAAACAAAGGAAAACCATGAATCAACATATGGTGGACAGCGGATCAGCTGGAGGCACGATCGAAGACTGCAGCCGTCCCAGATCCAGCTGTACACACTAGAATATTCTCCCATGTTGCTCGTCTGTGTTTTATTGTGTTATGGTGTGTTGATATCTGTGCATTCCTGGATTATCCTTTTGTGTTACACATTTCGATGTTTTTTTTCTGTTGCTACCTAGCCTGACCTGTCTCCCCAATGTGATGTTTGTGTATTGTATGTACGGTCGGCAAGGTCTGTCATCTCGGTTGTGGGCAACTGCAACTGACAAATAAAAGCTATCTCATCATCATCATCATCTCATGAACATTACCTGATGCTGCTGAAGCAAAACAGAGCAAAGTTACAGAGGTTTTATTAGAGACACAGCTAATCATTTTGCAATTTGGCATAATTTTAAAAAGTTTAAATTTCTTCGGCATTGAACAGCAGAAATTAGGCATCACTGCACACAACGGTAGACTGGTGCGTAATAAGCAAGTGAATAAAGCAGAAAACTGAGATGTGAGATGGGAAACTGTTCTTGAATTACACAGAGAAAGAGAGAGCTGTGCAGGAAGTGTGATTTTATTGTGGTGAAAGCAAAACAGCAAAAGTAGGAAGGAATTAAATATGATGTTTATCAAATGTGAAGCGTAGTTTTGATCTTCTTTTGCTGCTGGTTCAGTGAATTTTGATCGGAGAATGACAAAAGCTGCAGCATCAGAATCTGTAAGATGTCTCTTTCAGCCCCGACGGCGTGTCTGTGCACGTGCAATCGGGTGAACGATCCACACTTTGTGTTTACATCTTTGTGCGGAATCTGTTTACCTGCTCTCATTTGCTGTTTTAGCTGTTTGGTGGTTCCTGAAATAGTTTTGTGAGCCTTAACCTGAGATTCTGACGTTTCTGGCAAAATACATTTATATTTAAAAATCGATTCAGGATTTAATGAATCAATATCGTGTTATTCAAGCTAAGATCGATTTGAATCGAAAAATAGATTTTTTAAAACCACCCCTACTTGCAACTGCAAACAAGAAAGGCTTTAGAGAAGATCCTTCACCACTGTCCTCATACATGTCCTGCACCACCCTCACATACTTCTCTGCCACTCTGACAGTTATTCTCTTGGTACCCTATTATCTGTGGTGCTCTTTCTGAGCATGAAGCCATACTGCTGCTCACTGATTGTAAATGGTAAATGGACTGGTTCTTATATAGCGCTTTTCTTCTCTATCCAAGCACTCAAAGCGCTTTAAACAACTTGCCTCATTCACCTATTCAAACAAGCACTTTTTTCTATGCTTTTTCTGTGTAAGTGCTTTCTGTCAAACATTCACACTCTGATGGATGCATCGGAGAGCAACTTAGGGTTAGTATTTTGGCCAAGGATATTTGGCATGCAGACTAGCGGGATCGAACCACTAAAATATTCAGATATTACAGGAAGGTTAAAATATTAAATACTATTAATCTCTGGCTCTCTTCCACACCATGTCTTTTGTCACTTCAGATGGCTGGCCCTCTATGAGCTTGGTTCTGCCGGACGTTTCTTCCTGTAAAAAGGGAGTTTTTCCTTTCCACTGTTGCCAAAGCACTTGCTCATAGGGGGCCATCTGATTGCTGGGTTTTCTCACTATTAGAGTAGGGCAGGGGTCTCAAACTTGCAGCCCATGGCCACTTGCGGCTCACGTCACCCCTACTTGCAGCCCGTATATTGACGTGAAGAAATATAAAGCAATTTGGCCCTTGAAATTATTTTTTTGTTAGGGAGGATTTGTTTGTTGTTGAGTGCAATGTGAGATAAGTTCTTTAAAAAGCAAAAAATGATTTAATATGAAGGCATGTTGAGGGATTGGCTGTGTTAGTTCAGTGAGAGAGTTATTTGTGAAAAAAATAATTTTCACCAGCAGTCAAAAACTAACGTGTACACTTGTCTGCCTTTTTATTTTGTTAAATACGAACAAAATTATAGCAGACGTGCTGCCATGTGTCTGGCCAGAAAGACAGTAGCAATTTCTTTCTTTGGTAGTTTAATTAAAGGCTTCAGTTAGTTAAGCGTGAGGGAAAAAAACTACGTTAACACTGGGAGTTTTGCCTTGTTATACAATATTTGAAATTTAAAGCAAACAAACAAAACACTAAATTTTTGGAAATATTTGTGGGTGTTTTCTTGATTGGTTTGTTTTTGCACTACTTGAACACTAAAGTGGCCCTCATATGAGATGACAGTGCCAGCAGTGGCCTACAGCTCATTTAAGTTTGAGACCTTACAATATTAAGCAACTTTAGGCGACTATTGCTGTGATCTTATATAAATACAACTGAACTGAATTAAAGGCAGAGTGTTAGTTTGCCTTAAATAAATTATTGTTATCATTATTGTTTTGGCACTGCCTCACACACGATTTTCTTTTAAGATAGCTTTTTTAAATCAGGTTTTTTTAACCAGCAACGTAAACATTCAAGCTGCCCTGAAACCATCACGGCACAAAGGTAAAAAGTGGGAGTGATAACAGGAATGTACAGTAGGCTCGTGCTCACCTGCAAGTCCGTGTCATCAGACAGGATGAAACCCGGGTCCATCAGAGAGACCGCGAAGTACAGCAGCACAGACAACAGCACCAGCAGGACGAAGAGCACGGGCTGGACAAGCTGGCCCGTCTCCTCCTGCTTCCTCAGCTCTGTGAACAAATCACACACACACTTAACACCACCGCAGCTCCCAGGGGTGTGCGAGCAACTATAGAGGCAAAGCCTATGAATGTAAAGTGATAAATTCACCTGTATCATGTAGGAAGAGGATTAACGTTATGACCCATGTCAGAATCACATGTGATGTTCTCACCAGAAACCCTGAGCCGAAAACATTTTTGAACATGTTCCTAGCATAATAGATCAGCCATCCAACATGCAAATGGAGCTGATAAACGACAGCACCACTCTCTTCCCTGGGCAAGCGTCATACAAGCCGTAATGTCGTCAGAGTATTAAACGATGTGTTACGACCGAATCAAATGGTTGAATATTTTTTCTACCCAGCACATATTAAATACGTCGAGTTTCGGCAGCTGGGAAGTAACACATCCCGCTCGCTTCCTTCCAGTGGATTTGTTTTTATCCTGCCAACGACTCACAGTAGCAGCGATTAGTATGGCAAACAATCTAGGCCAAAATTCTCCAATTTGAAAACCCGTCTGTTTAAGAAATGACGTAAAATCGCCGTTTAATAAGTCAGAACGCCGTAAAAAACGGCGTTGACCCCAACAGAACACAGTATTTTACGCCAGAGACTGGCGCCTTGAACGCCCCTTCTGAGTGGAGGAAAAAACGTCGTTTTTCCCGGTCTTCGAACGCCGCTTTTTACGTCATACGCAGCTGCGCAATGAGCACTGTTTTTGTGAGTGTGGAAAAGCAGCGTTCGGGAAAAACGGCGTTCTTTCCGCCACTCAGAAGGGGCGTTCAAGGCGCCACTCTCTGTCGTAAAATACGGTGTTATGACTTATTAAACGGTGATTTTTACATAATTTCTTAAAGAGACGGGTTAGAAGTCAGGGCAGGAAACGTACACTGGTCAAATGTGACATTTAGGGCTACTTTGCTTCCATAAATGTACCTAATCATATAAGACCTTACGAAGATGGCTCCCAAGTAGCTACAGTTATGAGGTGATGACACCTCATCTGCATATTTTCACATATATATATGAAAAGTTGGCAAAAAAAAGTCATCTTAATGTAACTGTGGGAGGGTTATGTATTATTATTTTTAATCTGTAAGTAGTGGTATCTATTAAAGTCTGTTTTTGCCTCCTTCTCAGCATTTGCAGAAGAGGGGGTGATTTCGTGACCTAACAGCCAGATGTGCTCGGTAAATAGACTGTTTCATTAATATGTTGTTTTTCTTATACAATCAAGTTAAAATACTTTATTATCTAAGTGACTGTATCAGTCAGTACAACACCCTCCCTCATGGGTCTCTATGGGGGGGGTGGGGTTAACCCAAGGTAGTAAGTAACCCAACAGACATTCACTCCTCCACACGTCTCCCCATCATTCACACATATGTATTCTGGATTATCAAAAGACAAAATAGATGAAAGTGGTTTATTTTTGATATTCTTTTATTTTTTTGTAGATCAATTTCTTTTTTCTTTTAGAAATTCTCCCCCCAGGAAACGACATCACATTGTAGGTTATCAAAGTGACATTTGGATATGATCATAATTTCATACAATTCAAAATTTAAAAAAACAAAACAAAAACAAAAAAAACAAACAATAACTGAGCAGTCTTTGCTGCAGTCCTGGCACACACTTCTAAGCTGCAATCCACTGTGTTGGAATGTCAAAAAACTCTCTAAATGACAAAAAAAAGCTATTGAGCTTGCAACTTTTTGGCCTGCTTTTCATCCAGAACAAAGGGAGTATGAAGTGTCCTCCCTTTCAGCAGCTGCTCCAGACCCTGACAGAGGAGATGAGACAGGAGTTAAGTCATGAGCAAAACTAGAAATTATTTACTGAGTACTTTTTGTCCACAGTGTATCTAAAATACAAGAAAGAATTGCTGTCTCGAAGTGCTCTGCAGGGTTCCTCAATTTAACACACTGTTCTCACCTCTCCAAAGTACGAGACAAGCGGTGAAATCTCACATTGAGCCGGAAGACTGCCATCAGCTGACACGCTGCAGGATGAATAATGCACAATTTAACATAACATTATTACATAACATTATTATAACATAATTACTTTAATTGTGATTCCAATAGTAGTAACAACAAATCGGCTCCTTAGGGTGTGAAGTACATCGGAGCATCTCTGACCTGGGAAGAGGAAGAGGATTCCCATATTCATCCAACAGTGTGGCTCCAGCAGATGTGGCCCAGCGGCAGTGTTGAGCCAGCAGAGAGTTTCTGGCTGTGGTCGGGTTGTCTGTGACTGAGCCATCTGCATTTTTCAGGGGGGAAAACTCATCCTCCCTGACAACCTCAAACGCAACAAAGTTCCTTCCAAATACAAGGGAGTACATTTTTAATTAATTAATTAAAATTGCAAATGACCTATACAGTAAAAACAACATGTGTAAACACATACAAACTAAAAAATAATGTAGAGCAATTAATACCTTGAGAATGGGAAGACATCAAAAACAAACTTCTCCATCTTTATGCCATTGGATTTGGATGGTTTGACTTGAACGCCTTGTGCGTCAACAAAGGGCACTTTCTTTAAGGCAACATGTTGCTTCAGCTGGTCTTTATATTTCCTAAAAGATGAAATATGTTAGCAGCACCAAACAAAATGGAATACCATAAAAATGGAAGGCTGGAACAACGGTTTTATACTCAAGGAGCAATGAAGTTCAATAACTGTATAATTAAAATCTGGTTAATTTGGCAGTGAAAAACATGTTAAGACTTCTTCTTTGCCAAGTTGTCAGTTATCAGCAAACAAAGCACCGACTCATCCCTTCAGTTAAATAGCCTTTTATGCTCGAATGAATCATTGATCAGTGCTAACACTGGTCTTAACAAACAAACAAAAAAAAGAGATCAGGTTCAAGGAGTGGACTGAAAGTGAGTGACAAAGCAGCCAATGTCTACTGAAAAACTTAGAAAGCTTGGAGAACTACTGCTCATGACCAATTGAAAATATTACAACAAAGGCGAGCTCCTTTGAAGCAAAATATAAAGAAACTCAAGTAGTGGCTTAAGACTTTTGTATAGAACTGCACCACACACCTAAACATTGCTGCAGATCCCTAGAAAGAAAGCACTCCCCAACAATGATTCTGAAGTGAGAATCACTGAACTATAGCGATATATTGTTTTGGTCTATTTGTGGACTCTTTAGCAACCATCTAGCATACAATAAAGATCTGGCTTTTTCAGTGTAAGTGTAACTTTCAGGAAAAAAAAAGAGCTCAGATTTGTTCTTTCTTAATTTTTTGGTCATTTGTGTACTACTAAAAGCATTCGTTCAGTTGTTTATAATGTTGTGCTGCCCTTACTCTGCCACATCCTGCAGGAAGCTCCTGGTAAAGCAGTGATTGCAGATATTTCCAGCACTGTAAACCAACTCTCCTCCAGGTCCTCGCAGTTCAGCCGTCTGTGGCTGGACCTCACTGTACTCGACCACCTGGGATACCCCTCGTACTCTGCAAACCACACCGACCGGCTCTGTAGGGTACGCCTTCTCCACCACCTTATGCAAGACAGAGGTGGATGAACAAGGAAGAATTAGGGGAAACCATTAGCATTTTGTCCTCATGTACAGCCAATCACTTGGCTATGTGCTGCTCTGACTACACAGATACTCGTACTGGACACAGTTCTGTACGATTTATTGTAGGTGAAGGGTTGGACTGCTATTCAAGTAACTTCGTTTAACGTGAGAGTCCAAAGAAAATATTCATAAGCAACAAAAACAAAATTCACTTTCCACAAAATATAATCCTTCTATTGATTATATACAATTACAATGTAAAAGACATCTTAATGTATTCTTTCGTATATACTGTGTGATGCTGTATTACTCCACCTTGGCCCCACAGTCAGCGCCCTTGCTCACACAGAAGCCAATAAACACAGGATCGGCCATCTTGACCAGAATGTTGTCCACGCAGTACACATGCAGGTACTTTACTCCCCTTTTCTTCATGTCCTCCAGCACCTTATTGTCCACCAGTGCCTGGTACAGACCTCCATTACCATCTGAAACCAAAGTTTAGATAACTCCACTGATATTTGTTTCTGATTCTTCTGTGTAACTTCATATGCACCCACCTGGTGCCATGGCTATCTTCCCTTTATCCTTCAAGATGACTTTTCCATCAAATGTCACAGCTGGAATCATTCTTTGCTCAAACATAATGATGTTTGTTGGTTCCAGTCCAAAATAGTTGTTCTCCTTAAAAAAAGTCTCAGTGGGACCCAGAGTGAATTCACTGGTCATTATGTACCTGAAGAGCACAGAGAGTAGAAATTACACACCGTTACACACAGTCTGCAGCAGTGGAGGACTATTGTAGAACTCCTGTTTCGGGGGTTAAGCTGAATGCAGCATTAGCAAAATCTATTTAAAGAAATGTTTTGAAAAATGAAAACTATTATCCATCTAAACGCTAAAGGAAGTGGTGCTGGTATAGAGCCCTTCTACTTAGTTGAGCACTTAAAATACTTTCTACTACAATCACGCACACACACACTGATATGGTGCCTTTATTAATGCCTAAATGCTTTCTAACATTCACAAATATTCTCACACTCCGATGGATGCAGGGACAACCTGGGGATCAGTGTCTTGGCCAAGGACACTTTGGCAAGCAGACCTTTTGATTAGTAGACGACCTTCTCAACCACATGAACCACAGCCACGTTTTCAAACCAACGTTAACTTAATGTTGACTTTATTGAGAAAGTTAACGTTACAACAACTTATAGAAAGAGAAAATGCATCATGATTTTTACTTTTTTGACTTTGAGTATATACTCTTACACTTTATCAGATTAGCAGAGCAAGAGGAACTTACCATGGAACAGTGCATTTAGAGCCATGTTTGCTGTCTGCAAGCTCTTGGATTTTGCGAATGCGTTCTGCCTGGATCTGATACAAAGTTTTGCCACTCGGCAGCCCAACATTGTACATTCCTTTAGGGTACTGAACACCAAGACGGGTCCCCTGACCACCAGCCAAGAGCAGGACTCCAACACAGTTCTCCGAGATTTCCAGCAGCCCTGTTATTGGGGGGGGGGGAAAAAGCTAAAATGACCAGAAGCACATATAAGGGAATTGTTTACTTATATAACTGATACTTTCTATAACAATAACTTATTTTATTTTATAATTATATAACTATAACTAACTTATTACTCTATTCATAATTTTATAGAAGCGTTCTTCAGAGATTAATTTTGTGGAGCTTGGAAATTACTCAGTTTTATTCTCTGTCATAATCACAGAGGACAGCACTGAAGCAATGACAGCCCAGTGTCAGATCATTTCATGTCATAGCTTTTAAAGTACTGCCAGGGCAAATGTCTCCGACTTGATTTGGATTTTTTTTTTTTTAAGTAATAATCAGAATAAACTTATTATATGTAAATTATATGTATTATATGTTTTTATATTATATGTATATTAAACATTTCTCTATAGACTCCGTTTAAGAGAGGATTTAAAAATAAATCTAAATACGTAACCTCTCTTTTAAGGCCTAAAGTTATGAGTGCGTCTACAGGCAGCTGTAGCAGACTGCGTCTACTTGGCCACAGTGAAAAGGACCTTTTAACTGTGTTTGTGCTGAAATACTGGAAGATTAAGGAATTAACAAATAATATGTCCTGTGATGTGTTAGCGCCACTGAAGGAGTTTGTGCTTCCTAACCAAGGTTGCTATTGTTAGCCCTTACCATTTCACCATCTCATCAAAATATAGTCAACAAAATGATTAAAATCTAAGCCTGGAAAAACCTCATAGTAGCTCACTATTCTGTAAAACCTCCCCTTCACTCTTGCTGCTTTCTTTCTGTCACAAATCGCCCCTGACACTCGTTTCCACCCTGCCTGCACTTTTTTCTTCACCTCTCTTATGCAACCAAAGTCTGTAGCTTCATTTTTAACTGATCTGTCACTGCTAATGCACAGTTCACCACTGTCTCACTGTCTTCATTGCATGCCCTGCACCACTCTCACATGTCTGCCACTCTCGACTTCCTCATGCAGTATCACAGTTCCTCTCTTGGCACCCTGTCCTATGTTTTCTCTTGATCCACAAAGACACAGCGAAGCTCCTTCCAACCTTCTCTGTACTTCTCCATCAACACCCTCAAAGCAAACATCACATCTGTTCTGTTCTCCGATTGTCACTTCTCTTCTTAGCCTAGCTACAACAACTCTTTCCCATATCTTCATTGTATGACTTATTAGCTTTATTATAGATGCAGACATCGATTTGAATTTAAGATGATGTTGCTTATCAGATTAACTCACTGAATTTCAGGATTATAATGTAGACGAGTTGGAAATCTGCTATGTCCTCTCATGTAATATGTGCTTATATTTGGATTAACTGAGTTATGGAAAGACAGTTAACCTCAGAGCAGCAGCAGCAGCAAGTCTCATCTGATCATTGCCTGTACTCAGAAAATCTACTGGAACTCACAAGAGAAATTGTTACGACTTTTTATTCTTTTCATCACAACTGATTTTAGAATTCTGACACCTTGTGAAATCCAATTTTAACTCCTAATCCAGTCCAGATAGTCAGATAAGCCTTCTATGCACATACTCAGGTTTCCATCTATAGTTGGTGGCCCAACCAGAAAATGCAAAAAAAAAAAAAAAAGAAAAAAAAAAGTATATTCTATTAACCTTTCCATTATAAGAAAATGATATAATTTTACCATCCCCCCCTTCCCCTACTCTGGTAAGGCTGGTTATCACTCCTAAAGCCAGGTAGCTTGTGGCTAAAGTACTTCCAAAGTAATTTGAAACAATTATTTTTCAACCAATTTAGTATGAAAACACTACAATTAACTTTATAGGGTTCGCCATTTTGAACTGTTCTGTGTACATATTTGCACACGTTCCTATATGATGATAATTACTAGAGTATTTTAACACTCAGTATCTGTACTTCTGCGTATGTAACGACTGTCTGCACTATTGCCCCCCTCCGTGTCTTAACGCGTTACTCGTGCGCCAAATGTGTATTTTACATTCACCTCGTCTTTCCCACTCTTCTAGAGAGTCTCTCCCACTTTTCTTCACGCTGCCGATGAACTCAGGGGGGATCGGCTCTATGTGCTGATCCAAACTGTCAGGCGGGGAGGCTGCAGCCTTCGCGGCCGCTTCACAGTGATCCTTCAGCCCTTTCAGGTCCAGCTGAGCCAGCTCCTCCAGGAAAACGTCCCTCTCCTCCTCACACAGCTCCGGCCAAAACTGCAGGACGTGCGCCTGCCCTGCGCTCTCCAAACTCTGCTTTACTTGCTCGAAAGAAGGCATTTTGCGTTTTAGTCCGAAACAATTTTAGATCAATACATATTCAACTTCCTCCTCCGATCAAGCAGCAGAAACACGCTGCTCCGGAGGAAATGACTGAATGTCAGGAAAAACTCGTGACTGCAGCTCTCAGGGATCCTGTCATACAGGATACACTGTAGAAGGCAAGTCAAAAGCGTCTTTATGCACTTCCATGTTTACAGAAGTCAAAACGTGTGTACTGCTTCCTGTCAGTCTGACCACGCCACGAGACCAGAGGCCACGACAGCAAATTCACGACAAAGCTGTTAAGTCAGCGTCTGATCACCTGACTGCACACTGTGGTTAAAGCCGCATACACTAAAAACAACAGAAAAACACGATCAGATTAAAGTTGTTTGGTGGTGTAACTGGGCATTACGGTAAAGGGGGGGAACTAATTTGGTTCAGTTCATAGATAGTTAAATATATGACACCCAAAGGTTTGGACACACTTTCTCATTTAACGGTTTTTCTTTCTTTCTTTCTTTTTTTTTTTTTTTTTTTTACTACTTTCTACATTGTAGACACAAACTAAAGACATCAAATATATGAAGCAAGATATATGGAATTATGCATAAAAGAAACAACTGATAAATATGTTTTATATTTTAGATTCCTCAAAGTAGCCACCCTTTGTTTTGTTGCCAGCGCTGCAAACCCTTGGCTTAATTCTCTCAATGAGCTTCATGATGTAGTCATCTGAAATGGTTTTCACGTCACAGGTGTGCCTTATCAGGTTTAATTTGTGGATTTTCTTGTCTTCTTAATGGGGTTGGGACCATCAGTTGTGTTGTGCAGAAATCAGGTTGGTACACAGCTGACAGCCCTATTTGACAACTGTTAAAATTTATATTGTGGCAAGAACCAATTCGGTAAGTAAAGGGAAACAAAGGCCATCATCACTTTAAGAACTGAAAGTCAGTGAGGTGGAAAACTGCTAGCACTAGCATGTGTCCCCGAGTGCAGTGGTAAAAACCAATCAAGTGCTATGACGAAACTGGCTCACATGACCATGACCTCTGCTGCTGAGGATAAAGTCATCCAAGTCACCAGACCAGAAATCCCAAGTTGACAGCACCTCAGATTAGTTTTTTAATGTCTGAGTGAATGTGAAATTGTTTTGCACAAGGTGCTTTTTAATTTGAAGTCTTCTCTTACTGTCACTAGGCATTAAGCTTCCTTTGAGGCAGACACAGTGAGTGAGGATGTGTTAACCTGGGTCACTACCTCAGAGTCAGAGTGAAAAGTCACATATTTAACTTAAAAACCCTGAAGTCATGGCTTTGATGAAAATTTGGTGAAGGAAATGGGGATGAGGGTTACATATTATGTACATATATATATTATTACATATTATATAAATGATCCAAATGTGTGGTAATACATGCTGGTCCATTTAAATCCCAATGTTTGAACACTCATTACATCAAATGGTAAAAATCACAAGAACCACAGCCCACTGCATCGTGATGTTTTGATCAAGTCCCTCATGGAAAACACAAAGGCCAGTTTTCTTTGTAGATTGACTGACACTTTTATATTTGTTCAACAATAACACATCTTGACAATTACAAATTGCCTAACAATTATGGAAGCGTGTCTTCCACTGCTGGAACTTGATGTGACAAATTAATTTTGCAGTTCCATATTTACAGCATCTTAGGATGTCTATGTTTTAAGTTTCCAAACAAAAGACAAACAATCAGTCATGAACTAGTTTATTTAACAGCTGAACTCATTAAAGCATAAATATTTGTTTCAACTCAACACTCTCTGAGTGGCAGGGGCTTCAAACAGAAAACTACTATACATGTACTCACATACTCATTCACTTACAGCTAGCATAATAAAATAAAATACAAATATATATAAAGTGTATATACTTTGTAAACTAGGCCACCATTTATGAATAGCGTAGCCTTTAGTTTGTATAGGTAGCACTTCCACTGGGTCTGCCTAATTGGCTGTTGGTCAGTACAGCATACAGCCAACACATGGCTACTTTTAAGACACTGCAGCATTACCTTTCACTGTACAAATACAGAAAACATTTACACACAGCCACACAATGACATTCTGTGTCACCGCTTTATGCATGATATGCAATAACAGAGCAAGGAGTGCGAAACACACCAGTCGTGCCAGAAATAAAGGCATGAGACAGTCAGACACTGACATCAAGAATAAAGTATTTGTCATCTGTTCACTTGTTTGCTGTTATTCAACATCAGTGAGGTTCAACTCTCAAATAAGCAAGTGTAGGCCCATAATTGCTTCTCTGTCTGCTAGAAAGTGATGACTTAAGCAGACATGTTGCTGTAAATCCACTCCCAAGAGCAGCCCACATTCTGAAGATCACAACCAGACAGTCCAGTGTGTGGGACTGCAGCTCTACCAGAGAAACACACAAATTGTACAGCACATTGGTTTATAGATCAGGGCAACTGGCTTCTTCATGTTTATTCTAGTACTGTGCACACACACTTGATTCAGTACAATGAAACCTGTCCACACTGCATCTCTCTCGCTTCTAAGCTGAAGTCATGTTTTTGTCGGGTTAGTAGTGTTTTATCATCCTAACAATGACACACACAGATATGAATTCTATGTTGTCAGGCCCAACATATTCAACATTACATAAATTAGTCATTTTAAGACTTATAACACACAGGTTTAAAAACTAAATTGTTAAACATGTTAAAAAGTTTTTAATTTAGCATTCTTCCCTGTTTGTTTCAAACATTTTACATAATAGCGGAATTTGTACGTTCTTTAACTTTTTTTCTGCTCCTTGCCCTCTTGCCTATCCATTAGTTATGTGTGCCTATGCCAAGAGGCACACATATTACTATTCGTCGGATTTATTATTATGTGTGCCTATGCCAAGAGGCACACATATTACTATTCGTCGGATTTATTATGTGTGCCTATGCCAAGAGGCACACATATTACTATTCGTCGGATTTATTATTCTTATTATTATTATTGTGTGGATGCTTTAGGCATCCACACTATTGAGTTCCTGTTTCTCTTTATTCTTTATACTTTATTATTATTATTATTGTGTGGATGCTGGAGGCATCCACACTATTGAGTTCCTGTTTCTCTTTATTGTGTGGATGCTGGAGGCATCCACACTATTGAGTTCCTGTTTCTCTTTATTCTTTATTATTGTGTGGATGCTTTAAGCATCCACACTATTGAGTTCCTGTTTCTCTTTATTCTTTATACTTTATTATTATTATTCTAGTTGCCACTTTTTCACTTTTTTTGGCACTTAACTACTTCCACAATTTTCAGCCGATTTTCACCGTTCAAATTTTAAACTATTCTGCTATTTCTGCTAATGATCGCTATATCTTTTGGTGTTTATTACTGTTATACTTTTTAAAATATTCCACTTTTTCCTTTAATTTGTCCCATTGAAATGAATGGGAAACTTCTGCAATTCTGCTAAATTTTGCTTGTTTTTGAAACTTAACTACTTTTTCCTACTTTCACGTAGAACAACCATTCAAACTTTAAAATGTTCTCAAATTATTGGGCTATTCAGGAATAAATCAGATTTTTCAAATCTTTTACCGTTTTATTTTTATGCCTCTTAAAGTTTTGAGTTGCAAAATTGTGATTTTCAGAAAATACATGCGTTGTTATGGTTGCTATGCACTTGGCTTCCAGTGTGCCACTGTAGGTTTCGCAGTCTTCTCTTCATGTCCGAACAACTTCTTGCTACTTGCTCAATTTTCACTCAACTTCCACAAATTATACATCAAAACGTAGGTATTTTGCTGGCTTTCCGAAAATGTCACCATCATTGTTGTGAGACTTATAGAATTTTGGCAAATCTCCTCAGACCAACACAAAGTCTCAAAACTCTCCATAGAAAGTCAATGGAGAGCTTGTTCAAAATCACAGCTTGATTTCTGTAATGAGAGGCATATTCGAATCGTCATATCTCCTTCACGAAGCGGTTAAAACATGAGGCTTGTCCCAGTATATCTTCAGACACTCCTGACGCTCACAATTCAAGAATTTCTTTCTCACCTATTACCGTTCTGAAATGAGTTAGACTTGTTTGAGGGTAGGAAATTCGTCCTTCGCTCAGATTTCTTCAGATTTCAAACTCTGGAAATGATCCACTTTTTTCTCTCGTCATATCTTTTGATAGATTTCCACAGAGACCTGAAAATTTCCATGACTGTTCACCAAAGCCTGCTGTCTCTTACGGTGAAAGAATGATATCGATACTCCAAATAGATTTAGAGTTAGAAAGCGTTGTTTGAGGGCAAGTCAAGGCAGATTTCGCTTGCCTCTACTCAGTTATGGTGCATTAGAAGTCAAATATCTTCAATAATTCATATTTTAATGATAAATTGTCAACACTTTAAGATTCCCCATCTCTTCTGAACAAAACGGTGTAAGAATGACTGTTCTAGCCCCTACGGTTAGGAAATTATGGCCATTTGTTTGAGGGGAATCCTCACTATGAGAAATTCACTGCAGAAATCCTGTCTCTGTGCTCTGTGTGTGTAAAAAACGGCTGCACCTGTTTTGGCGGGAAAAAGTACACAGCCTCTGATTGGTGGATTCAAATTTAGCAGCTCCCAGGCTGCTTGACTGACCTAGAAACTTGATTTTCTCTCCTGTGTGTGTGTGTGTGTGTGTGTGTGTGTGTGTGTGTGTGTGAGACAGAGAGAGAGAGAGAGAGAGAGAGGCGAGAGAGAGAGTTTTATGGGAGCATCTTATTATATGATTTAAATTCAATATATTTAGACTGGTTGACTGAATTTGATCCTGTGTGTATCTCTCTGTGCTTGTGGGACTTTTGCAGCTGTCCATTTTGCTTTTCCAATTTTTCTATTTAAGTTATTACTATTGTGCTAAGTCATAGCATTTGTGCTGCTTTTCAGTATTTGTGCTAAATACAGCATTTCTGCTAAATCATACTATTTCTGCTATTTTATAAGATTTGTGCTAAATACAGCATTTGTGCTAAATCATACTATTTCTGCTATTTTATAGGATTTGTACTTAATATAATATTTATGCTTAATTATAGTATTTCTGCCATTTTATAGTATTTGTGCTAAAACATAGTATTTCTACTAAACGCAGTATTTCTGGGTAATCATAGTATTTCTATGTATTCCTGCCAGCTCCTCAGGAAGCCAATCCTCTGTGAGGACTGTAATTTTCAAATTGACATATCAAGTCATGCACGGCTTCCCAGCCAGCCAATCATATCTGAGTCCTGGCACATTCAAATTTGCATATTGGGACCTTCATGGCTTCCCAGCCAGCCAATCATATCTGAGTCCTGGCACATTTAAATTTGCATATTGGGACCTTCATGGCTTCTAAGCCCACCAATCATCTATGTCATATATCTCTAATATTTCATATTTTTATTTTAAATGGTCAGCATTTCAAGATTCCCCATGTCTTCTGAATAAAATGGTCTAAGAATGACTGTTTTAGCCCCTACGGTTAGAAATTTATGGCTGTTTGTTTGAGGGGAATTCTCACTATGAGAAATAGACTGCAAAAATCCTGTCTCTCTCTGTGCTGCGTGTGTAAAAAGCCTGCACTTAGTGCACCAGTTTTGGCGGGAAAAAGTACACAGCCTCTCTGATTGGTGGATTCAAATTTAGCAGCTCCCAGGCTGCTTGACTGACCTAGAAACTTGATTTTCTCTCCTGTGTGTGTGTGTGTGTGTGTGTGTGTGTGTGTGTGTGTGTGTGTGTGTGTGAAACAGAGAGAGAGAGAGAGAGAGAGAGAGAGTTTTATGGGAGCATCTTATTGTATGATTTAAATTCAATATATTTAGACTGGTTGACTGAATTTGATCCTGTGTGTGTCTCTCTGTGCTTGTGGGACTTTTGCAGCTGTCCATTTTGCTTTTCCAATTTTTCTATTTAAGTTATTACTATTGTGCTAAGTCATAGCATGTGTGCTGCTTTTCAGTATTTGTGCTAAATACAGCATTTCTGCTAAATCATACTATTTCTGCTATTTTATAGGATTTGTACTTAATATAATATTTATGCTTAATTATAGTATTTCTGCCATTTTATAGTATTTGTGCTAAAACATAGTATTTCTACTAAATGCAGTATTTCTGGGTAATCATTGTATTTCTATATATTTCTGCCAGGTCCCCAGGGAGTCAGTCCTCTGTAAGGACTGTAATTTTCAAATTGACATATCAAGTCATGCACGGCTTCCCAGCCAGCCAATCATATCTGAGTCCTGGCACATTCAAATTTGCATATTGGGGCATTCATGGCTTCCCAGCCAGCCAATCATATCTGAGTCCTGGCACATTCAAATTTGCATATTGTTACCTTCATGGCTTCCCAGCCAGCCAATCATATCTGAGTCCTGGCACATTCAAATTTGCATATTGTTGCCTTCATGGCTTCCCAGCCAGCCAATCATATCTGAGTCCTGGCACATTTAAATTTGCATATTGGGACCTTCGTGGCTTCTAAGCCCACCAATCATCTATGTCATATATCTCTAATATTTCATATTTTTATTTTAAACGGTCAGCATTTCAAGATTCCCCTATGTCTTCTGAATTAAATGGTCTAAGAATGACTGTTTTAGCCCCTACGGTTAGGAATTTATGGCTGTTTGTTTGAGAGGAGTCCTCACTATGAGAAATAGACTGCAAAAATCCTGTCTCTCTCTGTGCTGCATGTGTAAAAGCCTGCACTTGGTGCACCAGTTTTGGCGGGAAAAAGCACACAACCTCTCTGATTGGTGGATTCAAATTGAGAAGCTCACAGCTGTTTGACTGACCTAGAAACATGCTGTTAACAGCCCCTGTTCACTTGCTGCTGCTGCTGCTGCTGTGTGTGTGTGTGTGTGTGTGTGTGTGTGTGTGTGTGTGTGTGTGTGTGTGAGAGAGAGAGAGAGGACAGAGAGAGAGAGAGAGAGAGAAAAAAAGACACACACAAAGACCTTTTTTAGGGCAGCATCTCATTGGTGGATAAAAATATAATATATTCAGACTGGTTGACTGGCATAAACCCTGTTTGTGTGTGTCTCTCACTGTACATTTGTGTATCCATATTTGATTTTTGTGTATTTGGTGATTTGTGTATCCATATTTGATTTTGTGTATCTGTTGGCTGTTCTTTTTTTTTTTTCTAAATGTATTTTTATTTTATTTTTCACAGGTGAACAAAAATTAGTTTTGAGCGAACTTAACCATGTTCCTTTTTATTCAGCTTATCATTTTACCTTTCCAGTATTTTCACTTAAGTTATTACTATTCTGCTCAATCATAGTATCTGTTCTAAATCATTGTTATTAAGCTATATTGTAGGATTTCAGCTAAATCATAGTATTTCTACTATATTATATTTTTCTTTCTAAATATAGCATTTCTGCTATAGAATAGTGTTTCTGCTATATTATAATATTTGTGCTAAAATGGAGTATTTTTGCTAAAACATAGTATTTATATAAAATTACAATATTCATAGTATATTACAGTGTCTCTGGTAAATCACAGCATTTCTGCTATGTTGTACTGTTTTTCTAAATCATAGTATTTCTTGTAATGTTTAAGAATGTTTAGCTAAATATATTCTTTCTGTTATCTTATACTATTTCTCCTAAATTCTTGTATTTTTGAGAAGTTATCATGTTTCTGGTAAGTTACAATATTTCTGCTAAGTTCTGCTATGCTATTGTATTTCTGCCAAGTATTATGTTTCCTCTAAGATATTACAGTTCTGCTAAGTTAATACATTTTAGCAAAGTTCCTTTGCTTCTGCAAAGTTTTTACAATTTCTGCAACTTTTCAGCTTTTTCAGCTATTTTCAGCAGATAGCTTCAGCTTTAAGCATCCACACTGCATTTTCGCAGGAAATGCAAATTGTGTGGATGCTTTAAGCATCCACACTATTGAGTTCCTGTTTCTCTTTATTCTTTATACTTTATTATTGTGTGGATGCTTTAAGCATCCACACTATTGAGTTCCTGTTTCTCTTTATTCTTTATACTTTATTATTATTATTCTAGTTGCCACTTTTTCACTTTTTTTGGCACTTAACTACTTCCACAATTTTCAGCCGATTTTCACCGTTCAAATTTTAAACTATTCTGCTATTTCTGCTAATGATCGCTATATCTTTTGGTGTTTATTACTATTATACTTTTTAAAATATTCCACTTTTTTCCTTTAATTTGTCCCATTGAAATGAATGGGAAACTTCTGCAATTCTGCTAAATTTTGCTTGTTTTTGAAACTTAACTACTTTTTCCTACTTTCACGTAGAACAACCATTCAAACTTTAAAATGTTCTAAAATTATTGGGCTATTCATTAATGATTCAGCTTTTTCATATCTGTTACCATTTTCATCCTATCCCTCTTTAAGTTTTGAGTTGCAAAATTGTGATTTTTCACAAAATACATGCGTTGTTATGGTTGCTATGCAGTTGGTTCTAAGTGAGCCACTGTACCTTTGGCAATTTTCTCTTCATGTCCGAACAACTTCTTGCTACTTGATTAATTTTCACTCAACTCCCACAAATTATACATCAAAACGTAGGTATTTTTGCTGGCTTTCAGAAAATGTCACTATCATTGTTGTGGGATTTATAGAATTTTGGCAAATCTCCTCAGACCAACACAAAGTCTCAAAACTCTCCATAGAAAGTCAATGGAGAGTTTGTTCAAAATCACCGCTTGATTTCTGTAATGAGAGGCATTTTCGAATCGTCATAACTCCTTAACGAAGCGAAGTTAAAACATAAGGCTTGTCCCAGTATATCTTCAGACACTCCTGACGCTCACAATTCAAGAATTTCTTTCTCACCTATTACCGTTCTGAAATGAGTTAGACTTGTTTGAGGGTAGGAAATTCGTCCTTCGCTCAGATTTCTTCAGATTTCAAACTCTGGAAATGAACCACTTTTTTCTCTCGTCATATCTTTTTCATGGATTTCCACAAAGACCTGAAAATTTCCATGACTGTTCACCAAAGCCTGCTGTCTCTTACGGTGAAAGAATGATATTGATACTCCAAATAGATTTAGAGTTAGAAAGCATTGTTTGAGGGCAAGTCAAGGCAGTTTTTTCTTTGCTCTACTCAGTTATGGTGCATTCCAAGTCAAATATCTTTAATAATTCATATTTTAATGATAAATTGTCAACACTTTAAGATTCCCCCATCTCTTCTGAACAAAACGGTGTAAGAATGACCGTTCTAGCCCCTACGGTTAGGAAATTATGGTCATTTGTTTGAGGGGAGTCGTCATTATGAGAAATAGACTGCAAAAATCCTGTGTCTCTCTGTGCTGCGTGCACCTGTTTTGGCGGGAAAAAGTGCACAGGCTCTCTGATTGGTGGATTCAAATTCAGCAGCTCCCAGGCTGCTTGACTGAGCTAGAAACTTACTTCTCTCTGTGTGTGTGTCTGTGTGTGTGTGTGTGTGTGTGTGTGTGTGTGTGTGTGTGTGTGTGTGTGTGTGTGACAGAGAGCGAGAGAGAGAGAGAGAGAGAGAGAGAGCCTTTTTATGGGATGATCTCATTGTAAGATTCAAATTCAATATATTTAGACTGGTTGACTGAATTGGATTGGATCTGTGTGTGTGTGTGTGTGTGTGTGTGTGTGTGTGTGTGTGTGTGTGAGAGAGAGAGAGAGAGAGAGAGCCTTTTATGGGATGATCTCATTGTAAGATTCAAATTCAATATATTTAGACTGGTTGACTGAATTGGATCTTGTGTGTGTGTGTGTGTGTGTGTGTGTGTGTGTGTGTGTGTGAGAGAGAGAGAGAGAGAGAGAAAGCCTTTTATGGGATGATCTCATTGTAAGATTCAAATTCAATATATTTAGAATGGTTTACTGAATTGGATCTTGTGTGTGTGTGTGTGTGTGTGTGTTGTGTGAGAGAGAGAGAGAGAGAGCGCTTAAAGCCTTTTTATGGGATGATCTCATTGTAAGATTCAAATTCAATATATTTAGACTGGTTGACTGAATTGGATCGTGTGTGTGTGTCTCTCTGTGCATGTGTGTTTTCATGTGTCCATATTTGTGATTGTGTGACTGTTATACTTTTTTTTGCTGATTTTTTTTCATTTAACAATGACATTTGAAGGATCCTTAGCATGTTCAGCATTTTTTCAGCTGTCCATTTTGCTTTTCCAATTTTTCTGTTTAAGTTATTACTATTGTGCTAAATCATATTATTTCTGCTCTTTTATAGGATTTGTGCTAAATATAGTATTTCTGCCAAATATAGTATTTCTGATTAATTATAGTTTTTCTACCAAATCATAGTACAGTATTTTTGCTTTTTTTTAGGATTTTTATACGATATTTATATTGCTTAATATAGTATTTCTGCTTTTTATAGGATTTGTGCTTAATATAGTATTTTTGCTTTTTATACTATTTCTGCTAAATGTAGTATTTATGCTTAATCATACTATTTCTATATATTTTTGCCAGGTCCTCTGTGAGGACTGAGACATTCAAATTTACGTATCAGGGCCTGCACGGCTTCCCAGCCAGCCAATCATATCTGAGGTCTGCCCTTTCTTCTCTCGTCATATCTCAGCGACAGATGTACAAAGAGCAATGCAAATCACAGTCAAAGTACACCAAAGTCCGCTGATTCACCCAGTATAAGAATTATGGTTCTAGTCCATCTAGTTTTTGAGTTACATGACGTTTTGTAACTCCAAAAAACGGCACTCTTTGCCTCTCACCGCGATCTAATTCTGACTGCTCATCACCCTGTTTTCCAGGCACTCCTTCTGTTTCCTGTGGCACAGTTTGTAATGACACAGGTCTACAACCCAAAGGTCGTGGGTTCAATTCCACCTTGGTCAACATGTTTTTTTACCTACAATTTACTACACTATCACAGACCACTAATTCATATTGATCATTTATTAAAATTCTGCAAACTTTTATGATTTTAGCAGCTTTTCTAATATGGACCTCAGATTCTTGTTAACACTCCATGGCACAAATACTGTTCCCTTTAGGCTCTGTGTATGTGTGTGTGTATCAATATTTCTCCCATTTTAAAGTATTACTCCTCCATAATTGTATTTCTGTTAAATCAAAGTACTTTTACTACATCTTAGTACTTCTGCTCAATCATAGTATTTTGCCAAATCATGGTTTTTGTGCCAAATCATGATATTTGTGTTATGTTATACTATTACTACTGAGTGGAGGAATTTCTGTCATGTTACAGTATATGTGCTGATTACAGTATTTCTGTATAATAGAATTTTGGCAAATCTCCTCAGACCAACACAAAGTCTGGAAACTCTGCATAGAAAGTCAATGGAGAGCTTGTTCAAAATCACCGCTGGATTTCTCTAATGAGAGGCATTTTCAAATCGTCATATCTCCTGAACGCAGCGAAGTTAAGACATGAGGCTTGTGCCAATATATCTTCAGACACTCCTGACGCTCACAATTCAAGAAATTCTTTCTCACCTATTACCATTTGGCCATGAATTGGGTTTGTTTGAGGGTAGGAAATTCGTCCCTCGCTCCGATTTCTTCAGATTTCAAACTCTGGAAATGAGGCAATTTTTTCTCTCGTCATATCTTTTGATGGATTTCCAGAGACCTGAAAATTTCCATGACTGTTCACCAAAGCCTGCTGTCTCTTCACGGTGAAAGAATGATATCGATACTCCAAATAGATTTAGAGTTACAAAGCTTTGTTTGAGGGCAAGTCAAGGCAGTTTTTGCTTCGCCTCTCCTCAGTTATGGTGCATTCCAAGTCAAATATCTTCAATAATTCATATTTTAATGATAAATTGTCAACACTTGAAGATTCCCCCATCTCTTCTGAACAAAACGGTGTAAGAATGACCGTTCTACCCCTACGGTTGGGAAATTATGGTCATTTGTTTGAGGGGAGTCGTCATTATGAGAAATAGACTGCAAAAATCCTGTGTCTCTCTGTGCTGCGTGCACCTGTTTTGGCGGGAAAAAGTACACAGCCTCTCTGATTGGTGGATTCAAATTTAGCAGCTCCCAGGCTGCTTGAATGACCTAGCAAGTTGCTCCTCTCTCCCTGTGTGTGTGTGTGTGTGTGTGTGTGTGTGTGTGTGTGTGTGTGTGTGTGTGTGACAGAGAGAGAGAAAGAGAGGGCGAGACAGAGTTTTTATGGGAGCATCTTATTGTATGATTTAAATTCAATATATTTAGACTGGTTGACTGAATTTGATCCTGTGTGTGTCTCTCTGTGCATGTGTGTTTCCATATGTTTCCATATTTGTGATTGTGTGACTGTTACACGTTTTTTGCTGAGTTTTTTTTCATTTAACAAGTACATTTGAAGGACCCTTAGCATGTTCAGCATTTTTTCAGCTGTCCATTTTGCTTTTCCAATTTTTCTGTTTAAAGTTATTACTATTGTGCTGAATCATACTATTTCTGCTATTTTATAAGATTTGTGCTAAATATAGTATTTCTGATTAATTATAGTTTTTCTACCAAATCATATTAAAGTATTTTTGCTTTTTATACCATTTTTATAGGATATTTATATTGCTTAATATAGTATTTCTGCTTTTTATAGGATTTGTGCTTAATATAGTATTTCTGCTTTTTATAGGATTTGTGCTTAATACAGTATTTCTGCTAAATGTAGTATTTATGCTTAATCACACTATTACTATATATTTCTGCCAGCTTCCCAGCCAGCCAATCATATCTGAGGTCTGCCGCTTTCTTCTCTCGTCATATCTCAGCGACGGATGTACAAAGAGCAATGAAAATCACAGTCAAAGTACACCAAAGTCCGCTGATTCACCCAGTACAAGAATTATGCTTCTAGTCCACCTAGTTTTTGAGTTACACGACGTTTTGTAACTCCAAAAACGCGCTCTTTGCCTCTCACCGCGATCTGATTCTGACTGCTCATCACCCTGTTTCCCAAGAGCTCACTGTCTTTCCCAGTGGCGCAGCTGGTAATGACACAGATCTGCAACCCAAAGGTCGTGGGTTCAACTCCACCTTGGACAGCATGTTTTTTTCCCCTACAAATTAATACACTATCACAGACCACTAATTCATATTCATCATTTATTACAATTCTGAAAACTTTTACCAGCTTTTCTAATATGGACCTCAGATTCTTCAGTAACACTCCATGGCACAAATACTCTTCCCTTTAGGCTCTGTGAATGTGTGTGTGTATCAATATTTCTCCCATTTTAAAGTATTACTCCTCCATAATTGTATTTCTGTTAAATCAAAGTACTTTTACTACATCTTAGTACTTCTGCTCAATCATAGTATTTCTGCTAAATCATAGTATTTTTGCCAAATCATGGTTTTTGTGCCAAATCATCAGAATCGTGTTTATTGGCCAAGTATATGTGCAGACAAATACAAGGAATTTGGTTCTGGTAGATGGTGGCTCTCGAGCACAGCAATGTAAATCTCACACACACACACACACACACGCACCCACACACACACGTATCTATATATACATTACACATGCATACACATACATACACAAAGCTGTGTAAACCAACTATAAATAACTAATCTAAACGTATATACATAAAATACAGAAATGAAATGAGGTGGAATGAATACTACAGAATGTACATAAGGTGCAGTTGCAGTCTGGCAGTGGGAGCAGTGTGACAGTTCAACTGTTTAGAAGGGAGATGGCGAGGGAAAGAAACTGTTCCTGTGTCGGGTGGTCCTGGTCTGCAGGCTTCTGTACCGTCTGCCAGAGGGCAGCAGATCAAAAAGTCTGTGTCCAGGGTGTGAGGGGTCTGTGATGATTTTCCTGCCCGTTTCCTGGTTCTTGAGAGGTACAGATCCTGGATGGAGGGCAGGGGGCGCCGATGATCCTTTCTGCTGCCCGTACAGTCCGCTGCAGTCTGCACCTGTCCTGTTTAGTGGCTGCACCATACCAGACTGTGATGGAGGAGCACAGGACAGACTCAATGACTGCAGTGTAGAACTGGATCAGCAGCTCCTGTGGAAGACTGTACTTCCCAGTTGTCTCAGGAAGTACATCCTCTGCTGGGTCTTTTTTGAGGATGGAGTTGATGTTGGTCTCCCACTTCAGGTCCTGGGAGATGGTGGTACCCAGCAACTTGAAGATCTCCACAGTCGACACAGGGCTGTCTGATATGATGAGGGGGGGGCAGAGTTGAGGGATGTCTCCTGAAGTCCACTGTCATCTCTACAGTTTTAAGAGTGTTCAGCTCCAGATTGTGCTGACTGCACCAGAGTACCAGTCAGCTCAACTCAACATAACATTTGTGTTATGTTATAGTATTACTACTAAGTGGAGGAATTTCTAAATGTTACAGTATATGTGCTGATTACAGTATTTCTGTATAATAGAATTTTGGCAAATCTCCTCACACCAACACAAAGTCTGAAAACTGCATAGAAAGTCAATGGAGAGCTTGTTCAAAATCACCACTGGATTTCTCTAATGAGAGGCATTTTCAAATCGTCATATCTCAACGCAGCAAAGTTAAGACATGAGGCTTGTGCCAATATATCTTCAGACACTCCTGACGCTCACAATTCAAGAATTTCTTTCTCACCTATTACCATTTGGCCATGAATTGGATTTGTTTGAGGGTAGGAAATTCATCCCTCGCTCAGATTTCTTCAGATTTCAAACTCTGGAAATGAGGCACTTTTTCTCTCGTCATATCTTTTGATGGATTTCCACACAGACCTGAAAATTTCCATGACTGTTCACCAAAGCCTGCTGTCTCTTACACTGAAAGAATGATATCGATACTCAAAATAGATTTAGAGTTAGAAAGCATTGTTTGAGGGCAAGTCAAGGCAGTTTTCGCTTTGCCTCTACTCAGTTATGGTGCATTAGAAGTCAAATATCTTCACTAATTCATATTTTCAAGATAAATTGTCAACACTTTAAGATCCCCCCATCTCTTCTGAACAAAACGGTGCAAGAATGACCGTTCTAGCCCCTACGGTTAGGAAATTATAGCCATTTGTTTGAGGGGAATCCTCACTATGAAGAATAGACAGCACAAATCCTGTCTCTGTGCTGCATGTGTGTAAAAACAGGTGCACCTGTTTTGGCGGGAAAAAGTACACAGCCTCTCGGATTGGTGGATTCAAATTCAGCAGCTCCCAGGCTGTTTGGCTGCTGCTGCTGCTAGTGTGTGTGTGTGTGTGTGTGTGTGTGTGTGTGTGTGTGTGTGTGTGTGTGTGTGTGTGTATGTGTGTGACAGAGAGAGAGAGAAAAAGAGAGCGAGAGAGAGTTTTTATGGGAGCATCTTATTGTATGATTTAAATTCAATATATTTAGACTGGTTGACTGAATTTGATCCTGTGTGTCTCTCTGTGCATGTGTGTTTCCATATGTGTCCATATTTTTGATTGTGTGACTGTTATACTTTTTTGCTGATTTTTTTTTTTTTCATTTAACAATTACATTTGAGGGACCCTTAGAATGTTCAGCATTTTTCAGCTGTTCATTTTGCTTTTCCAATTTTTCTATTTAAGTTATTATTATTGTGCTAAGTCATAGCATTTCTGCTGCTTTTCAGTATTTGTGCTAAATACAGCATTTGTGCTAAATCATACTATTTCTGCTATTTTATAGTATTTGTGCTAAAACATAATATTTCTACTAAACGCAGTGTTTCTGGGTAATCATAGTATTTCTATGTATTCCTGCCAGCTCCTTAAGGAGCCAATCCTCTGTGAGGACTGTAATTTTCAAATTGATATATCAAGTCATGCACGACTTCCCAACCAGCCAATCATATCTGAGGGCTGAGACATTCAAATTTGCATATTGAGGCCTTCATGCCTTCCCAGCCAGCCAATCCCATCTGAGGGCTTACACATTCAGATTTGCATATTGAGGCCTTCATGCCTTCCCAGCCAGCCAATCATATCTGAGGGCTGAGACATTCAAATTTGCATATTGGGGCTTTCATGGCTTCTAAGACAACCAATCATCTATGTCATATATCTATAATTATTCATATTTTCTTTTAAAAAGACAACACTTGATGATTCCCCATGTCTTCTGAACAATAGAATGTTAGACCTGAGACCTGAAAATTTCCATGACTGTTCACCAAAGCCTGCTGTGTCTTACGGTGAAACAATGATATCGATACTCCATATAGATTTAGAGTTACAAAGCGTTGTTTGAGGGCAAGTCAAAGCAGTTTTGCTTTGCCTCTACTCAGTTATGATGCATTAGAAGTCAAATATCTTCAATAATTCATATTTTAATGATAAATTGTCAACACTTTAAGATTCCCCATCTCTTCTGAACAAAACGGTGTGAGAATGAGTAGTCAGCACAAATCGTGTCTCTGTGTTGTGTGTGTGTAAAAAACAGGTGCACCTGTTTTGGCGGGAAAAAAAGTACACAGCCTCTCTGATTGGTGGATTCAAATTTAGCAGGTCCCAGGCTGCTTGACTGACCTAGAAACTTGCTTATCTCTCCTGTGTGTGTGTGTGTGTGTGTGTGTGTGTGTGTGTGTGTGTGTGTGAGACAGAGAGAGAGAAAGGAGGCGAGAGAGAGTTTTTTTATGGGAGCATCTTATTGTATGATTTTAATTCAATATATTTAGACTGGTTGACTGAATTTGATCCTGTGTGTGTCTCTCTGTGGTTGTGTGTTTCAATATGTGTCCATATTTGTGATTGTGTGACTGTTATACTTTTTTTGCTGATTTTTTTTTCATTTAACAATTACATTTGAGGGACCCTTAGCATGTTCAGGATTTTTTCAGCTGTCCATTTTGCTTTTCCAATTTTTCTATTTAAGTTATTAGTATTGTGCTAAGTCATAGCATTTCTGCTGCTTTTCAGTATTTGTGCTAAATACAGCATTTCTGCTAAACCATACTATTTCTGCTATTTTATAAGATTTGTGCTAAATATAGTATTTCTGCCAAATATAGTATTTCTGTCAAATTACAGCATTTCTGCTATGTTGTACTGTTTCTCTAAATCATAGTATTTCTGTAATGTTTAAGAATGTTTGGCTAAATATATTCTTTCTGTTATCTTATACTATTTCTCCTAAATTTTTGTATTTTTCGAGAAGTTATCGTGTTTCTGGTAAGTTACAATATTTCTGCTAAGTTCTGCTATGCTATTGTATTTCTGCCAAGTCTTATGTTTCCTCTAAGATATTACAGTTCTGCTAAGTTACTACATTTTAGCAAAGTTCCTTTGCTTCTGCAAAGTTTTTACAATTTCTGCAACTTTTCAGCTTTTTCAGCTAGTTTCAGCAGACACCTTCAGCTTTAAAGCATCCACACTGCATTTTCGCAGGAAATGCAGATTTTTCTAGTTATTCTAGTTGCGTTCCGTACACTTTTTGGCACTTAACTACTTTCACAATTTTCAGCCGATTTTCACCGTTCAAATTTTAAACTATTCTGCTATTTCTGCTAATGTACGCTATATCTTTTGATATTTTTAACTGTTATACTTTTTAAAATATTACACTTTTTTCCTTTAATTTGTCCCATTGAAATGAATGGGAAACTTCCGCAATTCTGCTAAAACTTGCTTGTTTTTGAAACTTAACTACTTTTTCCTACTTTCACGTAGAACAACCATTCAAACTTTAAAATGTTCTCAAATTATTGGGCTATTCAGGAATAAATCAGCTTTTTCAAATCTTTTACCGTTTTACTTTTATGCCTCTTAAAGTTTTGAGTTGCAAAATTGTGATTTTTCAGAAAATACATGCGTTGTTATGGTTGCTATGCACTTGGCTTCCAGTGTGCCACTGAAGGTTTCGCAGTCTTCTCTTCATGTCCGAACAACTTCTTGCTACTTGCTCAATTTTCACTCAACTTCCACAAATTATACATCAAAACGTAGGTATTTTTGCTGGCTTTCAGAAAATGTCACCATCATTGTTGTGAGATTTATAGAAATTTGGCAAATCTCCTCAGACCAACACAAAGTCTCAAAAATCCCCATAGAAAGTCAATGGAGAGCTTGTTCAAAATCACAGCTTGATTTCTGTAATGAGAGGCATATTCGAATCGTCATATCTCCTTAACGAAGCGAAGTTAAAACATGAGGCTTGTCCCAGTATATCTTCAGACACTCCTGACACTCACAATTCAAGAATTTCTTTCTCACCTATTACCGTTCTGAAATGAGTTAGACTTGTTTGAGGGTAGGAAATTCGTCCTTCGCTCAGATTTCTTCAGATTTCAAACTCTGGAAATGATCCACTTTTTCTCTCGTCATATCTTTTTAATGGATATCAACAGAGACCTGAAAATTTCAAGATTGTTCACCAAAGCCTGCTGTCTCTTACGGTGAAAAAATGATATTGATACTCCAAATAGATTTAGAGTTAGAAAGCGTTGTTTGAGGGCAAGTCAAGGCAGTTTTGCTTTGCTCTACTCAGTTATGGTGCATTAGAAGTCAAATATCTTTAAAATTCATATTTTAATGATAAATTGTCAACACTTTAAGATTCCCTGATCTCTTCTGAACAAAACGGTGTAAGAATGACCGTTCTAGCCCCTACGGTTTAGGAAATTATGGCCATTTGTTTGAGAGGAATCCTCACTATGAGAAATTCACTGCAGAAATCCTGTCTCTGTGCTCTGTGTGTGTAAAACGGCTGCACCTGTTTTGGCGGGAAAAAAAGTATACAGCCTCTCTGATTGGTGGATTCAAATTCAGCAGCTCCCAGGCTGCTTGACTGAGCTAGAAACTTACTTCTCTCCTCCCTGTGTGTGTGTGTGTGTGTGTGTGTGTGTGTGTGTGTGTGACAGAGAGAGAGAGAGAGAGAGAGAGAGAGAGAGAGAGAGAGAAAGGCTTGTTATGGGATGATCTCATTGTAAGATTTAAATTCAATATATTTAGACTGGTTGACTGAATTGAATCTTGTGTGTGTGTGTGTGTGTGTGTGTGTGTGTGTGTGTGTGTGTGTGTGTGTGTGTGTGTGTGTGACAGAGAGAGAGAGAGAGAGAGAGAAAGGCTTGTTATGGGATGATCTCATTGTAAGATTTAAATTCAATATATTTAGACTGGTTGACTGAATTGGATCTTGTGTGTGTGTGTGTGTGTGTGTGTGTGTGTGTGTGTGACAGAGAGAGAGAGAGAGAGAGAGAGAGAAAGCCTTTTTATGGGATGATCTCATTGTAAGATTCAAAATCAATATATTTAGACTGGTTGACTGAATTGGATCTTGTGTGTGTGTGTGTGTGTGTGTGTGTGTGTGTGTGTGAGAGAGAGAGAGAGAGAGAGAGAGAGAGAGAGAGAGAGAGAAAGGCTTGTTATGGGATGATCTCATTGTAAGATTTAAATTCAATATATTTAGACTGGTTGACTGAATTGGATCTTGTGTGTGTGTGTTTGACAGAGAGAGAGAGAGAGAGAGAGAGAGAGAGAGAGAGAAAGCCTTTTCATGGGATGATCTCATTGTAAGAGTCAAAATCAATATATTTAGACTGGTTGACTGAATTGGATCTTGTGTGTGTGTGTGTGTGTGTGTGTGTGTGTGTGTGTGTGTGTGAGAGAGAGAGAGAGAGAGAGAGAGAAAGCCTTTTTATGGAATGATCTCATTGTAAGATTTAAATTCAATATAGTTAGACTGGTTGACTGAATTTGATCCTGTGTGTGTCTGTCTGTGCATGTGTGTTACCATATGTGTACATATTTGTGGTTGTATGACTGTTATACTTTTTTTTTGGTGGTTTTTTTTTTTTTCATTTAACAATTACATTTGAGGGACCCTTAGCATGTTCAGGATTTTTTCAGCTGTCCATTTTGCTTTTCCAATTTTTCTATTTAGGTTATTACTATTGTGCTAAGTCATAGCATTTCTGCTGCTTTCCAGTATTTGTGCTAAATACAGCATTTCTGCTAAATCATACTATTTCTTCTATTTCATCAGATTTGTGCTAAATATAGTGTTTCTGCTACAAAATAGTATTTCTGCCAAATATAGTATTTTTGATTAATTATAGTTTTTCTACCAAATCATAGTACAGTTTTACTGCTTTTATATGGCTTCTAAGACAACCAATCATATCCGAGGGCTTGCACATTCAAATTTGCATATTGTTGCCGTCATGGCTTCCCAGCCAGCAATCATATCTTAGGCCTTGCACATTCAAATTTGCATATTGGGGCAATCATGGCTTCTAAGACAACCAATCATCTATGTCATATATCTATGATATTTCATATTTTTATTTTAAATGGTCAACATTTCAAGATTCTCCCATGTCTTCTGAACACAACGGTCTAAGAATGACCGTTTTAGCCCCTACGGTTAGGAATTTATGGCTGTTTGTTTGAGGGGAGTCCTCACTATGAGAAATAGACTGCAAAAATCCTGTCTCTCTCTGTGCTGTAAAAGCCTGCACTTGGTGCACCAGTTTTGGCAGGAAAAAGCACACAGCCCTCTGATTGGTGGATTCAAATTGAGAATCTCACAGCTGTTTGACTGACCTAGAAACATGCTGTTAACAGCCCTTGTTCACTTGCTGATGCTATGTGTGTGTGTGTGTGTGTGAGCCTGAGTGTGTGTGTGTGTGTGTGTGTGTGTGTGTGTGTGTGTGTGAGAGAGAGAGAGAGAGAGAGAGAGAGAGAGAGAGACACACACAAAGCCCTTTTAGGGCAGCATCTCATTGTTGGATAAAAATATAATATATTCAGACTGGTTGACTGGCATAGACCCTGTGTGTGTGTCTCTCTCTGTACATTTGTGTATCCATATTTGATTTTGTGTGTATTTGTTGATTTGTGTATCCATATTTAATTTTGTGTGTATCTGTTGGCTGTTCTTATTTGTATTTCTAAATGTATTTTATTTTATTTTTTCACAGGTGAACAAAAATTAGTTTTGAGCAAACTTAACCATGTTCCTTTTATTCAGCTTGTCATTTTACCTTTCCAATATTTTCACTTAAGTTATTACTATTCTGCTAAATCATAGTATCTGTTCTAAATCATTGTTATTGAGCTATATTGCAGGATTTCTGCTAAATCATAGTATTTCTACTATATTATATTTTTCTTTCTAAATATATCATTTCTGCTATAGAGTAGTATTTCTGTAATGTTTAAGAATGTTTGGCTAAAATATATTCTTTCTGTTATCTTATACTGTTTCTCCGAAATTCTTGTATTTTTGGGAAGTTATCGTGTTTCTGGTAAGTTACAATATTTCTGCTAAGTTCTGCTATGCTATTGTATTTCTGCCAAGTATTATGTTTCCTCTAAGATATTGCAGTTCTGCTAAGTTACTACATTTTAGCAACGTTCCTTTGCTTCTGCAAAGTTTTTACAAATTCTGCAACTTTTCAGCTTTTTCAGCTAGTTTCAGCTGACAGCTTCAGCGTTCCAGCATCCACACTGCATTTTCGCAGGAAATGCAAATTTTTCTAGTTGTGTGGATGCTGGAGGCATCCACACTATTGAGTTCCTGTTTCTCTTTATTCTTTATTGTGTGGATGCCCTAAAAGGGCTTCCACACTATTGAGTTCCTGTTTCTCTTTATTCTTTATTATTCCTCTAGTTGCTTCCGTACACTTTTTGGCACTTAACTACTTTCTCAGTTTTCAGCCGATTTTCTCAGTTCAAACTCTATACTGTTCTGCTCTTTCTGCTAATGATGGCTATGACTTTTGGTGTTTATTACTGTTATACTTTTTAAAATATTACACTTTTTCCTTTAATTTGTCCCATTGAAATGAATGGGAAACTTCCACAATTCTGCTAAAACTTGCTTGTCTTTGAAACTTAACTACTTTGTCATACTTTCACCTAGAAACTCCATTCAAACTTTAAAATGTTCTCAGATTATTGGGCTATTCCTGTCTGATTCAGCTTTTTCAGATCTTCTACCGTTTTAATCTTATCTCTCTTTAAGTTTTCAGTTGCAAAATTGTGATTTTTCAGAAAATACATGCGTTGCTATGGTTGCTATGCAATCAAGTCAGAGTGAGTGCTGGTCCGTTCTGAATTTTCTCTTCATGTCTAAACAACTTCTTGCTACTCACTCAATTTCCACTCAACCCCACAAATTATACATCAAAACGTAGGTATTTCTGCTGGCTTTCAGACAATGTCACTATCTTTATTGTGAGATTTACCGTTTTTTCGCAATTTGCCTCGGAGTGACACAAGGTCTGACAAGTCCCCATTCAAAGTCTATGGGGAGGTTTTGAAATTCAGAGCTGAAATTCTGAAACGGGAGGCATTTTCAAATCGCCAAATCTCTTTAACAAAGCAAAGTTAGGACATGAGGCTTGTGCCAATATATCTTCAGACACTGCTGACACTCACAGTGGAAGCAGTTTTTACAATTATCTTACCGTTGAGCAATGAATTACGTTTGTTTGAGGGTGGAAATCTGTCCTTCTCTCAGTCTTCAAACTCTGGAAATGAAGCCGTTTCTTCTCTCGTCATATCTCCGCGACGGAGGTAGAACGAGCTATGAAAATCGCAGTCAAAATACACCAAAGTCCGCTGATTCACCCAGTACAAGAATTATGCTGCTAGCCCTCCTAGTTTTTGAGTTACACGACGTTTTGTAACTCCAAAAAACGGCGTTTTTCGCCTCTCACCGTGATCTATTTTCTGACTGCCCAAGTATCTGTCTTTCAGACCGCCGCCCCCTTTCCAGGTGGCGCAATCAGTAATGACACGGCTCTGCAGCTCAAAGGTCGTGGGTTCAATCCCACCTTGGTCCAAGTTTTTTTTTTTCACTACAAATTTATACACTATCACAGACCTGTAATTTATATTGCTAATTTATTACAATTCTGCAGTTTTATGATTTTAGCAGCTTTTCTAATATGGACCTCAGATTCTTGTTAATGCTCCATGGCAGAAACAAGTACACAGCCTGATGAAGCAGACTGAGGCAGTACCTCTGATTGGTGAATTTGAGCAGAACCAGGTTGTTCTTTCATTTCATTTCTTTATTTATTTCACACATGGTTCAACAGTGTTTCTTTTCTACATACAGAACCTTCTGCCTCTTTTCAGCAGAAATTCTGCTCATTCACCTCATCTCTTGTGTTGGAGTGCCCTCTTGTGGCGCCTTTTGGGTAGTGCCTTAGTAAACGTGAACACTGCAAAGAAGTGGTATCAGACTGGTTTGTAGTGGAGGAATTTGTTGCCAGTTTCTTTCATCTTTAATCCGTATTCATGTTGTAATGTTGTAACTTTTGTGGCACAAATACCACAATATGGCAGAAACACTATGTTTTGGCACAAATACTTTGATTTCGTATACTTTAGCTTGTTCACCCCTTTTCAGCAAAATTTTCATTTTTTTCACCCCTTTTCAGCACAAATTCCAGCTTTTTTGGCTGTTTTCAGAAAAAAAACTCTTTTCAGCGCAAGTTTTATGATTTTAGCAGCTTTTCTAATATGGACCTCAGATTCTTGTTAACGCTCCATGGCAGAAATACATACAAGTACCCACCTGATGAAGCAGACAGAGGCAGTACCTCTGATTGGTGAATTTGAGCAGAAACAGGTTGTTTTGCCTCTTTTCAGCAGAAATTCTGCTGATTCACCTCTATTCAGCGCAACGTTCTGCTTCTTTGCCTCTTTTCTGCAGAAATTCTGCTGATTCACCTCTTTTCTGCAAAATTTTCAACCATTTCACCTCTTATCAGCGCAATTCTCAGCAGTTTCTGCTCATTTCACCCTAATTGTCAGTCTCTCCATCTCTTACCTTGTGAGAGTGAATTTGGCTCAGTGAGATGCGTAGCCGCCTTGCGCCCAGGAGGTCCAGGTTGGAATCCTGCTCAGGGTGACATTTTTTTTTCGCTACCATACAACTTTTTGCAACTTTTCATCTTTTTCAGCTTTTCAGCAGACAGCTTCAGCGTAAAGGCATCCACACAGCATTTTCGCAGGAAATGCAAATTTTTCTAGTTGTGTGGATGCTTTAAGCATCCACACTATTGAGTTCCTGTTTCTCTTTATTCTTTATACTTTATTATTATTATTCTAGTTGCCACTTTTCACTTTTTTTGGCACTTAACTACTTCCACAATTTTCAGCCGATTTTCACCGCTCAAATTTTAAACTATTCTGCTATTTCTGCTAATGATCGCTATATCTTTTGGTGTTTATTACTGTTATACTTTTTAAAATATTACACTTTTTTCCTTTAATTTGTCCCATTGAAATGAATGGGAAACTTCTGCAATTCTGCTAAATTTTGCTTGTTTTGAAACTTAACTACTTTTTCCTACTTTCACGTAGAACAACCATTCAAACTTTAAAATGTTCTCAAATTATTGGGCTATTCAGGAATAAATCAGATTTTTCAAATCTTTTACCGTTTTATTTTTATGCCTCTTAAAGTTTTGAGTTTGAAAATTGTGATTTTCACAAAATACATGCGTTGTTATGGTTGCTATGCACTTGGCTTCCAGTGTGCCACTGTAGGTTTCGCAGTCTTCTCTCATGTCCGAACAACTTCTTGCTACTTGCTCAATTTTCACTCAACTTCCACAAATTATACATCAAAACGTAGGTATTTTTGCTGGCTTTCCGAAAATGTCACCATCATTGTTGTGAGACTTATAGAATTTTGGCAAATCTCCTCAGAGCAACACACAAAGTCTGAAAACTCTCCATAGAAAGTCAATGGAGAGTTTGTTCAAAATCACCGCTTGATTTCTGTAATGAGAGGCATATTCGAATCGTCATATCTCCTTAACGAAGCGAAGTTAAAACATGAGGCTTGTCCCAGTATATCTTCAGACACTCCTGACGCTCACAATTCAAGAATTTTTTTCTCACCTATTACCGTTCTGAGATGAGTTACACTTGTTTGAGCGTAGGAAATTGTCCTTCGCTCAGATTTCTTCAGATTTCAAACTCTGAAATGAACCACTTTTTTCTCTCGTCATAACTTTTGTTGGATTTCCACAGAGACCTGAAAATTTCCATGATTGTTCACCAAAGCCTGCTGTCTCTTACGGTGAAAAAATGATATTGATACTCCAAATAGATTTAGAGTTAGAAAGCGTTGTTTGAGGGCAAGTCAAGGCAGTTTTGCTTTGCTCTACTCAGTTATGGTGCATTAGAAGTCAAATATCTTTAATAATTCATATTTTAATGATACATTGTCAACACTTTAAGATTCCCCATCTCTTCTGAACAAAACGGTGTAAGAATGACCGTTCTAGCCCCTATAGTTGGGAAATTATGGTCATTTGTTTGAGGGGAGTCGTCATTATGAGAAATAGACTGCAGAAATCCTGTGTCTCTCTGTGCTGCATGCACCTGTTTTGGCGGGAAAAAGTGCACAGGCTCTCTGATTGGTGGATTCAAATTCAGCAGCTCCCAGGCTGACTGACTGAGCTAGAAACTTACTTCTCTCTCCTGTGTGTGTGTGTGTGTGTGTGTGTGTGTGTGTGTGTGAGAGAGAGAGAGAGAGAGAGAGAGTTTTATGGGAGCATCTTATTATATGATTTAAATTCAATATATTTAGACTGGTTGACTGAATTTGATCCTGTGTGTGTCTCTCTGTGCATGCGTGTTTCCATATGTGTCCATATTTGTGATTGTGTCACTGTTATACTTTTTTTTGCTGATTTTTTCATTTAACAATTACATTTGAGGGACCCTTAGCATGTTCAGGATTCTTTCAGCTGTCCATTTTGCTTTTCCAATTTTTCTATTTAAGTTATTACTATTGTGTTGAGTCATAGCATTTCTGCTGCTTTTCAGTATTTGTGCTAAATACAGCATTTCTGCAAAATCATACTCTTTCTGCTATTTCATAAGATTTGTGCTAAATATAGTGTTTCTGCTATTTCTGCTAAATTTAGTATTTTTGATTTAATTAGGGTTTTTCTACCAAATCATAGTACAGTTTTACTGCTTTTTATAGGATTTTTAGAGGATATTTATATTGCTTAATATAGTATTTCTGCTTTTTATAGGATTTGTGCTTAATATAGTTTTTCTAAAAATGTAGTATTTATGCTTAATCATACTATTTCTATATATTTCTGCCAGGTCCCCAGGCAGCTAATCCTCTGTGAGGACTGATACATACAAATACATATCAGGGCCTGCACGGCTTCCCAGCCAGCCAATCATATCTGGCGTCTGCTGCCCTTTCTTCTCTCGTCATATCTCAGCGACAGATGTACAAAGAGCAATGCAAATCACAGTCAAAGTACACCAAAGTCCGCTGATTCACCCAGTACAAGAATTATGCTTCTAGTCCACCTAGTTTTTGAGTTACACGACGTTTTGTAACTGCAAAACGGGGTTTTTCGCCTCTCACCGCAATCTGATTCTGACTGCTCATCACCCTGTTTTCCAGGCCTTCGCTCTCTTTCCCAGTGGCGCAGTTGGTAATGACACAGGTCTGCAACCCAAAGGTTGTGGGTTCAATTACACCTTGGGCAACATGTTTTTTTTCCTACAAATTAATACACTATCACAGACCACTAATTCATGTTCATCATTTATTACAATTCTGCAAACTTTTATGATTTTAGCAGCTTTTGTAATATGGACCTCAGATTCTTGTTAACACTCCATGGCACAAATACTGTTCCCTTTAGGCTGTGTGTGTGTGTGTGAGAGAGAGAGAGAGAGAGAGGAGAGAGCCTTTTGATGGGAGCATCTTATTATATCATTTAAATTCAATATATTTAAACTGGTTGACTGAATTTGGTCCTGTGTGTGTCTCTCTGTGCATGTGTGTTTCCATATGTGCCCATATTTGTGATTGTGTGACTGTTATACTTTTTTTGCTGATTTTTTTTTTTCATTAACAATTAGATTTGAGGGACCCTTAGCATGTTCAGGATTTTTCCAGCTGTCCATTTTGCTTTTCCAATTTTTCTATAAGTTATTACTGTTGTGCTAAATCATAGCATTTCTGCTGCTTTTCAGTATTTGTGCTAAATACAGTATTTCTGCTAAATCATACTATTTCTGCTATTTTATGAGATTTGTGCCAAATACAGCATTTCTGCTAAATCATACTATTTCTGCTATTTCATAAGATTTGTGCCAAATACAGCATTTCTGCTAAATCATACTATTTCTGCTATTTCATAAGATTTGTACTAAATATAGTGTTTCTGCCAAATATAGTATTTCTGCTTAATTATAGTATTTCTGCCATTTTATCGTATTTGTGCTAAAACATAGTATTTCTACTAAATGTAGTATTTATGCTTAATCATACTATTTGTATATATTTCTGCCAGGTCCCCAGGCAGCCAATCCTCTGTGAGGACTGATACATATAAAATTTACATATCAGGGCCTGCACGGCTTCCCAGCCAGCCAATCATATCTGAGGTCTGCCTTTTCTTCTCTCGTCATATCTCAGCGACAGATGTACAAAGAGCAATGCAAATCACAGCCAAAGTACACGAAAGTCCGCTGATTCACCCAGTACAAGAATTATGCTTCTAGTCCACCTAGTTTTTGAGTTACACGACGTTTTGTAACTCCAAAAAACAGCGTTTTTCGCCTCTCACCGCAATCTAATTCTGACTGCTCATCACCCTGTTTTCCAGGCGCTCGCTCTCTTTCCCAGTGGCGCAGTTGGTAATGACACAGGTCTGCAACCCAAAGGTCGTGGGTTCAATTACACCTTGGGCAACATGTTTTTTTTCCCTACAAATTAATACACTATCACAGACCACTAATTCATATTCATCAATTTGATATTTGATATACCTTTATTAGTCCCACAAGGGGAATTTATATGATTACAACCATTATGTTTTAGAAAAAAAGAAATAAATGTGCATTGAACACTCAGGGTCACTGTTAAAAAGTCTCATGGCAGTGGGGTTAAAGGACCTCCTGAACCTCTTGAGTCCTGCAGAGCAGTGAGATGAGCCTCTGCAGCTCCTACTGTCCTGAAGACTGTTCTTATTACTGCAGTCAGTTACATAAATCTATCTATCTATGTATAATACAGTACATTTTAACATACTGACCTTATGTTTATTTATGTCTTTTAACCATTATTTCAAATTCACAGAATCCTGTTTGAAACATTTAATGAACTTATAGAATTAAATTTCTGCATGTTGTTTTTTGTTGCAAAAAAAATCTAGTATAATAATATTTAAATTTACATATATTTTTCACGTTTTCAATGCCAATTTTGTGTAATGGCAAAGTTTCCCACTACCCGTGAATGCCTCTTTTTTATGTCTCTGGCTGACTCCTTAATCTCCGCCCAGTCTCTGCTCCATCCCTGCCGGTAAGCCTGCTTCTCTGTCTCTCTTCTCTGAAATAAAATGTCTATAAGCTGTTTGAGTGATTTACCGAGTTGTTGTTAGTGAGTTATGAAGCCAGTCAAGTATAAGTCATGTTAAAGTAACACAATGGCTGCTTTTTAGTGAAACGTTGTAATTTTAGTATTTAAAAGGAGTGTTTGGTATGCCCCTAAGCGCTAACGCCTAGCCTAGCTCCTATAGGCCTAGTGTGAAATTAATATGGTTCATTTGATTGTTTAATACAGTTATTGTGTTGTATTTGGTTCATTCAGTGTGTTAGTGTTTCTGAGTCTCTTAGGGAAGCTGAAGTTAGTTCTCCTCTTCACAAATCAGTCAGTTAAAACGGCCTCATTCTATAGGTTGTAAGGTAATGAGCCGCCATTTTAGAACCACTGATTAGCTGCTGGAGCAGCAGGGTCGGCAACTTCAAAGGAGCCATTTTACCGCCTCTGACTGAAAGCCGGGAGAAAAGTCACGTGCCTGTGCCGGTGTGTCTGTGTTGTGGGTTAATTAACAGAAGGGAGCAATAGAGTGAGGATAAAACACATAATATAAGAATAATGACATTTCTTAACAAGAAGAAGTTTTTTAATTAATCAATTTTAGTTTTTAGTTAAATTTTTAAGAACTGTTTAACAAACACTTGTTTGTACAGGTTGTTTTTTTTAAAATAAAACCTACACCTGCAGCTCTGTTTAACTTCTCACTTTGTGAAAAATTAATGAAATCTAAAAAAGGCCACCTTCAAATAAATAAAATGCAGCAGTGCACCATTAATATTATAAATATGATATGTAGATATTTAAAACAACAGCATATTAAATGATACTGTGTGCAGGTAATATTTTTAGGAAGCAGAATTTGAATGCAGACCAACTCAAATGTTGAAGCCTACAAAAATATCATCCAAGCTTTCATTTATGATTGTTCATGCTTTGAAATTGTGATGTCAGAATTTGATAAAGTGTGCAGTGCTAGGTGTAGCAAATCACTGCTTATGAAATCTACTGTGTTATCTAATAGCACCAAACTAATAGAGCTATCACATAACTGAGAAACTTGTGTGGCTTATTACAAATGGATGAAACCACATTTTACCTTAATGAAGACAGTAATATTTAATAAGGTGTAGAAAAAAGAGGTGAGTTGTTTGTTGCTGTGGTAAACAAAGAAGTGTACTGAATCTTTTGGACTACACAGAGTGATGCAGTATTGACTCTGATGCTGATTTGAGTTGTCTCATTCTGTATTTTTGTGCTTTGTCTTTTGTTACACAGAGTGAACGAGATCTTTGGTTTTGCCTTTGCTGGTAAGTTAACAGTGATTGTAACTGAAGCAGTATGAACCTGGCATTGTGTAGCACATTTGACGACTTACATACAGTAGTTTGACTTTTTGTGATACGTTTCCATTTACTGATTGGCAAAAACACAAGATTTGTGACCTGTAGCAGCAAAGCCCCCACACAGGGCCTCTGACTGTCCCTGAAAATGTCCCTGAAGTTTAGTAGCCCATTTATGTATGATTTAAATTTCATATGGCTTATTGAATTCAAACAGTTAAATGTCAGATGTCTTTATCCAGGTGTTCATTTTGTCCTTATGTTTGTGGATTTAAGTAGCAGACAAAACAATGAAAGTGTTTTAGGAGAGTCCGTATAAGTGGTGGCTCAAACACTTAAGAGCTGCACAGGTATTGATTCATATTGTCTCTCAAATTCTGCTGATGTATTATATTAAAGTCAGAACACTGTAGAAGTACTTTGCCTCACTCGGTATAAGTAATAGCTTTAACAGTTAAGCAATAATAAAAACGAAGAGAACCAGAGGTGTGAGTGGACATTGTTAGGTAAATTACAGCCAGTGTGTCTAATTAGTTTATTACTTATTTAGTGAATATAATGATTTTACAATTAAATAGAAATGTTGCCAAAAGGGACATTGCAAAATACATAAATATTCCTAGCAACGGGTACAATGAAAGGACTTTTAGTGTAATATTTTAGGACATTTAATTTTAATCACAAACATTCTGCACCTCTGTTATTGTAACATGTCAATATTTACATGTAAAACCTCATCATGTAAAACATGATGAGGTTTTCTGTTGCTTCTGATTACAAGAATTACTTTGTATTTAATGTTTTTAACCTGAAAGGACATTAAAAGTTTTGATTTTTCACACTTTATTAGCACTGACCTGTTGTAGAAAATGTTTGAGCCACAAGGCTTCTGTGTAGGAAATATTTGGTGTATCCTGCACTTGTGCCAACAAATATTGGTGCCTGTTCTTTGCATTTCTGTAGTAATAATGCTTTTATTACACATGCTAAAGCCATGTGAGACCCTGCAGTTCAATTATCTCCTCTTCAGACTACAGTAAACTTAAAAAGCTTAAAGTAATTTAGGATTTTACTAGTTAATTTGTGTCACAGTAAATTGGATTGTGTGTGAAGAGGCTCAACAGTCTGAATCATCTAACAGTGATCTGATGAATTGTTTCCTTTCTCTAGACTGCTGATCTGATCGTCTCAAGTCTGGTAAGTAAAGGTTTTTCTGAGGTGCAGTGCTGGGAAATGTTTCTCATGATAGGAGATTCAGTGTAGTGGTGTGAGTGAGCACAGCTATTGGTGATCATCAAAAGTCATCAAATCCTAGTAAAGTCTGTGTAAACATTTCCAGACCTACAGAGGTCCGTAGGTTATTGTAGCAGCACATATTTTTTCACATTAGAGCAGCTCATGAACAGCAGTTTAGGTACAATTAAGTCTTCAAATAGGGCCTTGTGGATTTCAAAAGCTTCTTTCCTTCAATAATTAAGTCACTGTCTGAAAACTGCTCTTTGAATTAGTCTTTTATAATTAAAGATTTTGTTGATGACTGGAAACAATCAAAAGCACAGATACAGCATTCATTTCTGTATTTTATGGTTAAATGATCTACAAAGAAATTATGGTCATATATATTTTAATTAGGCCTTTAAATCGGTCATTACAAGTATGTCCTAGATTTAGTGGAGTGCTTATGGCTGTGTATTAAACATACCCCAAATGTGACTGAAATATGTAGAAACAGTATTGTTTACTTTTATGTTAACGGTAATGTACTGTATTTTTCGGGTTATAAGGCGTATGCAGCTAACCAAATATTCAGATAACTCAAACTATTCAACTCATTCACAGTAACTCTCAACATTTTTCAGTGGTAACACATAACAATACACTAACTTTTTCTGTTCAGTCCTCTTCCACAAATCTATCAAATTCTTCATGGATTGATCGGTTTGAAATCTGCTTCGTACGCATGTCTCTAAACAGGTGCCAGATTCTCATACACACACACCATAATATTATGTTTAAGGACAATAGGAATTACTCCATGAGGCACCTGACTACTGTAGCTGTAATGCTCCAACAATCCATCAAGCGCTGCAGCTTTGTAGCTTTCAAAGTCGTACTAAAACATTTTGACAGATGTTTGAGCGCCGTGTAACACATAAAATTGGTTTGAGGTCAGCAAGCACAGCCAGAATTAATACATACGGTAAACTGTTGATTTTTGAGAAAATTAAAGGCTTTTAAATGTGCCTTATAGTCAGAAAAATACTTGGAAGCCATGTTTATTGAAAATATGCCTAATTCCAGTCTCTTTCTGTCTTACAGGTGACCTGCTGCAGAATACCCTCTCCTCTATCATTAACAAGCAATTCAGTCTGTCCTATCACTCTCCCTCTCCCTGCTCCATCTTTTTGACAAGCCATTCTATCTTCTATCATTTCTCCGCCATGAGCTCTATCTAAGTTGACAAGCTTGAACCTGAGTTGAAACGCAATCCTGTGACTTGAAATCAAGTTTTACCAGAATCTAAGTTTTTGGAATTGAAGTTACCAGAACTTCGTCGATCTGTTTTCAGAATTCTGAGAGATCTCTGCTCTCACTGCTCCATCTTTCCTGTCGTTAAACTCTCTCACATCCAGTCATTTTGCTGGAAATCACAAGTAGAAACTTGAAATTACAGTAGTAGAATTACACTACAGTAGAACTCACAGTAGAAACTACTTACACAGTCCTACATTTGTCATTTTAATTTTTACATTACACTTTGGAATAAACACTGATAGCTTGGCTTACGTGTGCAGTTACTTTGATAAATTATATAAAATACACACCTTTTTCAAGGTTTATTTGTAATAAGATAATCTGGTTATTTTGTAATACATACATTCAGACTGTTATATTCACATAGATAATAAATTGGATTCAAATATATTTTTCAAGTCTGTTTCATTGGCTATAACATTTGACTGCAAGTTTATACTATTATTATTTAAGGACAAACCCTTTTTGTCACTCTGTAAGTATTCAGTTACAATTGTCATCTAGAGGCTGCCCTGAGAACCCAGACTTCCTGTTTCCTGACTGCTGCAGAACATCCAGCTGAAGAATCTTCATCGCCTGTCATCTGATCACCACACCATCACTCATATTTGCTTAAAATATTAGATATCTTAAAGATTTACACAAAGTCTACTTAAAAGTTAAGAGTTTTATTATAGACTGTTGATTGTTGAGATTTATTCTGTATATTGCTTTACAGAAGTATAGACCTATTTGTTATCCAGTCTGGTTAAAAAAAAGAAGTAGAAGTAACAATATACAGTTTTGAAAAAAGCTACAATAAAACTGTTTTTAAAGAACTTTCAATAAGTTTTATATAGAGTTTGTATTTAAGTCAGCCTTTTACATCAATTACATAGTTATAAGAACACTTTACCATTTGTATAGTTTTACATTTCTCCATTTAATAGATTAGTTTTTCAGTGTATACAGGTTGAATTTTGTTTACATTTGTGTATAAATATAAGGTCCAGTTTGTACTTGCACAAAATGCCAAGGAAAGGTCAAAGGTCGCTGTCCCAGAAGCTTAGACGGCAAAAGGAGAAGGAACAGGTAAATGTTTCTCAGAGTGGTGAGGAGGTAAAGGTGTCTGTTGCAAGTATTCCCAGTCCAGAAGTGCAGAGCAGTGCTCAGACAGCTGCAGTGTCTTATGCAGATGTGGTAAAGAGAGGTGTTTGCTCATCATCTGTGCCAAATGCTAAAGTACAGCAGGTAATCCAGACTGAACCCCAGGTAACTATGCAAACGCAGTGTGATGGAGAAACTCAGGACCGTCTCATGTACAGATTACAAACAGTGAAACTCATCCACGAGTGAGTAGCATCTGTGCATCCCGAAGCCAGGCTTCTGCTAAGTATGGAAAGTACAGGAATCAGCAATGCATGGCGAACAGTTTGGTTTTCCTCTCATTCTTACACGAGGATGAATTCATTACCAGAGCCGATCTTAACCGTGTGTTGGACAAAGGCCATGCCGTGTATTCAGATGCCAGAAAGAGGTTTGTGAACAGCGTGTTTCTAGCCTGTGATGAGCTTCCCACAGTGGTCACCAGCCGCAGACACGAGTATCAAGTGGACATGTCTCAGTTTGCTCATTATGGCACATTTGATGGTACAGCTCACCTTCCGAGCCTTGAACAGGGACTACAGTGTTTGGCTTCAGCGGTTCGCTATGCTTTGCTAGTCATGGGAGGAACAGTCATTGCAGTTTGCAGGCTGACTTCAGGTGAATACGCATACTTTGACCCTCACCCACGTAAGTCTACAGGAATGCCATTGTCGCTAGCTGTAAGTGGTGGAACTGCAGTTATGTTAAAATTCACACGTCTTAACGACATGATTGACAGGATCAAACGCTTGTACCGAATGTTTAGCATCGCGCCAACCTGCACTTATGAGCTACAGCCTGTCGAGTTCCACAGTGAAAACGCAGCTGACCAAAGAGATGCTGATGAAAACAGACAAACAGCTACAACTGTTCCAGCACCAGCTTTAAATGAACCTGAATTTGAAAACCCAAAATCCACTGAGCAGACACAGAAAACTGTGACCGACACTTTAGCCACTGAAGTGATGTCATCCAGAGTGGATTATTCAAATGAGCCAGCTGCTGAGATGAACAATCGTCCTTCTGATTATTTAGAAATAGAAACCTCTGCATCTTCTGTAAGAGACACTCAGGTAACAAAAGAATCTGTTCCTCAGAATGATTTAAACATTGCCTCCTGTTTAACTGAGACAACAGAGGAACTTTTACATAAACTGTTAAAGCATAATAAACAGCAAAGGAGAAAGATTAGGAGACGATTATTGGTCCAAGAAAAACTACCACAGAGAAAGGAAAATGAGAAAAAGAAAGAAAGACAGACATACACTTTTGATGAAAGCTTTAAGGCAAAGAAAAAAAGATTGTAGTAGAAAGTCTCGTGATTCTGATCACAGTAAAAAAGAGTGTGTACAAAATAATCTGTATAAACTCAATGCTACATATAGAGAGAAACAGAGAGAACATTTGAGAAAAATCTATAGAGATAGTGCTAAAATTAGAGAGAGAAAAAGAGAACGTGTTATAAGGATGTATAAAGAAGATTCTTTATTCCGAAAAAGCAGAAGGAGCGTATAACAAGAACATATAGAGAATCTCCCATTTTCCGAGAAAAGCAGAAGGAACGATAACAAGAACATATAGAGAATCTCCCATTTTCCGAGAAAAGCAGAAGGAACGATAACAAGAACATATAGAGAATCTCCCATTTTCCGAGAAAAGCAGAAGGAACGTATGAGAAAAACATATAAAGAATCTTATAGACAATCTCCTATGTTCAAAGAACAGCAGAAGGAACGTATAAGAAGAAATTACAGAACTTGTGCTGGATTCAGAGAGAAACATAAAGCTTACATGAGGTCATATGTATATAATCTATATAAAGAAAGTGAAGAATTTAAACAGAAAAACGATCGATTACATCACTAAACGTTATGGAGAAGAGAGACAATTTCAGCAGAAACACAAGGACAATATGAGAGAACGAATGAGAGTAAAATATTGGAACGGTTTTTCTTTTAGACAGATGCATAATATCAGATGTGCAGTGAACATAAAAAGAAAATATCGTCAGATGCATCGACCAGCTGAAAGTTTACAGTGTCATCCAGATAACAGTTTAATGAATGAGGCCATATCTCGTTTCAGATCAAACATTAAGTCAGCACCATCTTATGTTTGTACTGTTTGTCTAAAAGCTTCTTTTCCTAATCAGGTGAAAATCTGCAAAAGAAAAAATTACTCAAAACACCAAACTGTAGCTCAGCAGTGTCTAACTGGTAAATTTGTTCATATGTGTGATGAAGCATGTAATGATCACTGCAGCTTCCCTGTTGAGAGAAAAAAAAGGAGTATATCTGTCACACGTGTCACAGTTCCCTCAAAAGTGGACGCATGCCAAGGCTTGCTGCTGTCAATGGTTTAGAACTGCAGGATATTCCAGCTGAATTGTGTGATCTCAACATTCTGGAGAGACATCTGATTGCCAAATGCATCCCATTTGCAAAGATTATTCCACTTCCAAAGGGCAGACAAAGACTCATACGTGGTAATGTGGTGTGTGTACCATCTGAAGTCCAACAAACAGTTGACTGTTTACCGAGGCCCAGAAACCAATCGCAGATAATGAGGATCAAGCTGAAAAGACGACTGTGCTACAAAGGCCATCAGCTGTTCCAGACTGTCACCTGGTCTAAACTGATCCAAGCCCCTGCGTAAACTGAAACAGATTCATCCACAGTACACAGATATTGTTATCAGAGATGATGCATTGCTTTGTGATCCAACGTTACCTGATGATGACAGCAGTGATGAAGCCAGCATGGCAAGTGATGATTATAATGAAGCAGATTTAATGGAAATTGACAACTATGAAAAAGATGCCCTTTTGTGCGAAAGTGAGTCTGAAAGTGAACAAGATATTAATATGCAATCCTGTGATGAACAACCAGAGGAAATCAATCCAGAGGAACCAGAAAGTGATTTGAACAATGGAGGTTTTGCTCTAGAAAGTTGTCTGCAGCCTGTAGACATTTCAGAAGAGATTCTCTGTTTCAGTGATAACACATATTGTGTGGCGCCTGCAGAAAGAAACAATCCTGTTAGCTTCTTCAGAACTCCTCATTTGGAAGCCATGGCATTTCCTGTGCAGTTTCCTACTGGTCAGAATACACTGGATGAAAAGAGATGTCTTAAACTCACACCAAGTGCTTACTTCAAGTCAAGGCTTTTCAACATTGATGCAAGATTTGCTAAAGACACAAATTACCTGTTTTTCTCACAGTTTGTCACTGAAATACACCTGGCTAATTCCAGCATGACAATACAGCTAAGGAAAGGTAAAACTATGACCAAAGATGGACGCAAAATCACATCAGGAATGTTACAAAGTAAGACAGAAGTAGAGAAGCTGGTAAGAAATAAAGATGCAATCAGATTTATGCAGCCACTCAGAGGAACTCCAGCTTACTGGCAGAAAACCACCAAAGATCTATTCAGTATGGTCCGTCAAATAGGAACACCTCAGTTCTTTGTCACTTTCTCTGCTGCTGAGATGAGATGGCCTGAAGTGATTCAAGCTATAAAGAGACAACAAGGTGAAGAGGTTGATTTTGAAGCCCTGGACTGGTCAGAAAAGTGTGAAATTCTAAGATCAAATCCAGTAACCACCATGCGAATGTTTGATAAGCGTGTTGAGGCTTTGTTCAGAGATTTGCTTTTTCTCCTGCACAGCCCCTTGGTGAAATCATTGATTACTTTTACAGAGTTGAGTTCCAGCACAGAGGTAGTCCGCATATACACATGTTGCTGTGGATTCGAGAAAAGGTAGTAGTAGATGTGGATGATGACCAAACTGTCTGTGACTTTGTGGACAGATACATCTCAGCTCAACTCCCTGATCCAGAAAAACAACCTGAACTGCACAAAAAAGTCGCTGAACTACAAAAGCACAGCAAAACCACACAAAAACATGCTTTAAGAGTGTAAACTCTGGTTGTAGATTTGGGTTTCCAAAACCACCAGCCACAAGAACAATGATTGTGAGACAGGATGAGGATTCAGACACTGAAGCTGCAAAAGCCAAACTCAGACCTTTGTTGACCCTGCTGAAGGAACCTGAAGCTGCTTCTCTCACCATAGAGCAGATTCTGTCACGATGCAACTTGACAATGAATGAGTATGAGCAATGCCTCCAAGACATAAACAAGAAAACAGCTCTTATTCTGAAACGTGACCCAAAGGACTGTTGGATCAACAATTACAACCCACACCTGCTTGAAGCCTGGAACTCTAATTTAGATGTCTCGTTAATATTGAATGCCTATTCATGTATAGAATACCTCTGTAAATATATAACGAAGAAAGAATCTGGCCTCTCTGAATACCTGAAGACAGTTATTGACAACTCTGATAAGAACACGGTCAATGAATGTGATGAAATGAGAGCTGTGATGCAGGCTTACTCAAAAGAGAGAAATCAGCGCACAGGAGTGTGTGACTCGAGTCTGTGGCCTAAAATGAAAAAATGTTCCCGCAGTGTTGTATTTGTACCAACAGATGATAACCCAGTAAAAATGAGTCGCCCGATGAGCTACCTGGAATCCACAACACATGACAGTTGTAATATTTGGATGACAAGTTTGAGTGATAAATACAAATCAAGACCTGAGACACCAGAATATGAGGAAATGTCACTGGCTGATTTTGCTGCCTTGTGCCGGTTGGTGAGTGGTCCAAATGAAGGAAAAGATGTGCTTCCTCTTCTTAACCAGCTTGGATTTGTACTAAGGCGAAAGAATGATAAACCAGCTATAATCAGGTATTACCACTGTTCACAGGAAAAGCGATCCTGAGCAATATTATGGACGACTGTTGAGACTTTACCTTCCACACATCAGAGCAGGAACTGAAACCACGAGGGTTCCAAACCTATCAGTCCTTCTACAACTCGGGTTTTGTACGACTTCCATGTTCAGACCACAGTGAGTCTGTGAAAAGGGTTGTGAAGAGAAATAAAGACAAGTATGAGAAGAACTCTGAGGATATTGAGAGTGCACTGGAAGAGTTTGAACAGAATAGGGATGTTGTGATCGATGAATGGTGTAATCTTGCTCCTGAATCTGAAGTTGTGAGGTTGCAATGTGATGAGAATCTTCCTGAGAGACATTCTGATGATGAGAACGAACAGGAGAATGTCCCCGACTACAGTCGTCAGTCTGATGCTGTAACAGAGATCAAAGCCATCAGAGAACAACCTGCAGTCGATCCAGCCGTGGTACGTGTAATGTATCAGAATCTGAACCAGAAGCAGGCCTGCGTGTTCTATGCTATAAGAGACTGGTGTATTCAGCGCGTTTGTGGTTTGAACCCAGATCCATTTTTCTTCTATATCAACGGTGGTGCAGGAACTGGAAAGTCACATCTGATTAAATGTATTCACTCTGAAGCATCAAAGATCCTGAGCAGACTCCCTGCTAATGCAGAAGAAGCTGACATATCAAATCCAACTGTTTTACTGACGTCATTTACCGGGACAGCAGCTTTTTCTATCAATGGCTCTACATTACATTCCCTACTCAAACTACCCAGGAGTCTGAAACCACCCATTCAAGGACTTGGTAACCAACTGGATGAAGTCAGATCTGAGCTTATGAATGCTGAAATTATTGTTATTGATGAGATTTCAATGGTTTCAAAACCCTTTTTGCTTATGTGGATGCAAGACTGAAACAAATCAAAGGCACTCAGAGACCTTTTGGTGGAATGTCAGTTTTAGCTGTTGGAGATTTTTACCAGCTGCCACCAGTGCGACAGTCTAAGCCTCTCTGTGTTTATGATCCAGAACAGATTGACCTATGGCAGGAACATTTTCAGATGATCACTCTAACAGAGATCATGCGTCAGAAAGATGATGTGGCCTTTGCAGAGATGCTGAACAGGATTAGAATCAAAGAAAAGACAGATGAGCTTTCTCAGTGCGACAGAGATTTGTTGTCACAGGCTGTGACTGCACCAGAAGAATGTCCAACTGAGGTCTTACACATTTATGCCACCAACAAGAATGTTGAATCCCACAACACAGATACGCTCAAGAAGCTTCATTCAAACATTATAATCATCAATGCAGACGATTTCCAGAAGGATAAACGTACAGGCAGAATGGCACGAAGAGACAAACCATTTACAGGTGGGCAAAATGATTTACCCGACACCCTGAATGTTGCTGAAGGAGCCCGAGTGATGCTGACCAGAAACTTGGACACACTAAACGGTTTAGTCAATGGTGCTTTTGGTATACTGATAAAGGTGGTGAGATCTGAAAATGATGGACAAATAATTAAACTGGGGCTCAGAATGGACAACCGGCAGCCTATGAGACACAACCGCAGTGCTTAATGCAGCATCTGATGATCTGGTTTACATTGAGAGAGCAGAGGAGAGTCTGAAGTTTAAAGGAGCGGCACGCAGACAGTTTCCTGTAAAGCTAGCATTCGCCTGCACAATTCACAAAACTCAGGGTCTTACAACACAGACAGCTGTAGTTTCAATGAGGAACATTTTTGAACCAGGTATGGCTTATGTTGCTCTCAGCAGGGTGACGTCTCTCAGTGGACTCTATTTGCAGGACTTGGATGAGAACAAGATTTATGCCAATCCCGAGGTAACTGCAGCGCTCAAACCATGAGACAAGCCAATGTTGAAGAAATGATGCCTCTTCTTCAGGTCAGAGAAACAGCCAGCAGACCTGACACTCTTACACTGATCCATCACAATACGGAGGGTTTGCCATCTCACATCAGTGACATCAAGAGTCATCATGAAATGTGTTTAGCAGATGTTTTGTGTCTCACAGAGTCTCACCTCAAGGCTCCTTTGTTGCAGACAGTCTTCATTTGGACGGCTACACCATGTTCAAACGCAACAGACATGTGTCCTACACAAACTTTCCTCACATGGCCAGCAGAAGTGGTGGTGGAGTTGTTGTGTATTTGAGGAATCATTTTCAGGTTCAGGTAAAACAGTATCTGCATAATGTCACTGATCTTGAGTTCTTAGTGTTAAAGGTTCAGGCTCCATTCCCTGCGCTCATTGCGGTTGTGTACAGACCTCCTGACTACAGTTTGACACCATTCATGCAAAACCTGGTAAGTCTTTTAGATTCACTTGAAATAATGGACTGTCACCCAATAATTGTGTGTGGAGATTTTAATGAGAACCAGTTACAGAGTGGAAGGAAACAGATTCTGGAGCAGTTTCAGTCGAGAGGGTATTCACAGCTGATCACTTCTGCCACTACAGACAAGAACACCCTGCTTGACCTCATTTTTGTTTCTCAGCCACAGAAAAGTCTCTATTCAGGTGTCCTGAGAACATATTACAGTTACCACAACCCTGTGTTTTGTGTCCTGTCCTCCAGCCAATCATGAAGTCGTCTGGTGAGTTTTGAAACAATTACAGATCATGTTTGTTACAGAGTTTATTTTTGTAGAGCATGAAAAAGATTTTTCATTGAATAATTATATTTCTTCATATTGTCTTCCCTACTCTGTCTGTAAGAAGACCCTTTCTTATTGCAATGTTATTAATCATTTCACCAAATCATGGCTGTACTTCATGCAGAGCCGGAGATCTGCTTTCTGTTATCATGCAGCTCAGATCTGAAATATGCTGCAAAAAGTATTAAACGGACATAATTTATTTTTATTCTCATGTTTTAAATGACTAAATCTACTAATGCATTTTTTCATGGATGTTAATTGTCATCTCCTTTTTGATACTTTTTTACTGTGACGTATGTAGCTCAACAAACGAGAGCTTCCCTCAAAGGGCTTTCAAATAGGAAATAGTAAATAAATCCCAGATAAATGCAGGTATTTATTATGGGTCACATGAATAATAACAGACAATTATATTTTCTTGATTATAGTAAATTTTGTAGAATCAAATGTTTTTGGGATGAATGAGGTTTTGCTTATCATGTTTTACAGGTAAAAAATGTTAAAAGTTTTAAACTATCTTTAGGCTACCAGAGATGTCTATAATGATTCATTATGTAGAGAAAACATTTTATAGCTTACAGAATATGTATAAAAACTGATTTAGAAGTACATGGAAAGTTTCTGCATCCATTTTCTGACTTGGCCTTTATCCGGGTGGGTTTGGGTTTGGGTGGATAAAGGCCAAGTCAGAATTCTCTGAGCAGCTGGAAAAAGCTGCTAATTAACAAAGACATCAGAAAGCGGGGGCTTTAGGTGTAGCCCCCGCTTTCTGACGCACTAATTAGATTTAGTAACTGACACCCCATACCAGCATTACATAGACACTTGGGGGCTGAGATGGGTGGGTGGGGAGGGTGGGTTGGTGGTGTTAAAAGCACTTTATGTTTTGTAGATGTATTTTTTCAGACAGGGCACACACAGTCCTGTCTCCTTTGTGGGAAAACCTTCGAACTTCACCATCCTCAGCTGAAACAACAACATCTTAACACCATCTTCATGAACTGCTGAGCCAAACCTGATCCATCAGTGCTGGACTGCACAGATAACTACATGCCACAAGGAGACTGCTGTGTTATGAACTGCCATACCAGTGTGTCTTCAATGGAGAAGATGACACACCATCACCTGACCTCCTGCCTGATCTGGAGACCATCATCATGCTGCCACACTACACACCTCTGAGACCATCAATGATGACTCATACTGAGGAAACTGTATTTCCTGTCAGAGATGCTCAGTGATCCTCAGAGCAGAGAGAGGTATGATTCTTTATCTTTGATTAAAAAAATGTCAGTGCTTTTAATTCATTTAATTAATTTAAATCCTGTTTATTGCATAAAGAATTACACACTCAAATGATTATACTTGTTAACACTTTTTGAGTTTTAATTCACATTATGGATTACAAATCTATGCTTTTTCTACTCTGTCTCTCTGTGCAGGTATTGCTGTCTTCTGAGTTCTTCACTGTCCCAACTGAAACATTCAAACCTCATTGCAGAGCTCATGTCTTTCCTCACCATCATGTGAGTGTGAGATTGCTCTGGATTCTGGTTATGTGGCCTGCAGCACCTATAAGGTATTTCAACATTGTTCATTTTATAACTTATTTCTAGTTAACACAAATAAAATGTTCCTTTTCTGTATTTTTTTTAGAACAAGCTCGTACAGTGTGCCTGCATTCCAGCTTCTTAGACTCTCACGCAAGTGGACAGAGTATCAGTGCTTGGCCACCCTTACAGACACCGACTTCTGTCAACTCACTGCTACTGATCAGGCACCTCACTCCAGGAAGACAGAGGGCTGCAAGCCTGTTATCGTTTCCAGTGTGGCTTTGTATTCTTGGGGTAGCATCAGATTTTTCCCACAAATATTCAAAGGTAACACTTATTTTAAGCTTAGTTATTAAATCAAAAGTCTTCCCTTGTGTTAATTGTTTTATTTTTTTTTTTATTTTTTTTTTTTTACATTTATATGCAGTTATCAGATGTGGTGGAGCTTTGTTAACTGTGTGGAAAACATCTGTTTGTGATGATATTTACAATGAGGTTTTAAGGTGACAGTTTCCAAGTGATTTCAATCATTTGACTAAGCAAAAACATGTTTGCAATTAACATATTTTTTTCAGTTTTGTCTTTTGGATTTAACATTCCTCTGTGACAGGAAATACTAAACTGGTCCAAGTAACCAGCATATCATTGGTCAAAGACAAAAAAGGACCACATGTCACGCTAGCAATGAATTTTTGACTGTGTTTGTGTCACCAGATTTAACAAACAATATCAGACATATGAAACTGAACTCTGGATTAATGTCTAGATGTTTTTGTGTTTTTTTTTTTTGTTGAATAATTATTTTGTAGGACAAACCCAATTTATTACCCAAACAAGTTACATTGTTTGGGTAAATAGTGGATTAATATATCTAAGTCTATAAGTATAGCAAGCTGAATTCATACAAACACACAGCTCTAAATCTTGAATTGTAGGATGTACAAAATGATCATGTGATTATTATGGACATTTAAATAACTATATCTATTGAACCATTACACATATTCTTTATAGAAATTACACAATCTCAAAATGTGAAAAAAAGAAAATGTTTAAGAGAATAAATAATGTGTGTTTGTATGAATCCTGCCTTAGTATGGGGTGTCAGTAACTACATTAGTATAGAGTAGGTCTAACAGTGGTTTTCCACATCTGCTCTAATATATATAGATAATGGGTCAGACATATAAAGTCATTTTGAAAAGTTCATAAAGGTCACATCCATTTATATGTGTTCCTCTTTATCATTTTATATCAGGTCACACAGCTGACTTGAGTTTTGATCAGAGTAGAACCATAACATTCATGCTAATGGTTCTACTGTTTACAGTTACTTTATGATGGATTTCATCCTGGTCACAGCACTATGAGAAAAGCTGTTAAAGGTAAAGTTAACCCAATTAATACCTCATCATAAGTCACTCTATAACATAAAGCAGTGATTATTTTCACTGTAATTTATTCCACAATAATGTTCTTTATTTGATCCCTGTTTCTTTAAATATGCACATCGATTGTTCAGCTGTGTGACTCTCTACACCTCAAATATATCACAATGTGGACTTCATTTCGACAGTATTTTGTAGATTGGTACCACATTTATCATAAAATCAGGAAACTGTAAACTAATTGAAAAAATGAAGCTTATGAAAATTTTTAATGTGGCATTGGAACATGTTGTTTATCCTTGCCAAATGGTATTTACACAAAACTCCAGCAAATCAGAGGATATATTTTTGTCTCTCACTTGCGTATATGCGCATATGTGTATATTTTTGCAGTTAATAGCCTATCATGTGTCTGCGCATCTTAGGGCCATAAACATAAACATGGCAAACAAGGATATGTTCACAATTCCAACAGATGCTTCAATTGTTTGTATAGATGTTAGATTCATTTGATTTGCATTTTCTATTAATATTTTTCTGTTTATCCCAAATGGGATTTTTATTTCTGTTTGCCATTATTGTAATCATTGGAAACAACTGAATAAATATTTTGTATCATATGTTTCTAAAAGTATTTGAATGTTCTACTTTTCTACTACTGGTTTTCTACTTTCTAAACTTTCTTCCACTCTTTGGCATTTCAATAACATTATTTTTGGGTGTTTTTATCTCTGACCGCAGCATCTTGTGCATTTATTACCTAAATGTTGTTTGTGTGGGTTTTCTTTTTTTTTGTTTTTTTGGTTTTTTGCCATTTTTAGATTTCACCAGCTGTGTAAACTCTGCAATTTTACCTTGGTTTTGTTCCACATCAGTTTATCTGCTGGCTGATTTTCTTCCTTTTCTAGTGTTTCTGGTAATTTTAACAGTTAAAAAAGTAACTTTGAGGTTACTTCAGCCTTTTCAGCTGTTATCTGTTGACAGTTTTGCCTAATTATTACATTTCTGCAAAATTATAGCAGTTCTGATAACTTGTAATATTTCTGCTAAGTTTTTAATTTTCTACTAAATTATATTATTTTTGCTAGGTTACACTACTTTTGTTTGTTATGTTATGTTATGTTATGTTATTCTAAATTATTACATTTCTGCTAAGTTGTAGCTTCTGGTAAACTACAACATTTCTGCTGAATTGTGATGTTTCTTCTAAGTTATTGCATTTCTTCTAAGTTATTACATTTTTGTTTACTTGATGTTGTTCTGCAACGTTATTAAATTTCAACAACTTTTTAAACACTGACTTTGATTTCTTCAGCTTCTTCAGCTATTTTCAACTATTTTCAGCAGACAGCTTCAGCTTTAAAGCATCCACACTGCATTTTCGCAGGAAATGCAAATTTTTCTAGTTATTATTAAGCATAGTTCCTGTTGCCTTTTTTCTTTTTCTTTATACTTTTGTTGCCACTTTTTCACTACTTTCACAATTTTCACTTCCACATTTTCACCACCGTTCAAATTTTAAACTATTCTGCTATTTCTGCTAATGTACGCTATATCTTTTGGTATTTTATACTGTTATACTTTTTAAAATATTACACTTTTTTTCCTTTAATTTGTCCCATTGAAATGAATGGGAAACTTCCATAATTCTGCTAAAACTTGCTTGTTTTTGAAACTTAACTACTTTTCCTACTTTCACGTAGAACAACCATTCAAACTTTAAAATGTTCTCAAATTATTGGGCTATTCAGGAATAAATCAGCTTTTTCAAATCTTTTACCGTTTTATTTTATGCCTCTTAAAGTTTTGAGTTGCAAAATTGTGATTTTTCAGAAAATACATGCGTTGTTATGGTTGCTATGCACTTGGCTTCCAGTGTGCCACTGAAGGTTTTGCAGTCTTCTCTTCATGTCCGAACAACTTCTTGCTACTTGCTCAATTTTCACTCAACTTCCACAAATTATACATCAAAACGTAGGTATTTTTGCTGGCTTTCAGAAAATGTCACCATCATTGTTGTGAGATTTATAGAATTTTGGCAAATCTCCTCAGACCAACACAAAGTCTCAAAAACTCCATAGAAAGTCAATGGAGAGTTTGTTCAAAATCACAGCTTGATTTCTGTAATGAGAGGCATATTCGAATCGTCATATCTCCTTAACGAAGCGAAGTTAAAACATGAGGCTTGTCCCAGTATATCTTCAGACACTCCTGACACTCACAATTCAAGAATTTCTTTCTCACCTATTACCGTTCTGAAATGAGTTAGACTTGTTTGAGGGTAGGAAATTAGTCCTTCGCTCAGATTTCTTCAGATTTCAAACTCTGGAAATGAACCACTTTTTTCTCTCGTCATATCTTTTTAATGGATTTCAACAGAGACCTGAAAATTTCCATGATTGTTCACCAAAGCCTGCTGTCTCTTACGGTGAAAGAATGATATTGATACTCCAAATAGATTTAGAGTTAGAAAGCGTTGTTTGAGGGCAAGTCAAGGCAGTTTTTGCTTTGCTCTACTCAGTTATGGTGCATTAGAAGTCAAATATCTTTAATAATTCATATTTTAATGATAAATTGTCAACACTTTAAGATTCCCCATCTCTTCTGAACAAAACGGTGTAAGAATGACTGTTCTAGCCCCTACGGTTAGGAAATTATGGCCATTTGTTTGAGAGGAATCCTCACTATGAGAAATTCACTGCAGAAATCCTGTCTCTGTGCTCTGTGTGTGTGTAAAACGGCTGCACCTGTTTTGGCGGGAAAAAGTACACAGCCTCTCTGATTGGTGGATTCAAATTCAGCAGCTCCCAGGCTGCTTGACTGAGCTAGAAACTTGACTTTCTCTCCTGTGTGTGTGTGTGTGTGTGTGTGTGTGTGTGTGTGTGTGTGAGAGAGAGAGAGAGAGAGAGAGAGAGGCGAGAGAGAGTTTTTATGGGAGCATCTTATTGTATGATTTAAATTCAATATATTTAGACTGGTTGACTGAATTTGATCCTGTGTGTGTGTCTGTGTGTGTGTGACTGTGTGTGTGTTTGTGTGTGTTTGTATTTAAGTTATTAGATTGTGCTAGAGAGATTTGTGCTGCTTTTCAGTATGGGATGATCTCATTGTAAATCATTATTTCTGCTATTTTATATATTTAACTGGTTGACTGAATTGGATCTTTTATGTGTGTGTGTGTGTGTGTGTGTGTGTGTGTGTGTGTGTGTGTGTGTGTGTGACAGAGAGAGACATAGATTTCTACTAAACGCTTTTCTGGGTAATCATAGTATTTCTATGATGATCTCATTGTAAGATTTAAATTCAATATATTTAGACTGGTTGACTGAATTGGATCTTGTGTGTGTGTGTGTGTGTATGTGGAGAGAGAGAGAGAGAGATCTGAGTCCTGGCACATTTAAATTTGCATATTGGGGCATTCATGACAAAGCCTTTTTATGGGATGATCTCATTGTAAGATTCAAATTCAATATATTTAGACTGGTTGACTGAATTGGATCTTGTGTGTGTGTGTGTGTGTGTGTGTGTGTGTGTGTTCTAAGCCCACCAATCATCTATGTCATATATCTCTAATATTTCATATTTTTATCTCATTGTAAGATTTAAATTCAATATAGTTAGAATGACTGACCCCTAATTGGAAATTGTGTGTGTTTGTTTGAGGGAGAGAGAGAGAGAGATAGACTGCAAAGAGTCCTGTCTCTCTGTGCGTGTGTGCCTGTTTGAATTTTGAGAGAAGTGATCTCTGATTGTGGATTTTAATTCAATAGCTAGACTGCTTGACTGGTTGAATTTGATCCTGTGTGTGTGTGTGTGTGTGCATGTGTGTGTTGTGTGTATGTGTACATGTTTTGTGGTTGTGTGACTGTTATACTTTTTTTTTGAGTTTTTTTTTTTCATTTTTAACAATTACATTTGAGGGACCCTTAGCATGTTCAGGATTTTTTACAGCTGTCCATTTTGCTTTTCCAATTTTTCCAATTTTTCTATTTAAGTTATTACTATTGTGCTAAGTCATAGCATTTCTGCTGCTTTCAGTATTTGTGCTAAATACAGCATTTCTGCTAAATCATACTATTTCTTCTATTTCATCAGATTTGTGCTAAATATAGTGTTTCTGCTACAAAATAGTATTTCTGCCAAATATAGTATTTTTGATTAATTATAGTTTTTCTACCAAATCATAGTACAGTTTTACTGCTTTTTATATGGCTTCTAAGACAACCAATCATATCCGAGGGCTTGCACATTCAAATTTGCATATTGTTGCCTTCATGGCTTCCCAGCCAGCCAATCATATCTTAGGCCTTGCACATTCAAATTTGCATATTGGGGCAATCATGGCTTCTAAGACAACCAATCATCTATGTCATATATCTATGATATTTCATATTTTTATTTTAAATGGTCAACATTTCAAGATTCTCCCATGTCTTCTGAACACAACGGTCTAAGAATGACTGTTTTAGCCCCTACGGTTAGGAATTTATGGCTGTTTGTTTGAGGGGAGTCCTCACTCACTATGAGAATATAGACTGCAAAATCCTGTCTCTCTCTGTGCTGTAAAAGCCTGCACTTGGTGCACCAGTTTTGGCAGGAAAAAAACACACAGCCCTCTGATTGGTGGATTCAAATTGAGAATCTCACAGCTGTTTGACTGACCTAGAAACATGCTGTTAACAGCCCCTGTTCACTTGCTGATGCTGTGTGTGTGTGTGTGTGTGTGTGTGTGTGTGTGTGTGTGTGTGTGTGTGTGTGTGTGTGTGTGTGTGTGTGTGTGTGTGTGTGTGAGAGAGAGAGAGAGAGAGAGAGAGAGAGACACACAAAAAGCCCTTTTAGGGCAGCATCTCATTGTTGGATAAAAATATAATATATTCAGACTGGTTGACTGGCATAGACCCTGTGTGTGTGTCTCTCTCTGTACATTTGTGTATCCATATTTGATTTTGTGTGTATTTGTTGATTTGTGTATCCATATTTAATTTTGTGTGTATCTGTTGGCTGTTCTTATTTGTATTTCTAAATGTATTTTTATTTTATTTTTCACAGGTGAACAAAAATTAGTGAACAAAAATTAGTTTTGAGTCAACTTAACCATGTTCCTTTTTCATTCAGCTTGTCATTTTACCTTATCCAATATTTTCACTTATTGTTATTACTATTCTGCTTTCTGTAAATCATAGTATCTGTTCTAAATCATTGTTATTGAGCTATATTGCAGGATTTCTGCTAAATCATAGTATTTCTACTATATTATATTTTTTACTTTCTAAATATATCATTTCTGCTATAGAGTAGTATTTCTGTAATGTTTAAGAATGTTTGGCTAAATATATTCTTTCTGTTATCTTATACTATTTCTCCTAAATTCTTGTATTTTTGGGAAGTTATCGTGTTTCTGGTAAGTTACAATATTTCTGCTAAGTTCTGCTATGCTATTGTATTTCTGCCAAGTATTATGTTTCCTCTAAGATATTGCAGTTCTGCTAAGTTACTACATTTTAGCAACGTTCCTTTGCTTCTGCAAAGTTTTACAATTTCTGCAACTTTTCAGCTTTTTCAGCTAGTTTCAGCTGACAGCTTCAGCGTTCCAGCATCCACACTGCATTTTCGCAAATTTTCTAGTTGTGTGGAAATGCAAATTTTCTGTTTCTCTTTAGTTTTATTATTATTATTCTAGTTGCCACTTTTTCACTTTTTTTGGCACTTAACTACTTCCACAATTTTCAGCCGATTTTCACCGTTCAAATTTTAAACTATTCTGCTATTTCTGCTAATGATCGCTATATCTTTTGGTGTTTATTACTGTTATACTTTTTAAAATATTCTACTTTTTTTCCTTTTAATTTGTCCCATTGAAATGAATGGGAAACTTCTGCAATTCTGCTAAAACTTTGCTTGTTTTGAAACTTAACTACTTTTTCCTACTTTCACGTAGAACAACCATTCAAACTTTAAAATGTTCTCAAATTATTGGGCTATTCAGGAATAAATCAGATTTTTCAAATCTTTTACCGTTTTATTTTATGCCTCTTAAAGTTTTGAGTTGGAAAATTGTGATTTTTCACAAAATACATGCGTTGTTATGGTTGCTATGCACTTGGCTTCCAGTGTGCCACTGTAGGTTTCGCAGTCTTCTCTTCATGTCCGAACAACTTCTTGCTACTTGCTCAATTTTCACTCAACTTCCACAAATTATACATCAAAACGTAGGTATTTTTGCTGGCTTTCCGAAAATGTCACCATCATTGTTGTGAGACTTATAGAATTTTGGCAAATCTCCTCAGAGCAACACAAAGTCTGAAAACTCTCCATAGAAAGTCAATGGAGAGTTTGTTCAAAATCACCGCTTGATTTCTGTAATGAGAGGCATATTCGAATCGTCATATCTCCTTAACGAAGCGAAAGTTAAAACATGAGGCTTGTCCCAGTATATCTTCAGACACTCCTGACGCTCACAATTCAAGAATTTTTTTCTCACCTATTACCGTTCTGAGATGAGTTACACTTGTTTGAGCGTAGGAAATTCGTCCTTCGCTCAGATTTCTTCAGATTTCAAACTCTGGAAATGAACCACTTTTTTCTCTCGTCATAACTTTTGTTGGATTTCCACAGAGACCTGAAAATTTCCATGATTGTTCACCAAAGCCTGCTGTCTCTTACGGTGAAAGAATGATATCAATACTCCAAATAGATTTAGAGTTAGAAAGCGTTGTTTGAGGGCAAGTCAAGGCAGTTTTGCTTTGCTCTACTCAGTTATGGTGCATTAGAAGTCAAATATCTTTAATAATTCATATTTTAATGATACATTGTCAACACTTTAAGATTCCCCATCTCTTCTGAACAAAACGGTGTAAGAATGACCGTTCTAGCCCCTATAGTTAGGAAATTATGGTCATTTGTTTGAGGGGAGTCGTCATTATGAGAAATAGACTGCAAAAATCCTGTGTCTCTCTGTGCTGCATGCACCTGTTTTGGCGGGAAAAAGTGCACAGCCTCTCTGATTGGTGGATTTAAATTCAGCAGCTCCCAGGCTGCTTGACTGAGCTAGAAACTTACTTCTCTCTCCTGTGTGTGTGTGTGTGTGTGTGTGTGTGTGTGTGTGTGTGAGAGAGAGAGAGAGAGAGGCGAGACAGAGTTTTTTTATGGGAGCATCTTATTGTATGATTTAAATTCAATATATTTAGACTGGTTGACTGAATTTGATCCTGTGTGTGTCTCTCTGTGCATGTGTGTTTCCATATGTTTCCATATTTCTGATTGTGTGACTGTTACACTTTTTTTTTTGCTCAGTTTTTTTTTTCATTTAACAAGTACATTTGAAGGACCCTTAGCATGTTCAGCATTTTTCAGCTGTCCATTTTGCTTTTCCAGTTTTTCTGTTTAAGTTATTACTATTGTGCTGAATCATACTATTTCTGCTATTTTATAAGATTTGTGCTAAATATAGTATTTCTACCCAGTATAGTATTTCTGATTAATTATAGTTTTTCTACCAAATCATATTACAGTATTTTTGCTTTTATACCATTTTTATAGGATTTTATATTGCTTAATATAGTATTTCTGCTTTTTATAGGATTTGTGCTTTATATAGTATTTCTGCTTTTTATAGGATTTGTGCTTAATACAGTATTTCTGCTAAATGTAGTATTTATGCTTAATCACACTATTACTATATATTTCTGCCAGCTTCCCAGCCAGCCAATCATATCTGAGGTCTGCAGTTTCTTCTCTCGTCATATCTCAGCGACGGATGTACAAAGAGTAATGAAAATCGCAGTCAAAGTACACCAAAGTCCGCTGATTCACCCAGTACAAGAATTATGCTCCTAGTCCACCTAGTTTTGGAGTTACACGATGTTTTGTAACTCCAAAAATGGCGCTCTTTGCCTCACACCGCGATCTAATTCTGACTGCTCATCACCCTGTTTCCCAAGTGCTCACTGTCTTTCCCAGTGGCGCAGCTGGTAATGACACAGGCCTGCAACCCAAAAGTCGTGGGTTCAACTCCACCTTGGACAACATGTTTTTTCCCTACAAATTAATACACTATCACAGACCACTAATTCATATTCATCATTTATTACAATTCTCAAAACTTTTTACCAGCTTTTCTAATATGGACCTCACATTCTTCTTAACACTCCATGGCACAAATACTCTTCCCTTTAGGCTCTGTGAATGTGTGTGTGTATCAATATTTCTCCCATTTTAAAGTATTACTCCTCCATAATTGGTTTCTCTTAAATCAAAGTACTTTTACTACATCTTAGTACTTCTGCTCAATCATAGTATTTCTGCTAAATCATGGTTTTTGTGCCCAGTCATCAGAATCATGTTTATTGGCCAAGTATATGTGCATACAAATACAAGGAATTTGGTTCCGGTAGATGGTGGCTCTCGAGCACAGCAATGTAAATCTCACACACACACACACACACACACACACGTATCTATATATACATTGCACATGCATACACATACATACACAAAGCTGTGTAAACCAACTATAAATAACTAATCTAAACGTATATACATAAAATACAGAAATGAAATGAGGTGGAATGAATACTACAGAATGTACATAAGGTGCAGTTGCAGTCTGGCAGTGGGAGGAGTGTGACAGTTCAACTGTTTAGAAGGGAGATGGCGAGGGGAAAGAAACTGTTCCTGTGTCGGGTGGTCCTGGTCTGCAGGCTTCTGTACCGTCTGCCAGAGGGCAGCAGATCAAAAAGTCTGTGTCCAGGGTGTGAGGGGTCTGTGATGATTTTCCCTGCCCGTTTCCTGGTTCTTGAGAGGTACAGATCCTGGATGGAGGGCAGGGGGGCGCCGATGATCCTTTCTGCTGCCCGTACAGTCCGCTGCAGTCTGCACCTGTCCTGTTTAGTGGCTGCACCATACCAGACTGTGATGGAGGAGCACAGGACAGACTCAATGACTGCAGTGTAGAGCTGGATCAGCAGCTCCTGTGGAAGACTGTACTTCCCCAGTTGTCTCAGGAAGTACATCCTCTGCTGGGTCTTTTTGAGGATGGAGTTGATGTTGGTCTCCCACTTCAGGTCCTGGGAGATGGTGGTACCCAGCAACTTGAAGATCTCCACAGTCGACACAGGGCTGTCTGATATGATGAGGGGGGGCAGAGTTGAGGGATGTCTCCTGAAGTCCACTGTCATCTCTACAGTTTTAAGAGTGTTCAGCTCCAGATTGTGCTGACTGCACCAGAGTACCAGCCACTCAACTCATCATAACATTTGTGTTATGTTATAGTATTACTACTAAGTGGAGAAATTTCTAAAATGTTACAGTATATGTGCTGATTACAGTATTTCTGCCAAATATAGTATTTCTGATTAATTATAGTTTTTCTACCAAATCATATTACAGTATTTTTGCTTTTTATAGGATTTTATAGGATATTTATATTGCTTAATATAGTATTTTTGCTTTTTATACGATTTTGTGCTTAATACAGTATTTCTGCTAAATGTAGTATTTATGCTTAATCATACTATTTCTATATATTTTTGCCAGGTCCTCTGTGAGGACTGAGACATTCAAATGTACATATCAGGGCCTGCATGGCTTCCCAGCCAGCCAATCATATCTGAAGTCTGCCGTTTCTTCTCTCGTCATATCTCAGCGACGGATGTACAAAGAGCAATGAAAATCGCAGTCAAAGTACACCAAAGTCCGCTGATTCACCCAGTACAAGAATTATGCTTCTAGTCCACCTAGTTTTTGAGTTACATGACGTTTTATAACTCCAAAAACGGCGCTCTTTGCCTCTCACCGCGATCTAATTCTGACTGCTCATCACCCTGTTCCCCAAGGGCTCACTGTCTTTCCCAGTGGCGCAGCTGGTAATGACACAGCTCTACAACACAAAGGTCGCAGGTTCAACTCCACCTCGGACAACACGTTTTTTTGCCCTACAAATTAATACACTATCACAGACCACTAATTCATATTCATCATTTATTACAATTCTCAAAACTTTTTACCAGCTTTTCTAATATGGACCTCACATTCTTCTTAACACTCCATGGCACAAATACTCTTCCCTTTAGGCTCTGTGAATGTGTGTGTGTATCAATATTTCTCCCATTTTAAAGTATTACTCCTCCATAATTGATTTCTCTTAAATCAAAGTACTTTTACTACATCTTAGTACTTCTGCTCAATCATAGTATTTCTGCTAAATCATAGTATTTTTGCCAAATCATGGTTTTTGTGCCAAATCATCAGAATCGTGTTTATTGGCCAAGTATATGTGCAGACAAATACAAGGAATTTGGTTCCGTAGATGGTGGCTCTCGAGCACAGCAATGTAAATCTCACACACACACACACACACACACACACACACACACACACACACACACACACACACACACGTATCTATATATACATTACACATGCATACACATACATACACAAAGCTGTGTAAACCAACTATAAATAACTAATCTAAACGTATATACATAAAATACAGAAATGAAATGAGGTGGAATGAATACTACAGAATGTACATAAGGTGCAGTTGCAGTCTGGCAGTGGGAGCAGTGTGACAGTTCAACTGTTTAGAAGGGAGATGGTGAGGGAAAGAAACTGTTCCTGTGTCGGGTGGTCCTGGTCTGCAGGCTTCTGTACCGTCTGCCAGAGGGCAGCAGATCAAAAAGTCTGTGTCCAGGGTGTGAGGGGTCTGTGATGATTTTCCCTGCCCGTTTCCTGAGAGGTACAGATCCTGGATGGAGGGCAGGGGGCGCCGATGATCCTTTCTGCTGCCCGTACAGTCCGCTGCAGTCTGCACCTGTCCTGTTTAGTGGCTGCACCATACCAGACTGTGATGGAGGAGCACAGGACAGACTCAATGACTGCAGTGTAGAGCTGGATCAGCAGCTCCTGTGGAAGACTGTACTTCCCCAGTTGTCTCAGGAAGTACATCCTCTGCTGGGTCTTTTTGAGGATGGAGTTGATGTTGGTCTCCCACTTCAGGTCCTGGGAGATGGTGGTACCCAGCAACTTCAAGATCTCCACAGTCGTCGACACAGGGCTGTCTGATATGATGAGGGGGGCAGAGTTGAGGGATGTCTCCTGAAGTCCACTGTCATCTCTACAGTTTTAAGAGTGTTCAGCTCCAGATTGTGCTGACTGCACCAGAGTACCAGCCGCTCAACTCATCATAACATTTGTGTTATGTTATAGTATTACTACTAAGTGGAGAAATTTCTAAAATGTTACAGTATATGTGCTGATTACAGTTTCTGTATAATAGAATTTTGGCAAATCTCCTCACACCAACACAAAGTCTGAAAACTGCATAGAAAGTCAATGGAGAGCTTGTTCAAAATCTCCACTGGATTTCTCTAATGAGAGGCATTTTCAAATCGTCATATCTCAACGCAGCAAATTTAAGACATGAGGCTTGTGCCAATATATCTTCAGACACTCCTGATGCTCACAATTCAAGAATTTCTTTCTCACCTATTACCATTTGGCCATGAATTGGGTTTGTTTGAGGGTAGGAAATTCATCTCTCGCTCAGATTTCTTCAGATTTCAAACTCTGGAAATGAACCACTTTTTCTCTCGTCATATCTTTTGATGGATTTCCACAGAGACCTGAAAATTTCCATGACTGTTCACCAAATCCTGCTGTCTCTTACGGTGAAAGAATGATATCGATACTCCAAATAGATTTAGAGTTAGAAAGCATTGTTTGAGGGCAAGTCAAGGCAGTTTTCGCTTTGCCTCTACTCAGTTATGGTGCATTAGAAGTCAAATATCTTCAATAATTCAGATTTTAATGATAAATTGTCAACACTTTAAGATCCCCCATCTCTTCTGAACAAAACGGTGTAAGAATGACTGTTCTAGCCCCTACGGTTAGGAAATTATAGCCATTTGTTTGAGGGGAATCCTCACTATGAAAAATAGACAGCACAAATCCTGTCTCTGTGCTGCGTGTGTGTAAAAACAGGTGCACCTGTTTTGGCGGGAAAAAAGTATACAGCCTCTCTGATTGGTGGATTCAAATTCAGCAGCTCCCAGGCTATTTGGCTGCTGCTGCTGCTAGTGTGTGTGTTTGTGTGTGTGTGTGTGTGTGACAGAGAGAGAGAGAAAGAGAGGGCGAGAGAGCGTTTTTATGGGAGCATCTTATTGTATGATTTAAATTCAATATATTTAGACTGGTTGACTGAATTTGATGCTGTGTCTCTCTGTGCTTGTGTGTTTCCATATGTGTCCATATTTTTGATTGTGTGACTGTTATACTTTTTTTTTTTTGATTTTTTTTTTCATTCAACAATTACATTTGAGGGAGCCTTAGAATGTTCAGCATTTTTCAGCTGTTCATTTTGCTTTTCCAATTTTTCTATTTCAGTTATTACTATTGTGCTAAGTCATAGCATTTCTGCTGTGTGTGTGTGTGTATGACAGAGAGAGAGAGAGAGAGAGAGAGAGAGAGAGAGAGAGCCTTTATGGGTGTATCTTATTGTGTGCCTACTGGTGGTGGTCAGAGGGCCCGGTGGCGCCAGTGTCCAGCAGCCTCGCCTCTGTCAGTGCGCCCCAGGGTGGCTGTGGCTACAACGTAGCTTGCCATCACCAGTGTGTGAATGGGTGAATGACTGGATATGTAAAGCGCTTTGGGGTCCTTAGGGACCATAAAAGCGCTATATAAATACAGGCCATTTACCATGTCCATATTTGTAATTGTGCAAGTTATTACTATTATGCTAAATTATAGTATTTCTGCTACTTTTTGGTATTTGTGCTAAATACAGTATTTCTGCTAAATCTTAGTATTATTGCTTAATCATATTATTTGAGCAAAATCATAGTATTTGAGCATATTCTTTCTATTTGTGTCATAGCATAGTATATTTGCTGAATTACAGCATTTCTGCTATGTTGTAGTATTTGTCCTAAATCACAGTATTTGTGCAATGTTTAGGTATTTTTGTTTAAATAAAGCATCTATGTAATCTTGTACCATGGTTGCTAAAATCCTGTATTTCTGAAAAGTTATCTTGTTTCTGCTAAGTTACAATATTTATTCTAATTTCTGCTGCTAAGTTCTGCTATGTTATTGTATTTCTGCCAAGTATTATGTTTTCTTTACGTTATTGCAGTTCTGCTATGTAATTACATTTTGCTAAGTTCTTATGCTTCTGCAAAGTTATTACAATTTTTGCAAAGGTTTTACAATTTCTGCAACTTTTCAGCTTTTTCAGCTAGTTTCAGCTGACAGCTTCAGCTTTACAGCATCCACACTGCATTTTCGCAGGAAATGCAAATTTTTTCTAGTTCTTTATACTTTATTATTATTATTCTTTGACACTTTTTGGCACTTAACTAGTGCCACAATTTTCAACCGATTTTCACCGTTCAAATTTTAAACTATTCTGCTATTTCTGCTAATGTGCGCTATATCTTTTGGTATTTTATACTGTTATACTTTTTAAAATATTAAGCTTTTTGTGCTTATTTTTGTCCCATTGAAATGAATGGGAAACTTCCGCAATTCTGCTAAAACTTGCTTGTTTTTGAAACTTAACTACTTTTTCCTACTTTCACGTAGAACAACCATTCAAACTTTAAAATGTTCTCAAATTATTGGGCTATTCAGGAATAAATCAGCTTTTTCAAATCTTTTACCGTTTTACTTTTATGCCTCTTAAAGTTTTGAGTTGCAAAATTGTGATTTTTCACAAAATACATGCGTTGTTATGGTTGCTATGCACTTGGCTTCCAGTGTGCCACTGAAGGTTTTGCAGTCTTCTCTTCATGTCCGAACAACTTCTTGCTACTTGCTCAAGTTTTCACTCAACTTCCACAAATTATACATCAAAACGTAGGTATTTTTGCTGGCTTTCAGAAGATGTCACCATCATTGTTGTGAGATTTATAGAATTTTGGCAAATCTCCTCAGACCAACACAAAGTCTCAAAAATCCCCATAGAAAGTCAATGGAGAGCTTGTTCAAAATCACAGCTTGATTTCTGTAATGAGAGGCATATTCAAATCGTCATATCTCCTTAACGAAGCGAAGTTAAAACATGAGGCTTGTCCCAGTATATCTTCAGACACTCCTGACACTCACAATTCAAGAATTTCTTTCTCACCTATTACCATTCTGAAATGAGTTAGACTTGTTTGAGGGTAGGAAATTCGTCCTTCGCTCAGATTTCTTCAGATTTCAAACTCTGGAAATGATCCACTTTTTTCTCTCGTCATATCTTTTTAATGGATATCAACAGAGACCTGAAAATTTCCAAGATTGTTCACCAAAGCCTGCTGTCTCTTCGGGTGAAAAAATGATATTGATACTCCAAATAGATTTAGAGTTAGAAAGCGTTGTTTGAGGGCAAGTCAAGGCAGTTTTTGCTTTGCTCTACTCAGTTATGGTGCATTAGAAGTCAAATATCTTTAATAATTCATATTTTAATGATAAATTGTCAACACTTTAAGATTCCCTGATCTCTTCTGAACAAAACGGTGTAAGAATGACCGTTCTAGCCCCTACGGTTAGGAAATTATGGCCATTTGTTTGAGAGGAATCCTCACTATGAGAAATTCACTGCAGAAATCCTGTCTCTGTGCTCTGTGTGTGTACAAACGGCTGCACCTGTTTTGGCGGGAAAAAGTATATAGCCTCTCTGATTGGTGGATTCAAATTCAGCAGCTCCCAGGCTGCTTGACTGAGCTAGAAACTTACTTCTCTCTCCTGTGTGTGTGTGTGTGTGTGTGTGTGTGTGTGTGTGTGTGTGTGTGTGTGTGTGTGAGAGAGAGAGAGGAGAGAGAGAGAGAAAAGCCTTTTATGGGATGATCTCATTGTAAGATTCAAATTCAATATATTTAGACTGGTTGACTGAATTGGATCTTGTGTGTGTGTGTGTGTGTGACACACAGAGAGAGAGAGAGAGAGAGAGAGAGAGAGAAAGCCTTTTCATGGGATGATGTCATTGTAAGATTCAAATTCAATATATTTAGACTGGTTGACTGAATTGGATCTTGTGTGTGTGTGTGTGTGTGTGTGTGTGTGTGTGTGTGAGAGAGAGAGAGGGAGAGAGAGAGAGAGAGAAGCCTTTTTATGTGATGATCTCATTGTAAGATTCAAATTCAATATATTTAGACTGGTTGACTGAATTGGATCGTGTGTATGTGTGTGTGTGTGTGTGTGTGTGTGTGTGTGTGAGTGAGAGAGAGAGAGAGAAAAAGCCTTTATGGGATGATCTCATTGTAAGATTCAAATTCAATATATTTAGACTGGTTGACTGAATTGGATCTTGTGTGTGTGTGTGTGTGTGTGTGTGTGTGTGTGTGTGTGTGTGTGTGTGTGTGTGTGTGAGAGAGAGAGAGGAGGAGGCGAGAGAGCCTTTTATGGAAGCATCTTATTGTATGATTTAAATTCAATATATTTAAACTGGTTGACTGAATTTGATCCTGTGTGTCTCTCTGTGCATGTGTGTTTCCATATGTGTCCATATTTGTGATTGTGTGACTGTTATACTTTTTTTTTTGCTGATTTTTTTTTCATTTCACAATTACATTTGAGGGACCCTTAGCATGTTCAGCATTTTTCAGCTGTTCATTTTGCTTTTCCAATGTTTCGGTTTAAGTTATTACTATTGTGCTGAATCATACTATTTCTGCTATTTTATAAGATTTGTGCTAAATATAGTATTTCTGCCAAATATAGTATTTCTGATTAATTATAGTTTTTCTACCAAATCATAGTACAGTATTTTTGCTTTTCATAGGATTTTTATAGGATATTTATATTGCTTAATATAGTATTTTTGCTTTTATAGGATTTGTGCTTAATACAGTATTTCTGGTAAATGTAGTAATTATGCTTAATCATACTATTTCTATATATTTTGCCAGGTCCTCTGTGAGGACTGAGACATTCAAATTTTCGTATCAGGGCCTGCACGGCTTCCCAGCCAGCCAATCATATCTGAGGTCTGCCCTTTCTTCTCTCGTCATATCTCAGCGACAGATGTACAAAGAGCAATGCAAATCACAGTCAAAGTACACCAAAGTCCGCTGATTCACCCAGTATAAGAATTATGCTTCTAGTCCACCTAGTTTTTGAGTTACATGACGTTTTGTAACTCCAAAAACGGCGCTCTTTGCCTCTCACCGCGATCTAAATCTGACAGTTCATCACCCTGTTTTCCAGGTGCTCTCTCTCTTTCCCAGTGGCACAGTTTGTAATGACACAGGTCTGCAACCCAAAGGTCGTGGGTTCAATTCCACCTTGGTCAACATGTTTTTTTTTTACCTACAATTTACTACACTGTCACAGACCACTAATTCATATTGATCATTTACTACAATTCTGCAAACTTTTATGATTTTAGCAGCTTTTCTAATATTGACCTCAGATTCTTGTTAACACTCCATGGCACAAATACTCTTCCCTTTAGGCTCTGTGTATGTGTGTGTGTATCAATATTTCTCCCATTTTAAAGTATTACTCCTCTATAATTGTATTTCTGTTAAATCAAAGTACTTTTACTACATCTTAGTACTTCTGCTCAATCATAGTATTTTGCCAAATCATGGTTTTTGTGCCAAATCATAATATTTCTGTTATGTTATAGTATTACTACTAAGTGGAGGAATTTCTGTCATGTTACAGTATATGTGCTGATTACAGTATTTCTGTATAATAGAATTTTGGCAAATCTCCTCAGACCAACACAAAGTCTGGAAACTGCATAGAAAGTCAATGGAGAGCTTGTTCAAAATCACCGCTGGATTTCTCTAATGAGAGGCATTTTCAAATCTTCATATCTCCTGAACGCAGCGAAGTTAAGACATGAGGCTTGTGCCAATATATCTTCAGACACTCCTGACGCTCACAATTCAAGAAATTCTTTCTCACCTATTACCATTTGGCCATGAATTGGGTTTGTTTGAGGGTAGGAAATTTGTCCCTCGCTCAGATTTCTTCAGATTTCAAACTCTGGAAATGAGGCACTTTTTTCTCTCGTCATATCTTTTTTATGGATTTCCACAGAGACCTGAAAATTTCCATGACTGTTCACCAAAGCCAGCTGTCTCTTACGGTGAAAGAATGATATCGATACTCCAAATAGATTTTGAGTTAGAAAGCGTTGTTTGAGGGCAAGTCAAGGCAGTTTTCGCTTTGCCTCTACTCAGTTATGGTGCATTAGAAGTCAAATATCTTTAATAATTCATATTTTAATGATAGGTTGTCAACACTTTAATATTCCGCCATCTCTTCTGAACAAAACGGTGTAAGAATGACCGTTCTAGCCCCTACGGTTAGGAAATTATGGTCATTTGTTTGAGGGGAGTTGTCACTATGAGAAATAGACTGCAAAAATCCTGTGTCTCTCTGTGCTGCGTTGCGTGCACCTGTTTTGGCGGGAAAAAGTACACAGCCTCTCTGATTGGTGGATTCAAATTCAGCAGCTCCCAGGCTGCTTGACTGAGCTAGAAACTTACTTCTCTCTCCTGTGTGTGTGTGTGTGTGTGTGTGTGTGTGTGTGTGTGTGTGACAGAGAGAGAGAGAGAGAGAGAGAGAGAGAGAGAAAGCCTTTTAATGGGATGATCTCATAGTAAGATTTAAATTCAATATATTTAGACTGGTTGACTGAATTGGATCTTGTGTGTGTGTCTCTCTGTGCATGTGTGTTTCCTTATGTGTACATATTTGTGATTGTGTGGCTGTTATATATTTTTTTGCTGATTTTTTCATTTAACAAGTATATTTGAGGGACCCTCAGCATTTTCAGCATTTTTCAGCTGTCCATTTTGCTTTTCCAATTTTTCTGTTTAAGTTATTACTATTGTGCTAAATCATACTATTTCTGCTATTTTATAAGATTTGTGCAAAATATAGTATTTCTGCCAAATATAGTATTTCTGATTAATTATAGTTTTTCTACCAAATCATAGTACAGTATTTCTGCTCTTTATAGGATTTGTGCTAAAACATAGTATTTCTACTAAATGTAGTATTTATGCTTAATCATACTATTTCTATATATTACTGCCAGGTCCCCAGGCAGCCAATCCTCTGTGAGGCCTGAGACATTCAAATTTACATATCAGGGCCTGCACGGCTTCCCAGCCAGCCAATCATATCTTAGGGATGAGACATTCAAATTTACAAATCAGGGCCTGGACTGCTTCCCAGCCAGCCAATCATATATGTGGGTTGAGGCAATCAAATTTGCATATTGGGGCCTTCGTGGCTTCTAATCCAACAAGTCATCCATGTCATATATCTCTAAAAATCCATATTTTAATGATAAATTGTCAACAGTTGAAGATTCCTCCATCTCTTCTGAACAAAAGGTGTAAGAATGACCATTCTAGCCCCTACGGTTAGGAAATTATGGTCATTTGTTTCAGGGGAGTCCTCACTATGAGAAATAGACTACAAAAATCCTGTCTCTGTGCTGCGTGTGTGCACCTGTTTTGGCGGGAAAAAGTACACAGCCTCTCTGATTGGTGGATTCAAATTTAGCAGCTCCCAGGCTGCTTGACTGACCTAGACACTTTGTCTCTCTCTCCTGTGTGTGTGTGTGTGTGTGTGTGTGTGTGTGTGTGTGTGTGTGTGTGTGTGTGTGTGTGTGTGTGTGTGTGTGTGACAGAGAGAGAGAGAGAGAGAGAGCCTCTTTATGGGATGATCTCATTGTAAGATTCAAATTCAATATATTTAGACTGGTTGACTGAATTGGATCTTGTGTGTGTGTGTGTGTGTGTGTGTGTGTGTGTGTGTGTGTGTGTGTGTGTGTGTGTGAGAGAGAGAGAGAGAGAGAGAGAGAGAGAGAAAGCCTTTTCATGGGATGATGTCATTGTAAGATTCAAATTCAATATATTTAGACTGGTTGACTGAATTGGATCTTGTGTGTGTGTGTGTGTGTGTGTGTGTGTGTGTGTGTGTGTGACAGAGAGAGAGAGAGAGAGGGAGGGCGAGAGAGCCTTTTTATGGAAGTATGTTATTGTATGATTTAAATTCAATATATTTAAACTGGTTGACTGAATTTGATCCTGTGTGTCTCTCTGTGCATGTGTGTTTCCATATGTGTCCATATTTGTGATTGTGTGACTGTTATACTTTTTTTTGCTGATTTTTTTTTCATTTCACAATTACATTTGAGGGACCCTTAGCATGTTCAGCATTTTTTCAGCTGTTCATTTTGCTTTTCCAATGTTTCGGTTTAAGTTATTACTATTGTGCTGAATCATACTATTTCTGCTATTTTATAAGATTTGTGCTAAATATAGTATTTCTGCCAAATATAGTATTTCTGATTAATTATAGTTTTTCTACCAAATCATAGTACAGTATTTTTGCTTTTCATAGGATTTTTATAGGATATTTATATTGCTTAACACTAGATTTACTATCCTGCGCAAATTTGCGTAACTTCCCTAAACCCAATACCCCCTAGAATTACTGGCTTTTTTATTTTCTGGTGCAAGTCCCGAGGTGTTAAGCACCCCTGCTGAGATTTTCACAGGTCGTCAGCTTGTTTCTCCTACAGCTTTTGTTGTGCAAACCACCCATTGTCCTTGAGGCCTGGCACATTTGCATTTGCTCACTCAGAGTTGCTCAGATCCAAGGCAGGCCAAACCTCTGTGTTACAACTTTCAGAAATGCCTGATAGAAATGCTTCAACTTACTCATGAGATTTTGACCACATTTTTTTGGGAAGTCACAACTATATTGAATGCACGACCGTTGTTGCCAGCTGCAAGAAATGCTGTTCCCTACCAAGGTTCGTTTCAAAGTTTGAAAGACTTTGAAATAAAACAGACTTGTGTACCCATATATTGTGAATGTCTGTCTTTTGTATGTAGGTTGTAACACAGAGGTTTGGCCTGCCTTGGATCTAAGTAAACAAATGCCAATGTTGCACAAACACACACACACACACACACACACACACACACACACACACACACACACACACACACACACACACACACACACACACACAGCAAATCTGCATTTATTTGTCCCACAAGTGGAAAATCTGCATTGTCATTGCAAAAAAGTGGACAGAGCACAGTATAGAAAGTGCACTATACAAACAATCTGGAAACATAAATATGGACACGTGTATTCAAAAATATTGGTGTATGTATACACACACACACACACACACACACACACATATCTATCTATCTACATGTGTGTGTGTGTATGTATATATATGTATGTATATATGTGATATAGATGTGTCTGTGTGTATAACTAGACTTTATGGTTTAAGTTCATGAACTTATGGCATTCATTTCAATCCTGTTTGTAAGAGCAATCATGTGTCCTGTTGGTGCCATTGTGGATTGCTGGTCAGAAAGTTTTCTGGTGCCACTAATCAAAGAGACAATGCCCGAGATAGATTCATTTCAATTATGCAACACCTTCGATTTGATGACAGGGACACGCGGGCAGAACGGGTGAAAACAGACAAATTTGCAGCGATCTCCGACATCTGGACACGCTTCAACGAGAACTGTGCTAAGATTTTCCCTCCAGGAGAACACATGACCATAGATGAACAGCTGTTCCCTACCAAGGTTCGTTGTCCATTCACCCAGTATATTGCAACCAAGCCAGACAAATTTGGGATCAAGTTCTGGATGGCCACGGATTTGGACACCAAATATGTCTGCAGTGCATCTCCTTACTTGGGAAAGGACCCCAGTCGTCAGAAGGGAGAGAGGCTGGCAGAGAACGTGGTCATGAAACTGATGGAGCCGTTTTTGGATGATGGGAGAAATGTCATAACGGACAATTTCTTTACTTCACTGTCACTGTCGCACAGACTGCTGCAGCGCAAAACAACATTACTGGGCACGGTGAATAAAGTCCGGCGTGAACTTCCTCAACTTGCAAAAGATACTGCAAAGCGAGAGGTATTCTCCACTTCAGTGCTTTTAGAGTGTGGTGTAGACGTGTTGGACCAAATGGCACGGATGTATTCTGTAAGATCAGCAACACGCAGGTGGCCAGTAGCGGTTTTCTACAATATGCTGGACCTGGCGCCAGTGAATGCCTACATTTTGTACAAGGCATGTACAGGGTGGACAGGCAAAAAGAAGATTGTTTCTGCGTCTTCTAGCTCAGCAACTTCGTTGCCGATTCATGCAGCACAAGGAAATCTTAGCACAGAGGCAGGCTGCTGCAGCTGCTGTGCCAGGGACTGTAAAGACAACACAGTGCCAGGTGCAAGAGAGCTGCAACAGGAATCGCAGCAGATTTACCTGTGCAACATGTAAGAAATTCACCTGTGCCAAATGCAGGGATGATGGACACTGGGTCTGCAAACCCTGTAAAGTTTGAAACGCTTTGAAATAAAACAGACTTGTGTACCCATATATTGTGAATGTCTGTCTTTTGTATGTAGGTTGTAACACAGAGGTTTGGCCTGCCTTGGATCTGAGTAAACAAATGCCAATGTTGCGCACACACACACACACACACACAGCAAATCTGCATTTATTTGTCCCACAAGTGGAAAATCTGCATTGTCATTGCAAAAAAAGTGGACAGAGCACGGTATAGAAAGTGCACTATACAAACATTTTATATATATATATATATATATATATATATATATATATATATATATATATATATACATATATATATATATTATATATATATATATATATATATATATATATATATATATATATATATATATATATATATATATATATATATATATATATAGTATATACACACACACACACACATATATATATATATATATATATATATATGTGTGTGTGTGTGTGTATATATATGATATAGATGTGTCTGTGTGTATAACTAGACTTTATGCATATTATATAAGGTGTGGCTATATAAATATATAAATATATGTACAACTCTGTGTATATATGTTTATGGACAGGCATGCAGGCAGGTAAGGAAGGAAAGCAGCCTTGCAGGGAAGGAAAACTTGAATCTCTCATGGTTAGGGGTTGGGGAGGGTGTGTTTGCACAACAAAAGCAGGAGAACAATGGAGCTGACGACCTGTGAAAATCTCAGCGGGGTGCCAAGAGGTGTTAAGGTCGGGGGGAATTTACGCAAATCTGCGCAGGCCAGTAAATCTAGTAGTAGGGACTTGCACCAGGGAAAAAAGGCTCAGTAATTCTAGTGTTAATATAGTATTTTTGCTTTTTATAGGATTTGTGCTTAATACAGTATTTCTGCTAAATGTAGTATTTATGCTTAATCATACTATTTCTATATATTTTTGCCAGGTCCTCTGTGAGGACTGAGACATTCAAATTTTCGTATCAGGGCCTGCACGGCTTCCCAGCCAGCCAATCATATCTGAGGTCTGCCCTTTCTTCTCTCGTCATATCTCAGCGACAGATGTACAAAGAGCAATGCAAATCACAGTCAAAGTACACCAAAGTCCGCTGATTAACCCAGTATAAGAATTATGCTTCTAGTCCACCTAGTTTTTGAGTTACATGACGTTTTGTAACTCCAAAAACGCGCGCTTTTTGCCTCTCACCGCGATCTAAATCTGACAGTTCATCACCCTGTTTTCCAGGTGCTCGCTCTCTTTCCCAGTGGCACAGTTTGTAATGACACAG